>NC_084550.2:10435000-10525000 GCF_033978685.3 Nerophis lumbriciformis
TCTGTCTCTGTTTAATTCTTTGCCTCTTGTCTTGTTTAATAGATGTCATCAGTGTTTGAACCTGACAGTACGACTTTGGTAAGCTATGAAGCCGCACCGCTTGAAGGATTGACAGCACCTTTTAGCTCTTATTTCCAAAATTGTGTACACTACTGAATTGGGGTCTTATGGCCATCTGGTGGTGTCAGAAGAGTATAACATACTTTGGAAAAAAAAGTGTAAAAATAAAAATTAGCACTTCACTACACATGAAGTACACGTTTGTGTACTTATGGACTAAGTACATCATATCAAAAGATGATTCTTAGTTTTTATTCTAATTAATAATAATACAAATAATAATGGATTAGATTTTATATCTCAATATATATACTCAAAGCGCTCACAGAGAAGTGGGAACCCATCATTCATTCACACCTGGTGGTGGTAAGCTACATTTGTAGCCACAGCTGCCCCGGGGTGGACTGACGGAAGCGAGGCTGCCAGTTTGCGCCTACGGCCCCTCCGACCACCACCTATCATTCATTCATCAGTCATTCACCAGTGTGAGCGGCACCGGGGGCAAGGGCGAAGTGTCCTGCCCAAGGACACAACGGCAGCGGTATGGATATCAAGAGGCGGGGAGAGAACTTGCAACCCTCAGGTTTCTGGCACGGCCACTCTACACACTACGCCATACCGCCCCTAATTAGGGTCCAATAAGCCCAAATAGCAAAGAGAAATAAAAAAAGCATGTAAACAAACTGCTTGGGCCGTAAGAGGTTAAACATACGAGTATTATTATGGTGTGTATAAAGTATACTATCTGGTGTTTTGTTTCGCAATATTTTGCGAAAGCAACTTTTCTTACCTTCTGGTACCTGCTGATCTGTATTTGGGATCTGCATAAATCCTGAAAAATTACCCGTGTCCGCCTTTTTAGTCCGTGCCGACGCCGTAGTCGATAAACTTCTTTTTCTCTATCTTCTTGTTATGGGACATTCATCCTCCGCTATTGCCGTTTCTAATATAAAGTAGTGTAAAGTTCTTACTGATATCTGTCAGTAAACTCGCCATGAAAGCGCTAAAACATACCGGTGTAGTGAGTTTACATTATTCACCCAAGGAACTTTAGTTATTAGAGTTCCGGTCGGACGGTTTTTCACAGGACTCATTGTTTCTGGATGAGGAGATGCTGCTCCGTTATGGATTTAAGTAAAGTGTGAATGTCATTAAAACAGTTAGCGCCATCTTTTGACACTTCTTCCACTCCCGTCCTTGCACGCTACACCGCTACAACAAAGATGACGGGGAGAAGACGCTGTCATGTAAATAAGACCGCCCACAAAAAGATGCATCCGGAAGTGACTGTCAGAAAGCGGCTTGAAGATGATCTGTAAAACATCATCCATGCAACATTTTGACCAAAGAACCACCATTACATGCTATGTAGACCAGTGGTCCCCAACCACCGGGCAGCGGCCGGTACCGGTCTGCGGACCGATTGGTACCGGGCCGCACAAGAAAAAATAAAAAATAAAAAAAATAATATATGTATACAGTATATATATATATTTTTTTTTAATTAAATCAAATTAAAAAACACAATATATCCATTATATATCAATATAGATCAATACAGTCTGCAGGGATACAGTCCGTAAGCACACATGATTGTATTTCTTAATGACAAAAAAAAATAAAAAATTCCGTGGGACAAATTTTCAAGCGTGGACCGGTCCGCAGCTACAAAAAGGTTGGGGACCACTGATGTAGACCACAAAGAAGTGTTTAACATTTCGAAAAAAAAAATAATAATATGACTCCTTTAATGCGTCCTATAATCCGGTGCGCCTTATATATGAAAAAAGATCAAAAATAGACCATTCATCGGCAGTGCGCCTTATAATCCGGTGCGCCCTGTAGTCCGGAAAATACGGTAGCTTGACTTGCTGGTTCTAAACTTAAAAGTACCTATTCCCAGAGCAAACCATGTATAGTGAAATAACCCATTCCAGGGTCAAACTGTCACCAAACTAAAACCTTTATCATTATCATTTGTCATTTAAGTCACATTAAACACTATAATCATCGGCGGTCACTCGAACGAGTATGACGATCCTCCTGGTAGGGGTGTATCCCTTTATGGAGGATGCCTGTGCGTGACTTAGTTTAACGTGGGGAGACTGGTGCACAGACAGTCACCACACGATCCTTGACAGAATCGGGTCACGGTCCAGTGGCATGGAGTCCAAGACGACTAGGGACTCTTTTCTGCTGCAGCCTTCTTCCGCCATCCAGCTGTTGTGGTAGTTCTTAAATCTACCGTCTTCCACCTGCTCCGCCGTTGAGGTCTTCACCGTATCCCTGGCTAGGGGGCAGTCAGGTACTAGGCCTTTGCCAAGGGCCACCTGGGGTAACAGTAATAAAGGGGTTAACCTTCTAGTACCCCAATACCCCATAGAGGAGCCTCCACTGCCGGATGCACTTTAACATCATGCCCAGGACACTATAAAGAAAGACATCACTCATAACGCTGGCAAAAAGACAAATTCTCGTGGAGTCGTCTGTGTCATCACAGAAAGGTAAAGTCTATTTACAGAAGAAGAATTGGCGATATTTGAAGGGGCTGAGTGTAAAAACTCAAGTACCTTTTTTTTTTTTTCAACATGAATAATATTTGAGTGCGTTCAGCCGGCGTTTTGGACCGAGCACTTCCTGGAGGAATTGGAGGCCAGGTTTGTGCAGTATCAACCGCCTTTGCTCGGCTAAGTAGCCAGCCAGTTCCCACCGGAACCGGCACCTCACCTTCAATATTGCATATCATTTACAATCATTATGTAAGAGAAGAACACATATGTTTTTATTTTTATTTTTTATGCATTCTAAATATTGAATAAAGTCCGATTATAAAGTGCTTAAAAACATTTAAACACCTCTATTACGGTTTTATATACATGATGTGTTATGGTTACTAAAAGGAGTTGACAGCTCAGACACAGGGAGGCAGCATGTTCAATGATTTATTATATATATAGTAAATATATATATATATATATATATATATATATATATATATATATATATATATATATATATATATATATATATATACATACATATATATATATATATATATATATATATATATATACATATATATATATGTATATATATATATATATATATACATATATATATATGTATATATATATATATATATATATATATATATATATATATATGTATATATATATATATATATATATATATATATATATATATATATATATATATACATATATATATACGTGTATATATATATATATATGACCAAAATCCAAGAGTGTGTGTGGTGTTAAACTACTGTATGTGTGTAATTAACTGTTGTGTATTACCTTGATGTTGGATGAGGAAGCAGACAAATCCAAAGGGGGCTAGGCGAAAGGGGTCCGTGATCCAAGTGAGGTCCGTGGGGCAGAGAGAGAGACGTCAGAGGCCGTGTCCAGAGCGGGGGTCGAGGAACAAGGGAGGCAGTTGAGATATAATATATATACGTACATATATATTATATATATACATACATATACATATATACATATACATATATACACATATACAAACCCCGTTTCCATAGGAGTTGGGAAATTGTGTTAGATGTAAATATAAATGGAATACAATGATTTGCAAATCCTTTTCAACCCATATTCAATTGAATGCACTACAAAGACAACATATTTGATGTTCAAACTCATAAACTTTATTTATTTTTTTTGCAAATAATAATTAACTTAGAATTTCACGGCTGCAACACGTGCCAAAGTAGTTGGGAAAGGGCATGTTCACCACTGTGTTACATCACCTTTTCTTTTAACAACACTCAATAAACGATTGGGAACTGAGGAAACTAATTGTTGAAGCTTTGAAAGTGGAATTCTTTCCCATTCTTGTTTTATGTAGAGCTTCAGTCGTTCAACAGTCTGGGGGTCTCCGCTGTCGTATTTTACGCTTCATAATGCGCCACACATTTTCGATGGGAAACAGGTCTGGACTGCAGGCGGGCCAGGAAAGTACCCGCACTCTTTTTTTTTACGAAGCCACGCTGTTGTAACACGTGCTGAATGTGGCTTGGTATTGTCTTGCTGAAATAGGCAGGGGCGTCCATGAAAAAGACGGCGCTTAGATGGCAGCATATGTTGTTCCAAAACCTGTATGTACCTTTCAGCATTAATGGTGCCTTCACAGATGTGTAAGTTACCCATGCCTTGGGCACTAATACACCCCCATACCTTTACAGATGCTGGCTTTTGAACTTTGCGTAGATAATAGTCTGGATGGTTTGCTTCCTCTTTGGTCCGGATGACACGATGTCGAATATTTCCAAAAACAATTTGAAATGTGGACTTGTCAGACCACAGAACACTTTTCCACTTTGCATGAGTCCATCTTAGATGATCTCGGGCCCAGAGAAGCCGGCGGCGTTTCTGGGTGTTGTTGAAAAACGGCTTTCGCTTTGCATAGTAGAGCTTTAACTTGCACTTACAGATGTAGCGACAAACTGTATTTAGTGACAGTGGTTTTCTGAAGTGTTCCTGAGCCCATGTGGTGATATCCTTTAGAGATTGATATCGGTTTTTGATACAGTGCCGTCTGAGGGATCGAAGGTCACGGTCATTCAATGTTGGTTTCCGGCCATGCCGCTTACGTGGAGTGATTTCTCCAGATTCTCTGAACCTTTTGATGATATTATGGACCGTAGATGTTGAAATCCCTAAATTTCTTGCAATTTCACTTTGAGAAACGTTGTTCTAAAACTGTTTGACTATTTGCTCACGCAGTTGTGGACAAAGGGGTGTACCTCGCCCCATCCTTTTCTTGTGAAAGACTGAGCATTTTTTGGGAAGCTGTTTTTATACCCAATCATGGCACCCACCTGTTCCCAATAAGCCCGCACACCTGTGGGATGTTCCAAATAAGTGTTTGATGAGCATTCCTCAACTTTATCAGTATTTATTGCCACCTTTCCCAACTTCTTTGTCACATGTTGCTGGCATCAAATTCTAAAGTTAATGATTATTTGCAAAAAAAAAAATGTTTATCAGTTTGAACATCAGATATGTATATATATATATATATATATATATACCCCTCAGTAGAAAACGTTTGGAAACCCCTGCTCTATACTGTATGCCGAATGCCTAAACGTGGTCTTTAAAGGGGAACATTATCACCAGCCCTATGTAAGCGTCAATATATACCTTGATGTTGCAGAAAAAAGACCATCTATTTTTTTAACCGATTTCCGAACTCTAAATGGGTGAATTTTGGCGAATTAAACGCCTTTCTAGTATTCGCTCTCAGAGCGATGACGTCACAACGTGACGTCACATCGGGAAGCAATCCGCCATTTTCTCAAACACCGAGTCAAATGAGCTCTGTTATTTTCGACCGTTTTCCGTACCTTGGAGACATCATGCCTCGTCGGTGTGTTGTCGGAGGGTGTAACAACACGAACAGGGACGGATTCAAGTTGCACCAGTGGCCCAAAGATGCGAAAGTGGCAAGAAATTGGACGTTTGTTCCGCACACTTTACCCACGAAAGCTATGCTACGACAGAGATGGCTAGAATGTGTGGATATCCTGCGACACTCAAAGCAGATGCATTTCCAACGATAAAGTCGAATAAATCTGCCGCCAGACCCCCATTGAATCTGCCGGAGTGTGTGAGCAATTCAGGGACAAAGGACCTCGGTAGCACGGCAAGCAATGGCGGCAGTTTGTTCCCGCAGACGAGCGAGCTAAACCCCCTGGATGTCTTGGCTCACACCGTCCCTTATGCCACCGAATATGATCAAGAGAAGAATATCGACCCTAGCTTCCCTGGCCTGCTGACATGAGGGTATGTCTACAGAATATATTAATTGATGAAAATTGGGCTGTCTGCACTCTCAAAGTGCATGTTGTTGCCAAATGTATTTCATATGCTGTAAACCTAGTTCATAGTTGTTAGTTTCCTTTAATGCCAAACAAACACATACCAATCGTTGGTTAGAAGGCCGAATTCGTCCTCGCTTTCTCCCGTGTCGCTGGCTGTCGTGTCGTTTTCGTCGGTTTCGCTTGCATACGGTTCAAACCGATATGGCTCAATAGCTTCAGTTTCTTCTTCAATTTCGTTTTCGCTACCTGCCTCCACACTACAACCATCCATTTCAATACATGCGTAATCTGTTGAATCGCTTAAGCCGCTGAAATCCGAGTCTGAATCCGAGCTAATGTCGCTATAGCTTGCTGTTCTTTCCGCCATGTTTGTTTGTGTTGGCATCACTATGTGACGTCACAGGAAAATGGACGGGTGGTTAAAATCAGGCACTTTGAAGCTTTTTTTAGGGATATTGCGTGATGGGTAAAATTTTGAAAAAAACTTCGAAAAATAAAATAAGCCACTGGGAACTGATTTTTAATGGTTTTAACCCTTCTGAAATTGTGATAATGTTCCCCTTTAATATGCATTAGGAATTAAGTCATTACCAAGTCATTGGAGTTGTATTTTTAGATTCACATAAAAACTGAATATGGATGGATAGTTTCTCTAAGCCTCTACCCTTCAAAAATATGTCGTGGTGCGGAAAAAAAAACATGTTTTTGTGTGATCTCCTACTTAATACCACTTCATAAGATTTCTTTACAGGTTTTACAACCAGATGAAAGCTGTTTTTTCCCGTCCTTTTTTTTTTTGCATTTTTTTCATACACGTGTCTGTTATCGGCGATGGAGGCGAGTCATCTCGTTATGAAATCATGTTTATCTTTATACATGAACAAGCAGCCCTTTGAGCAGCATGCATCTGCTTAATCATATTTATTCCTAATATACCGTGCTGGGATGTCAGCGTCGTCTCGTCAGACAGACATACCAGATGTGAACCGAAGATAAACAAGGCGGATTACAAGCAAAAAAAAAAAAAAAAAAAGAAGTATAGCGACAAAATCAGTGCTATTATCTTGAAGTATTATTGGCTGCTAACCTTTACTTGCATGATCTGCCATCATTTCACCATAAAGCGCTGATTTATGAGCCCACTGAATGCCAGGGCCTTAAAAAGATCCACTTTTTTTGTCATCTTGTCCTCTCTCTCTCTCTCTCTCTCTCGCCGTCTTCCTTTCTGTCGTCCTCGCCAAGTTACCTCACACTTCTAACAGCCGAGAAGGTCAAAGTCGTTAGTGCCCGGTAATGGACAATGTAAATTAGAGGGCGAGTCTTAAAGGGGATTTATCATGTAGTACAGTGTCAGGGGCTAATTTCCTCCGTCCAGCTTGACTTTACTGCTTCCAATGCAGCATCTGCCTCATTGTCCAACATAACAATAAAGCTGTAATGTTTATTGTAATGACGCTAATGAAGTGCTAAACATCTCCATATATTTCAATGTCTCCGCTTTATTAGATAGTTTGCTGTTGACCGCCTATGTGGAATTAACACGTCAGACTTGGATCCCAAAACAACTTCTGAGAACCAGCGTCCTCTGCGGTGGACGTTTGTGTTTGACGTAAAAAAAAAAAGCAATTTTTTATTCGTGTCCGCAGCAGAAGATATGCAGTACAGTATTTTTGAGATAATCATTGACCATACTTGCCGAAGTGCCCCTGTTAGAATAATCATGTACAACTTTAGTATGCTTAATTTCCATTGCTATAGTTATTAGCTATTGTGCTCAAGCTGCATTTTTTTTTTCATCTGTGTAAGGACAACATTTCTTGTCTGCCGCAGATGTTATCTTTGTTTTAGCCCGCTCACAGCCAAGGACTTCAAGGACCTCAACGAAGATAAGATGACAGCACGCAGACAAAGCAGAAACAAGGCGATCACAAGGCCCCAGCACATTCCGTCACGTATTGTGCGTACTGGACCTGCTTTGCATGATATATGTGACCACTCCTTTTAGCATACTTGCCAACCTTGAGACCTCCGATTTCGGGAGGTGGGGGGGGTGGGGGGGGGGCGTGGTCGGGGTGGGGCGGGGCTAAGAGGGGAGGAGTATATTTACAGCTAGAATTCACCAAGTCAAGTATTTCATATATATATATATATATATATATATATATATATATATATATATATATATATATATATATATAAGAAATACTTGACTTTCAGTGAATTCTAGCTATGTATATATTTATTTTATTATATATATATATATATATATATAAAAGAAATGAATTTCAGTGTTCATTTATTTACACATATACACACACATAACACTCATCTACTCATTGTTGAGTTAAGGGTTGAATTGTCCATCCTTGTTCTATTCTCTGTCACTATTTTTCCAACCATGCTGAACACCCTTTCGCAGGTACCCAGAAAGGTTTCGAGTACCACCAAAAAAACGGAATCTCTGAAGACAGTATAAAAATCTGTGTTAAAGGTGTACAAATACTGTTTGTATAATAAGCATGTTATTTTTTTTTACAAATGAGGGTTAAGAGTTCAGTACTAAAAAAAAGAAAGAAAATAATGTGGCTTAAGTACAGTTTTTTAATTGAGCTGCTGCATTTTTTGGTTGGGTTGTTTATTTATTTTGAGTAACTTCTATACATTTCTAAAAGGGGAGGAATGTAATAGATATCTATGTTTGTCTGTTGCCATCTCCTGGTGAATGTTGGCTATAGCGTACTGGGGTTACTTTTTGGTTGGCCAACGATTTACGTGGTGTTGCGCACCTGACGTCACTCAGGTCCGCATGTAGCTGGAGGAGTCGTGGCTTCCAGCTCTGCCTGAATTTCGGGAGATTTTTGGGAGAAAATTTGTCCCGGGAGGTTTTCGGGAGAGGCGCTGAATTTCGGGAGTCTCCCGGAAAATCCGGGAGGCTTGGCAAGTATGCCTTTTAGAGGCGGCTTCAGTGATGTTGACTGTGGAACTCCTGAATAAATAGAGGGACGCGGGAGCTGTACCTTAGAGCGTAGGGCGAGACTGTGACTAAGTGTGCAGCTCCATGCATTCTCCTCATAAGCTAAATTGAACTCTGTCTCTGCGTGGTTCATTGCTTCTTGTCTGATTAATAGATGTCATCAGTGTTTGAAGCTGACAGCCCCTCCCGAAAATCTCCCGGGGCAACCATTCTCCCGAATTTCTCCCGACAACAATATTGGGGGCGTGCCTTAAAGGCCTTTAGCGTCCTCTCTCACCTGAAAAGGAGACTATTAAATATATCTCCGTTATCCATATATTTATCTATAACCCATAAAGTAGGCAGGCACGGAGCTATTTCTCAGCGTGTGTTTATTCCAGCCAGCAAGTTAATACACTGACACACAACATCCGGATTCCCATCATGCATTGCTTCAAAACTACGGCAAGTAGTAATGTCGAAAAACATAACAGAGACGAAGCAGAAGAACGAAGAAGAGACATGGCGACGTTCCAAAATGATTGGAAAAATTAATTTCAGTTCATCCAGGACAGCTCGAAGGGGAAGGGGTATGCTACCTGCAAATTTCGTAGATCAGACTTCTCCGTTGAACACGGCGGCCAAACGGATATACTCATTCATCTCCCGAATTCGGAGGTCTCAAGGTTGCTTAATTAAAAAAAACATCCATGATGGAGTCTCACTCTGGTTTTGCAGCGCACACAGAAATTGTTTTCAGC
This sequence comes from Nerophis lumbriciformis, assembly GCF_033978685.3. Taxonomy (NCBI): domain Eukaryota; kingdom Metazoa; phylum Chordata; class Actinopteri; order Syngnathiformes; family Syngnathidae; genus Nerophis; species Nerophis lumbriciformis. The sequence continues at coordinate 10,444,632 of NC_084550.2, forward strand.
ACAACAGCACGGCAAAAGTGACTGTTTAGTTGTTGGACTTCACACAACTGTTCCACCTCCGTTATGGTTTTGAGACTAAAATCCGATATGCAAGATTCATTTTTAAAATATGTGTTCTACCTATCAGCGCTCGACAGCACAGCCCGCCCCCGGAAAGGTTTCGGGTACATTCCAGAAGTCAGGTGAAGGCAGGTGATTGGATGATCAGCCCCAGCTGGGTAATCCAATCACCTGCCAGCTGTGCTTTGAGGCCGGTCCTTACACAGGCCCCGCAGACCACGCCCCCCCTCCACAACGATATTATATTTAGGCAAGTCAAGGATGAGCATGTTTGTCATATAACTTACGCCAGGGGTCGGGAACCTTTTTTGGCTGAGAGAGCCATGAAAGCCAAATATTTTAAAATGTATGAGCCATATAATATTTTTTAACACTGAATACAATTAAACGCATGCATTTTTAAGTAAGACCAACATTTTTAGAGTATAATAAGTCTCTTATTATTTTTAATAAAATTGTTATTCTGAAGCTAACCAATAATACATAAAACACTTCTTACCATTAATGCGACTTCTTGAACAGGTGCGGTAGAAAACAGATGGATGGCTTAAAATGCATGAAAATGTTTTATATTTTGAACGTTATTTTTAACACTGTGATTACCAACTGAATTATTCTGTTATGTTTGACGAAGGGGAGCTGACGGCAACAGACACCAGGGGCGGTATGTACAATGATTTATTATTTATATAGTCAATATGTCAGGCTTGTCCCTGACAGTTTGACTGTTTTAGTTTTTTCTCTGTGTTTGTCTTAGTTTCCTGTCAGCGCTTTTATTTTGTCTTCATTTCCTGAGTGTCTCCCTGAGTGCTGCTTCCCCTCAGCTGTGGCTGATTGGCACCTGGCCACACCTGGTGTCAATCAGCCAGCTACTATTTAAACCTGCCTTCTCCTCCAGTCATGGCTGGATCAATATGTCAGAGTTTGTAGGTGCCGAACCCCAAGATGCAGAGAAGGCGGAAGGCATTGTGCGGGAAAACAAGATTTAATGTTTATAAAATAAAGGAAAAAACACAAACCAGGAACTAGGAACAGGAAACAGGATGCCAGGGAAACAAGAACTGGAAGACGAGGAACAAAAAGACAGCAGACTACAAACAGCTACAGAATATAGCTTACCGCTACCGCATCCAGCTACACTGACAACGACAAGTAGAAATGACAATGATCCAGCCATGACTGGAGGAGAAGGCAGGTTTAAATAGTAGCTGGCTGATTGACACCAGGTGTGGCCAGGTGCCAATCAGCCACAGCTGAGGGGAAGCAGCACTCAGGGAGACACTCAGGAAATGAAGACAAAATAAAAGCGCTGACAGGAAACTAAGACAAACACAGAGAAAAAACTAAAACAGTCAAACTGTCAGGGACAAGCCTGACACAATATATATATATAATAATAAGAAACAATACTACCAAACTATAGAATGGAGTGTGTGACCAAAATACAAGAGTGTGTGGTGTAAGACTATGTGTGGAATTAATTGTTGTGTGTTACCGCGATGTTGAAACGAGGAGAGAGAACAAGGCAGGAAGACAGTCCGAGGGGCAGGCAGATGATCCAGGGGGCGAGAGAGGCGTCAAGAGGTCCGAGTCCAAAGTGGGTGTCGACGATTGAGGAAGGAAGTCCAAATCACAAGGGAGCACAATGGTTAAAGGGGAACATTATCACCAGACCTATGTAAGCGTCAATATATACCTTGATGTTGCAGAAAAAAGACCATATATTTTTTTAACCGATTTCCGAACTCTAAATGGGTGAATTTTGGCGAATTAAACGCCTTTCTAATATTCGCTCTCGGAGCGATGACGTCACGTTGTGACGTCACATCAGGAAGCAATCCGCCATTTTCTCAAACACCGAGTCAAATCAGCTCTGTTATTTTTCGTTTTTTCGACTGTTTTCCGTACCTTGGAGACATCATGCCTCGTCGGTGTGTTGTCGGAGGGTGTAACAACACGAACAGGGACGGATTCAAGTTGCACCAGTGGCCCAAAGATGCGAAAGTGGCAAGAAATTGGATGTTTGTTCCGCACACTTTACCGACCAAAGCTATGCTACGACAGAGATGGCAAGAATGTGTGGATATCCTGCGACACTCAAAGCAGATGCATTTCCAACGATAAAGTCAAAGAAATCTTCCGCCAGACCCCCATTGAATCTGCCGGAGTGTGTGAGCAATTCAGGGACAAAGGACCTCGGTAGCACAGCAAGCAGTGGCGGCAGTTTGTTCCCGCAGACGAGCGAGCTAAACCCCCTGGATGTCTTGGCTCACAACGTCCCGAAGATGATCAAGAGAAGAATATCGACCCTAGCTTCCCTGGCCTGCTGACATGAGGGTATGTCTACAGAATATATTAATTGATGAAAATTGAGCTGTCTGCACCCTCAAAGTGCATGTTGTTGCCAAATGTATTTCATATGCTGTAAACCTAGTTCATAGTTGTTAGTGTCCTTTAATGCCAAACAAACACATACCAATCGTTGGTTAGAAGGCGATCGCCGAATTCGTCCTCGCTTTCTCCCGTGTCGCTGGCTGTCGTGTCGTTTTCCTCGGTTTCGCTTGCATACGGTTCAAACCGATATGGCTCAATAGCTTCAGTTTCTTCTTCAATTTCGTTTTCGCTACCTGCCTCCACACTACAACCATCCGTTTCAATACATGCGTAATCTGTTGAATCGCTTAAGCCGCTGAAATCCGAGTCTGAATCCGAGCTAATGTCGCTTTAGCTTGCTGTTCTTTACGCCATGTTTGTTTGTGTTGGCTTCACTATGTGACGTCACAGGAAAATGGACGGGTGGTTAAAATCAGGCACTTTGAAGCTTTTTTTAGGGATATTGCGTGATGGGTAAAATTTTGAAAAAAACTTCGAAAAATATAATAAGCCACTGGGAACTGATTTTTAATGGTTTTAACCATTCTGAAATTGTGATAATGTTCCCCTTTAAGACTCGGGAAGGAAGGTACACCAAGCGAACTACGGGAGAACAAACAAGGATGTCAGACACGAGGGAAAAACGCAGAGAGAGAGAGAGAACATAAGTCTTACGGTATCCAAAGAGGTAAACTAAGTTCCCACATGGATCCTTGGGTCCACTGGTCCTTTATCCAGCTCGCCCTCATCAATCCCAGGTGTGCGGATTGCCGATTGTCTGCAGGCTTGTCGCTGCGTGGGCGTGCTGCGCTCAGCGTGAGCGGGGGGCGTGTCCGGGCGAGGAGCCAGAGGAGGAACTGTGACACTCAGTTGCAGGAGGGAAGCTGATTCGTGACATATTCATGACTTATCGTGTTAAGCAATGTCAGCTAAGATTTATCTGAGAGCCAGATGCAATCAACAAAAGAGCCACATCTGGCTCCAGAGCCATAGGTTCCCTACCCCTGCCCTATGCCATTCATGCTCGCAAGATCAGGCTTGTAGGTCAACTTGACCTCCCATAAACTGTTTATGATTCCTGAGAGTATTTTCACGAAAGTACGACAAGCCCAAATTAAATTGGTAACGCGGCCCGTACGGAACTTTTACGAGTGCTACTTTCCTTAATCCGACTTTTGTAAGTAGGAGCCCTCAGACCTCGCGGACAGCTGCCATAAAGCATAGTTGGCCGGAGAAGAGCAGCAGGGCCGTAAAGCTTCTAAGGTCTATTCATCATACCTCGGGTTGTTTGCTTGCCACGACTTGGTGCACGGTGCGTTTTGATCGTAGCCACACCTCATTAACACCGCCTTGTTTGATGATAATTGACACATGTTCTTGTGATCCTGCGCACATTAGCTTGATTAATGAAGGACAAAGACATGCATATCGACTGCGCGTCGGCAGGAAGTCATTTGCCGTGATTAGCGCTGATGGCAAGGTAGGCTGCGGAAAGGAACGGCAGGCGAGCGTAGACCTCCATCAGGGCGGAAGAACCCTAATCCTGACTCCTTTGTTTGATCTGAAAAAAATGTGACAGCCCTCTAAAGGCGTCAGGAAGTTCTACTCCCATGCTCGGTATCCAAGGGTGTCGTGCGTGTTTTCATTGAGGGCCACACCGCAATTATGGATGCCATCAGAATCCATCCATCCATCCATCCATCTTCTTCCGCTAATCCGAGGTCGGGTCGCGGGGGCAGCAGCCTAAGCAGGGAAGCCCAGACTTCCCTCTCCCCAGCCACTTCATCCAGCTCCTCCCGGGGGACCCCGAGGCGTTCCCAGGCTAGCCGGGAGACATAGTCTTCCCAACGTGTCCTGGGTCTTCCTCGTGGCCTCCTACCAGTCGGACGTGCCCTAAACACCTCCCTAGGGAGGCGCTCGGGTGGCATCCTGACCAGATGCCCGAACCACCTCATCTGGCTCCTCTCGATGTGGAGGAGCAGCGGCTTTACTTTGAGCTCCCCCCGGATGACAGAGCTTCTCACCCTATCTCTAAGGGAGAGCCCCGCCAACCGGCGGAGGAAACTCATTTCGGCCGCTTGTACCCGTGATCTTGTCCTTTCGGTCCTAACCCAAAGCTCATGACCATAGGTGAGGATGGGAACGTAGATCGACCGGTAAATTGAGAGCTTTTCCTTCCGGCTCAGCTCCTTCTTCACCACAACGGATCGATACAGCGTCCGCATTACTGAAGACGCCGCACCGATCCGCCTGTCGATCTCACGATCCACTCTTCCCTCACTCGTGAACAAGACTCCGAGGTACTTGAACTCCTCCACTTGGGGCAAGATCTCCTCCCCAACCCGGAGATTGCACTCCACCCTTTTCCGGGCGAGAACCATGGACTCGGACTTGGAGGCACTGATTTTCATCCCAGTCGCTTCACACTCAGCTGCGAACCAATCCAGTGAGAGCTGAAGATCCTGGCCAGATGAAGCCATCAGGACCACATCATCTGCAAAAAGCAGAGACCTAATCCTGCAGCCACCAAACCAGATCCCCTCAACGCCTTGACTGTGCCTAGAAATTCTGTCCATAAAAGTTATGAACAGAATCGGTGACAAAGGGCAGCCTTGGCGGAGTCCAACCCTCACTGGAAACGTGTCCGACTTACTGCCGGCAATGCGAACCAAGCTCTGACACTGATCATACAGGGAGCGGACCGCCACAATCAGACAGTCCGAAACCCCATACTCTCTGAGCACTCCCCACAGGACTTCCTGAGGGACACGGCCGAATGCCTTCTCCAAGTCTACAAAGCACATGTAGACTGGTTGGGCAAACTCCCATGTACCCTCAAGGACCCTGCCGAGAGTATAGAGCTGGTCCACAGTTCCACGACCAGGACGAAAACCACACTGTTCCTCCTGAATCCGAGGTTCGACTATCCGGCGTAGCCTCCTCCCCAGTACACCTGAATAGACCTTACCGGGAAGACTGAGGAGTGTGATCCCACGATAGTTAGAACACACCCTCCGGTTCCCCTTTTTAAAGAGAGGAACCACCACCCCGGTCTGCCAATCCAGAGGCACTGCCCCCGATGTCCACGCGATGCTGCAGAATCAGAATCTGAATTTGATTATCATACATACATTTTTACAGATTGTAAAAATTCACAAACAACCGGAATTATGAGCATCAAACATTGCAACTCAAGTACGTTGTTTTTTTGGCATGTTCTCTATGTTCTGTGTTGCTTCAATAATATTGTAGATTTTATTTCTTATTTTTGAATGTATTTGTGGAGGAGCGTGGCCTGCGGGCCTGCGGCGAAGCGGGATGTGCCAGTGCCGGCTTCGAGATCAGCGACAGGTGTGTAGATGGCCCACCTGGGCACGTTTATCTAATCACATGTCGTTCTGTTAAAGTGAGCAGCCGGGAAGGAGTGGGTGAGTTGTTGTTGATGGCGGTTGTCGAAGCACGAGGGGAGCGAGAGAGCAAGACAGACGACTCTGAAGGGAAGGAAGGTACACTCGAGGAAAAAGACAATTGCTGAAAAGCACACAAAGACTTTGCACGATCTAGCACGTTTATTGTAAAATAAACATTATTGTTAACCCTGAAAAGGAGTGGTGATGTCAGTGGCTGGTGGCCCTAAGAACCCGGAAGGAAGCGACTTCCGCAGTATTCATTTAAATAATTGATGTATCCAAATGACTAGTCTGTTCAATTTAAAAGTCACACTTATTAAAATACTAAGGCATTGGAATTTTTACCAAAAAATTTGATGTTTTCCAGTATTTTTTAACAACGGCTCAAGCAACTCTTAAGCACCAGCACTGATTTTAAAAGTATTGATTTGCTATCAGTACCGTTTAAAACTGTAACGGTACAGCGGGAGAAGAAGACAGCACGGAGACAGTGGCGTCGTTAGCTGGCAACGTGTATAACAATAAACAAATATGTGTGAAGTGTGTACCTAATCCAAATGAATATGGTGTGACTATGTGTGGTAAGTATCTGAGGGGGTGTTACCAGGTGGTGTTGAGGGTGCGTGTTGAAATCGAGGCGGAAGTCCAGATAGGGCAAGGCAGGCTCGAAGATCCAGAGACAGGCGGGAGGTCAAGGGCTGGAGCAAGGCGTCTTGGTCAAAGGGCAGGTGTGAGGTTTAGATCCAGGGAGGCAGCAGAGAGTCCAAAGGGGATCCGGGAAGACGACACACACAGCTCGACAACGGGGAAGGAGGACGGGTTGCAACACAGGCATACTTGCCAACCCTCCCGAATTTTCCGGGAGACTCCCGAAATTCAGCGCCTCTCCCGAAAACCTCCCGGGACAAATATTCTCCCGAAAATCTCCCGATTTTCAGCCGGAGCTGGAAGCCACGCCCCCTCCAGCTCCATGCGGACCTGAGTGAGGACAGCCTTTTTTCATGATGGGAGGACAACAGGGTGACAAGAACTAAATCATCCAGACTAGAGATCAATTGTAGTATTATGTTTATTTTACCTAAAAATAAATATATTTATTAATTAAAAAAAAAAAAACTAAATACATTTTTACTATATTTTGCTAAAAACATCAAAATTAATTGTATTTTTATTTGTATTTTTTCGTGACTCCTTATTACATCCAGCCATAGAATTATACATTAAAATTAACATATTTGAAATAACTGATTTTAAATTATCATACTAATTCATTTAAAATGACCATATTTAATTATTAAAATAATTGCTTGTTTATCAACAACTTTAGCATTTTATTCATTACATTAGAAACTCTCAGAAGCCAAGTTATGTTATATTCCTTAATATTTATTTATGCAAGTTTGAAGTATCAATTATCTAAACACAGTTTTGTTTGCATATTTTCAGGATGTAGATTTTATATATATTTATATATATATATATATATATATATATATATATATATATATATATATGAAATACTTGACTTGGTGAATTCTAGCTGTCAATATACTCCTCCCCTTTTAACCACGCCCCCAACCACACCCCTCCCCACCCCAGACCACGCCCCCACCCCCCACCTCCCGAAATCGGAGGTCTCAAGGTTGGCAAGTATGAACACAGGACACAATGAGCACGACGGGGGAAAGAACACAAAGAGCGAGGAAGCACATAGAGAAGGAAAGCTGCAGACGTAATGAGGCTTACTGTACGTGTACGAGTAGCTATGTTCTGGCACTGGAACGCAAGATGCGCTGGCTTATGAAGGCAGGTCTCATCACTGGCAGGTGTGTTGATTGCAGAGAGATCGCAGCCGCGTGGAGGATTGACCGCAGCCGGAGGGGAACGCCCGCGGGCGTGTCCCGAGGTGCGCTCAGCAGAGCGCACAGTAGAAAGAGAGGTGGCAGGTGTGTGATTGTCAGGTTCAAACACTGATGACATCTATTAAACAAAACAAGCAGCAAAGAATCAAACAGAGACAGAATTAAATTTGGACTCATTTGAGGAGAGACGCCGTCGACCTGTAACCTCTTACTGTGTCACCCATTCTCTGGCGAAAGATTGTACGCCACCTCTTTTTATTTGGACTTTCCCTGTTTACATAACAACATCTGTTTCTAAAGGAATGGGGAGTATGTAAACAGTCATTGTTTTCGGTCACATTAACACAAAAGAAAAAAATGCCTCGGGCTTGGGCTGGTGCTGGATTCAGCCTGGACAGGTCTTCCATGACAATAGATAACCCCCTCCCGTGTCCTCCCATCGTACACAATGGAATTTTCCAAGCCTTTGCTTGGTGCAATAGAGACAGCCTCTTGTCTGTTCATTGGGAACTCAAAGAACGGAAAGTTTTTTGATAATTTACATACAATTTTTCTGATAGTGATCTGTAAAAAAAATGTCAACAACACCCATCCCAAAGTGGGACAAGAGGACGCAAACCTTTGCAACGCTAGCATAGCTATGTTAGCTACAATGCTAACACATTTTAACAGCAACAAAATGCCAGGTTAGCATATTGATTGAAAAAAAACAAGATTACCAAACTTAAAGATGACTTTTAAAGGCCTACTGAAACCCACTACTACCGACCACGCAGTCTGATAGTTTATATATCAATGATGAAATCTTAACATTGCAACACATGCCAATACGGCCGGGTTAGCTTACTAAAGTGCAATTTTAAATTTCGCGCGAAATATCCTGCTGAAAACGTCTCGGTATGATGACGTCAGCGCGTGACGTCACGGATTGTAGAGGACATTTTGGCCAGCTATTAAGTCGTCTCTTTTCATCGCAAAATTCCACAGTATTCTGGACATCTGTGTTGGTGAATCTTGTGCAATTTGTTCAATGAACAATGGAGACAGCAAAGAAGAAAGCTGTAGGTGGGAAGCGGTGTATTGCGGCAGGTGTTATGCCGGATAACGCACCCCCGCCATAGAATACACCCCCTGACTGTTGTGCCGGATAACACAGCCGGTGTTTCATTGTTTACATTCCCGGAAGATGACAGTCAAGCTTTACCATTGGCCTGTGGAGAACTGAGACAACAGAGACTTCTACCAGGAGGACTTTGAGTTGGATGCGCAGACGCGGTACCGTGAGTACGCATGCAGCTGCGGCTTCCAAACATTTGATCGCTTGCCCGTACGTGCGTGCCGCTATGTGCATGTCACGTACCTAACTTTGGGGAAAAATATGTGCTGTATGAACTTTGGGGAGGTGAACGGTACTTTGGGCTGTGGGATTGAGTGTGTTGTGCAGGTGTTTGAGTTGTATTGGCGGGTTATATGGACGGGAGGGGGGAGGTGTTTGTTATGCGGGATTAATTTGTGGCATATTAAATATAAGCCTGGTTGTGTTGTGGCTAATAGAGTATATATATGTCTTGTGTTTATTTACTGTTTTAGTCATTCCCAGCTGAATATCAGGTCCCACCCGCCTCTCACCGCATCTTCCCTATCTGAATCGCTCCCACTGCCCTCTAGTCCTTCACTCTCACTTTCCTCATCCACAAATCTTTCATCCTCGCTCAAATTAATGGGGAAATCGTCGCTTTCTCGGTCCGAATCGCTCTCGCTGCTGGTGGCCATGATTGTAAACAATGTGCAGATGTGAGGAGCTCCACAACCTGTGACGTCACGCTACTAGGCTTTTTTATCAGCGACCAAAAGTTGCGAACTTTATCGTCGATGTTCTCTACTAAATCCTTTCAGCAAAAATATGGCAATATCGCAAAATGATCAAGTATGACACATAGAATGGACCTGCTATCCCCGTTTAAATAAGAAAATCGCATTTCAGTAGACCTTTAAGATGTGTTGCAATATAAAGTTTTTGCCTCATTTTCCGTGTCGAGTCACATAATGTAATATACAAGAGACACGCAATTCCCAATTAGCATATTAGCCTCATAAATCATAGACTCTAAGTCTTGGGCAAAGACTGATTCTAATTCAATTCCGTTTTAAAACCAAGGATTACTTTCTAACAACCTCTCCCCCTCTTTCCATTAATCCCCGTCACTTCTTCCTCCAGATTATCTGTTACTTTGTAAATTACATGCATTATCCCTTTCATTAGCTGCAGGGACCCGAGCCGGAGCTACGGCCTATTAATAAAACACTGGCTTGACATTGATAAATACATAACATGATGGCCACGTCGCATGAATTAATCTCCATTTTAGGGATTGTCCCTGATTCATTAATCCGTATAATTACCACGCATTCCACGGCGTATCTTTGGTCTGATCTATCTCATTTGGTTCTATTCTCTCTCCCCTCAAAATTATGGATGTCTGCATAATGGATGATCCTGTCTAAAGGAGACCGAATACAGGCTATTTAGCCCTGTTATCAATCTTGGATGTTATCAAATTGTTAAGAGATTTAAACTTGTTTAAAAACATGTTTTTACATTTTTTATAGACGTACAAACTGCGTAAATAAGATGTTTACTCAAACAAGTTAAAATCGGAGTACTAACAAGTTCACACTGAATTTGCAGATCTTGTCACCCAATGTTAAAGGGGAACATTATCACCAGACCTATGTAAGCGTCAATATATACCTTGATGTTGCAGAAAAAAGACCATATATTTTTTTAACCGATTTCCGAACTCTAAATGGGTGAATTTTGGCGAATTAAACGTCTTTCTATTATTCGCTCTCGGACGTGACGTCACATCGGGAAGCAATCCGCCATTTTCTCAAACACCGATGTAACGACGTGGTCGCATCGTGATGCGGGTGTGGTTCTCCCAAGGATGCAGACGGCTTCGGACACAGCTTGCAGGTAGGAAAAATGATTTATTTTAAATATAAATCATATGATGAATAAACAAAAAGACATGCACGTAGCACAAAAGGCAAAACAAAAGGGCTAGCGTGGGAGCTAGCAAACCAAAAGAGCCTAGCGTGAGAACTAGTAGCTAAGAAACAGTAAATAATCGTCGTCATCAGTTGTGTGAGAACAAACTACGAAGCCAGACTGAGTGAGGCCAGAGCAAAGACTAAATAGCCCTCTGATTAGCGCCCGGGCAACAGGTGCGCGTCCCGAACACTAACCAGAGGCAGGTGCGTACAATCTGCCGTCATGGCAACAGAAACAAACTAAACTCAAGGTGCTGAAAACACGTGACACAAACATAAACAAACTCTGATCCGGGCAGCGGATCGTAACAGTACCCCCCCCTTAAAGGACAGATTCCAGATGTCCCTTGACACGAAATAAAACTAGAACCCAAAAAACAAGAAACAGTTCAAGAGTCCAGGGAGGGTGGAGGGAGGATTTGGTGGTGGGTCGCCAGGCCACGTGTCCCCGAATCCACCGGGGAAGAGTCAGGTGGCGGCGGCGAGTGGAACGCCGCTGCCGCAGGCGAGGCGGGCGACCACGGAAAGGCCACATTCGTGGCTGCCGAGAAGGTGGGCGTGAGTGGCGCCAGAAGTTCAGCAGCCGGAGAGTTCTACGACTACGTCTCGGGTGTCGCTGCTGTTTGCGCCACTGGCGTCCATAAACAAACCTCCGAGAGCGCCGCTTGCGCAGCCAGACCACTCGAGGTCGCTGAGACGAAGACGAGGAGAGAGCAGACGTCGCCGTGGAAACAGGAGGAGCCGACGTCGCCGTGGAGGCAGGAGGAGCCGACGTCGCCGTGGAGGCAGGAGGAGCCGACGTCGCCGTGGAGGCAGGTGCAGGTTCTGGTACCAGCCGTGGAGCAGGTGCAGGTTCTGGTACCAGCCGTGGAGCCGGCGCTGGTGTGGGTACCAGCCGTGGAGCCGGCGCTGGTGTGGGTACCAGCCGTGGAGCCGGCGCTGGTGTGGGTACCAGCCGTGGAGCCGGCGCTGGTGTGGGTACCAGCCGTGGAGCCGGCGCTGGTGTGGGAACCAGCCTTGGAGCCGGCGCTGGTGTGGGAACCAGCCTTGGAGCCGGCGCTGGTGTGGGAACCAGCCTTGGAGCCGGGACAGGGGTTGGTCTTGGAGTCGGTGCTGGTGTGAGAACCAGCCTTGGAGCCGGCGCTGGTGTGAGAACCAGCCTTGGAGCCGGCGCTGGTGTGAGAACCAGCCTTGGAGCCGGCGCTGGTGTGGGAACCAGCCTTGGAGCCGGCGCTGGTGTGGGAACCAGCCTTGGAGCCGGCACTGGTGTGGGAACCAGCCTTGGAGCCGGCGCTGGTGTGGGAACCAGCCGAGGAACTTGGCATTGTGGAGCTTGGCGTGGAGGAGGTACAGGAGACGAAGCTTGGTGTGTCAGCCGAGGTGCAGGAACAGGTGCTAGCCGAGGTGCAGCTGGAGGTAGCCTAGCTGGCGGTTGTGGCTTAGCAGGACGAAGGACTGGTGGCGGTGGCCGTGCAGGAGGTTGCGGTTTAGCACGCCGAAAGACTGGTGGCGGTGGCCTTGCAGGAGGTTGCGGTTTAGCACGCCGAAAGACTGGTGGCGGTGGCCGTGCAGGGGGTTGCGGTTTAGCACGCCGAAAAACTGGTGGCGGTGGCCGTGCAGGGGGTTGCGGCTTAGCACGTCGAAAGACTGGTGGCGGTGGCCGTGCAGGAGGTTGCCGCTTAGCACGCCAAAAAACTGGTGGCGGTGGCCGTGCAGGTGGCTGCGGCTTAGTACGCCGAAGTTGTGCCACCGCACTAGCACAGTTCCCAGTACTAGCCCCCCCCTCAAGACGCGGATACCAGACGCGCTCTTTGCGGTTTGGAACCGTCTTCAAGGGTGGGTGGGGGGAGGTATGGAGGGGGGTATACTCTTCTTTAAATTGTCCAAATTGACTATTATCACTCCTCACTTGAGATTGGGTGGGAGCACAGGGGGAAAAAATATGTGCAGTGGGCGGAGCAATAGTCACTGGGGGCGGAACCAAATTCACTGGAGGTGGAGTCTGAAAATCAGAATGTGACTGACTAGACTTACACTTAATAAAAATGTCCTGATAATGTTTTATCTTGGAATAAAAGTCATTTGGAGGTGGCTGACTGAATGAAGCAGAAGATGGAAAAAATTTTTTTTTGCTCAATGATGTCATCGGAAGTGGGCGGAGTTACCTCTTCGGGGGGCGCCAATGAAATGACGTCATTGTTGATGCTGTCCATGTGACTGACAGCCCAATCGGAGAAATGTTTGGCAAAGTGGTCGATTGGGTTGCCAAACATCTGAGGAGGGGAAGTTTGAGCTGCATGTAGCTTGCTTCGGTCCGGGGGAGGAGTTTGCAGGAGCGGCGCGTCTTGACAGCGAGGAGAAGACCTTCTGGCCGGCTTCCGTCTTCGCTGACGCGTCCCGTACTGCGGGGGTGTGGCGATGTCCTCGGGCCAAACGGAGTGGATTGGGACCAGCTTTCCGTTGGGACCCCATATCAGGTCCTGGCGCTCCGAGGGGGAATAGCGAAGAGTTTCCGCTTCCATTGCTCGCAACACCTCCCACGTACCTTCGTCAAACTCCTCAATGGCGGCCGCGGGAGAATTGTTATGTGCTGGCTTCGTACTGTAACGACGTGGTCGCATCGTGATGCGGGTGTGGTTCTCCCAAGGATGCAGACGGCTTCGGACACAGCTTGCAGGTAGGAAAAATGATTTATTTTAAATATAAATCATATGATGAATAAACAAAAAGACATGCACGTAGCACAAAAGGCAAAACAAAAGGGCTAGCGTGGGAGCTAGCAAACCAAAAGAGCCTAGCGTGAGAACTAGTAGCTAAGAAACAGTAAATAATCGTCGTCATCAGTTGTGTGAGAACAAACTACGAAGCCAGACCGAGTGAGGCCAGAGCAAAGACTAAATAGCCCTCTGATTAGCGCCCGGGCAACAGGTGCGCGTCCCGAACACTAACCAGAGGCAGGTGCGTACAATCTGCCGTCATGGCAACAGAAACAAACTAAACTCAAGGTGCTGAAAACACGTGACACAAACATAAACAAACTCTGATCCGGGCAGCGGATCGTAACAACCGAGTCAAATCAGCTCTGTTATTTTCCGTTTTTCTCGACTGTTTTCCGTACCTTGGAGACATCATGCCTCGTCGGTGTGTTGTCGGAGGGTGTAACAACACGAACAGGGACGGATTCAAGTTGCACCAGTGGCCCAATGATGCGAAAGTGGCAAGAAATTGGACGTTTGTTCCGCACACTTTACCCACGAAAGCTATGCTACGACAGAGATGGCAAGAATGTGTGGATATCCTGCGACACTCAAAGCAGATGCATTTCCAACGATAAAGTCAAAGAAATCTGCCGCCAGACTCCCATTGAATTTGCCGGAGTGTGTGAGCAATTCAGGGACAAAGGACCTCGGTAGCACGGCAAGCAATGGCGGCAGTTTGTTCCCGCAGACGAGCGAGCTAAACCCCCTGGATGTCTTGGCTCACACCGTCCCTTATACCACCGAAGATGATCAAGAGAAGAATATCGACCCTAGCTTCCCTGGCCTGCTGACATGAACTCCAAAACTGGACAGATCAGCTTTCAGGAAAAGAGAGCGGATGAGGGTATGTCTACAGAATATATTAATTGATGAAAATTGGGCTGTCTGCACTCTCAAAGTGCATGTTGTTGCCAAATGTATTTCATATGCTGTAAACCTAGTTCATAGTTGTTAGTTTCCTTTAATGCCAAACAAACACATACCAATCGTTGGTTAGAAGGCGATCGCCGAATTCGTCCTCGCTTTCTCCCGTGTCGCTGGCTGTCGTGTCGTTTTCGTCGGTTTCGCTTGCATACGGTTCAAACCGATATGGCTCAATAGCTTCAGTTTCTTCTTCAATTTCGTTTTCGCTACCTGCCTCCACACTACAACCATCCGTTTCAATACATGCGTAATCTGTTGAATCGCTTCAGCCGCTGAAATCCGAGTCTGAATCCGAGCTAATGTCGCTATAGCTTGCTGTTCTATGCGCCATGTTTGTTTGTGTTGGCATCACTATGTGACGTCACAGGAAAATGGACGGGTGTATATAACGATGGTTAAAATCAGGCACTTTGAAGCTTTTTTTTAGGGATATTGCGTGATGGGTACAATTTTTAAAAAAACTTTGAAAAATAAAATAAACCACTGGGAACTGATTTGTAATGGTTTTATCCCTTCTGAAATTGTGATAATGTTCCCCTTTAAAGCAAAGCACGACACGTTTCAATACCAAGATTTTATCTTTATTTGGTTTTAAACGGGCCGTATTTGACATTTCTGAAGCATTCTACGCTTTGATTTTCTGTCTTTTCTTTGCACTTCTGCAGTGAGGCTAAGTTGATTTGTTGCCAGGATTCTTATTGACCAGTGGGATTTTTGTGTTTGAAGGCTGGCATTTAGACCAGCACAAAACAAATCTCTTGGATATTATGATTTACTTCACATGATAGGAATTTGGTTAAGAATTTGTTCACCTGTTACCATAGCTACAGTAGCTAAGAAATATTCATTCAAGGAACTTGACTAAAGATGCATTGTAAACTGATTTGCTCCTGTTTGTTCAGCCATTATTAGCATTTTTATCACTGTATCAAAGCCTTCACAGTCAATAATACAGGGCTGTCCAAACTTTTTGACTCAGGGGCTTAACCCTGTAACACCCCTTGTTGTAAAATTACAACATTACCTTTAACCATCCTAAAAAACAATCTGTTATATATATATATATATATATATATATATATATATATATATATATATATATATATATATATATATATATATATATTTTATTTTTATTTTTTTTATACCACATTTACATAGTCATTGGGTCCTATTGTTCAGTCTCACAAGGCTATTTGATCGTACATTTGTTTATAAGTCACGCCTTCTGGCCATGAACTCACACAACCTCTCAAAGTTTCCTTCGAACAAAATCTATTTGTTTCATCGGACTGGATTCATCAGATTCAAGTAATTAAAATGTCTTTTATATTTTTTTTGGTTCTTATTACAATGTCTAGAGCATGTACATATGTAGTTATTGTGGAACAGGTGCATCGAATTTCATTTAGAGCTTGTTATATAATTGTTGCAATTATAAAAGAGGGGGAAAAAGCGTTTTTTAAGAGTTTTATCTTGTTTCATATTTTTTACATTTGTAATAAATGACTTCATAAGAATATAACTAATGTGTGATCATTATTAATGGTGTATACCGTTATGGGGCTAAGTAAGCAATCAACCCTGCAAATGAACCCTTTGTTGTTCAGAGTACAAATAGAGACATTCTTCTCCCATCAAAGCCCAATGTTGCAATATTACAACATTTCTCTAAAAACATAAACATTTTTTTTTATTTAACTCTTCAATTTCTGCATCAAATGCCTCCTGCAACAACATCTGAAAGGTCCACATTTTTTTTTAGGTTTTTCTATATTTGGGTCTTACAGGGCTACAGAATTTGAACGGGGGCCGAAAACCGACTGCATGCAATATATATATATTTATATATACATTAGAGATGCGCGGTTTGCGGACACAACCGCGGGCGGGTAAAAATAGATTTTAAATAGATGCGGGCGGGTTGCGGTTGTATATATATATACATAGTTAAATGTTGTTACCCACATACGAAAAACGAGCAGCACTCTTTGAAACAGTCAATTTTTCATCAGGCACTGCGTCCCAGCAACAAGTGCCGCAAGTGAGCGCTCCTTCAGCGCAGCAGGGCGCATTTTAGAGGCCAGGCGCTCTCGCATGAATCCTGGCACTGTAGATGCCATTTTATTCCTGCATAGTGCTAACAAAAAAAAAAGTAAGTAGACATACGGTTGGATATGTTAAACGAATTAGTCTACGTTACCTAGACTATACCAAATAAGCCCATGTCTAACGTATATTGAGTTCGGTCAGCTAAATAATTTTGATGGTTACGTGTTGTTTGGGCGCACTACAATGCAAAGGAATTAAGGCAATTGCGTTGTTTATTGTGGGTTTTTTCTATTCGAGATATACTACTATGTGTGAATAATTATTTGGCCTCGCTTTCAAGTGAAGCGCATCTCCGATTGGCGACAATGTAAGGCTATTTAGCCTGCTTTGTTTGTCGCGACCGTCTATTTTCATTATAATTCAAGTTTGATGATAAAGTGCAGTCTGATGGGTTTGATTTCCCCCCTTCAGCTTTTTGCCTTGGCCAATAAGTTGCAGGTAATTTGTTATTATTATTTATTTAATTTATTTTTGTTTAAATGGAGATGACATACATATGTTATTGTATAATTTAAGTTTGTGCGCGTGATAGACAGCCTAAGGCTTATGAGGCACATTTTTTTTATTTTTTTTTTTATTTCAACTTAAGAACGTATGAGCCTATGCCTATGCCTACAACATAGGCTATGTGTTTATCTTTATTTTCCTGCCTGTCGTTGACAATGGAGATTGTCTGATATTTTGTCATGGCTGCAGATCAATCAATAAAGGTTCATCTTTGTCGCGAAATTGTTCACTGCTTCACTGTGCACCCCGCCCTCGTCCCTATTTGAGCATTATAACGTTAACAATTGAAATAAATTCAGAACATTTTTTTTACCTAACGAAAATATAGGCCTAGTCTTTCTAAAACATTTTTTTAACTTCTTAAAAGCCTCGTTCGACTTGCTGCAACTTCGCACACAAAGTGTGAGGAACGCACTCCTGATCTGAGGGCATTGGCAACAATAGTCAACACTTTCTTAATGGAAATGACAATAATATTATAATAATGATAAATAATATTATCACGCATTAAAATCTCTTAGCCACGAATGAGTGGCCAAGAGATGCGTGGCACACATTGAATGTCTCTGCTGCATTGGATCAGTCTCCTTTCTTTAACAGGCAAAAGCTTTATAACCTCACTAATGCCTTGCATCGTCTATATTAGATATATAACAACGGGCGGGTGCGGGCGGGTGTGGTTTTGATAAAATGTTGGTTCGGGTGGATGGCGGATGGTTGACGACTTTTGTGATGCGGTTGCGGATGAAATAATTGCCTATCCGCGCATCTCTAATATACATACAAATATGAAAACATATATATGAAAACCTGTGAGGACCTACTCATGCAGTCAATACACAAGAAGAAAACCAAAACCAAAATTGAACCCTATCACGGTGGGAGCGTGCAATGTGAGGACCCTCATAGACAACGACAACACAGACACAGAGAGACCACACAGACGCACTGCTATCATGAGTCGGGAACTGAACCGCTTCAATATTGGCATCACACGCCCTCTCCAAAATAAGGTTTGCCGGAAGGGGAAGTCTGGCCGAAGCTGGTGCCAACTACACTTTCTTCTGGAAAAGGACAGATGCTGAAGATTGGCGGATCCACGGTGTTGGCTTTGCGATCAAGACATCAATCATGAATCGCTCTAACCTGGTCCCAACACCAACCTGATCTTTCTATAATGCCCTTAACCGGACCATCGAAGCCGTATCTAGTAAAGACAAGCTTTTTGTTCACGGGATTTCAACTTCAGAGTCGGTCGCGACCACAATCTCTGGGAAGACATTCTAGGCAGGCAGGCAGGGCTTTGGATCCTGTAACTTGAACAAGCTCCTCTGCCTTGGCCTATGGCTGAAAACAAACGTGTGTGCCTTTAAGTACTCCGTGATTGTGCGTTGCTGAATCTGCTCCTGTGCTCACAAAACCAGCAATGTCACGACGTAACGACGGCATGCCGTCTTCCTGTTAAAAAAATAGAAAGAAAGGGGACCGGAATTTTTTAAAGGCAGTATAGTACCGTGTAAGCTTCGCGTACTCGCGGACTCACAGATACACACGCTGGAAGCCAGTTGTGCAGGCATACTTGCCAACCCTCCCGAATTTTCCGGGAGACTCCCGAAATTCAGCGCCTCACCCGAAAACCTCCCGGGACAAATATTCTCCCGAAAATCTCCCGATTTTCAGCCGGAGCTGGAGGCCACGCCCCCTCCAGCTCCATGCGGACCTAAGAGAGGACAGCCTTTTTTCAGACGGGAGGACAACAGGGTGACAAGAACTAAATCATCCAGACCAAAGATACATTGTATTATTATGTTTATCTTACCTAAAAATAAATATATTTATTAATTTAAAAAAAACAACTAAATAAATGTTTACTATATTTTGCTAAAAACATCAACATTAATTGTATTTTTATTTTTATTTTTTCCTGACTCCTTATTACATCAAGCCATAGAATTATACCGGTACATTAAAATAAACATATTTGGAATAATTAATTTTAAATTATCATAATAATTCATTTAAAATGACCATATTTATTTATTAAAATAATTGTTTGTTTATCAAAAACTTTAGCATTTTATTTATTACATTTTGAAGCTCTCAGAAGCCAAGTTATGTTATATTCATGTTATATTTATGCAAGTTTGAAGTATCAATGATCTAAACACAGTTTTGTTTGCATATTTTCAGGATGTAGATATATATGTATATATATATATATATATATATATATATATATATATATATGTATGAAATACTTGACTTGGTGAATTCTAGCTGTCAATATACTCCTCCCCTCTTAACCACGCCCCCAACCACGCCCCGCCCCACCCCCGACCACTCCCCCACCCCCCACCCCCCACCTCCCGAAATCGGAGGTCTCAAGGTTGGCAAGTATGTGTGCAGGGTTGACAAAAGTTTCACGTTTCCAAGCTCTCCAATCGCTATGTTTTCTCCAGACTTTTCAGTCTCACCAATCCTCTTCCTTCCTCTGCTCCGTTCACTGTTAAAGACAACAGATGATTAGATTAACACGTACCACCTGTGAAAATCTAATCACCTGCCAGCTGTGTCTCGCCGTCAGCACATGGCTATTGGATAGGCGCTCGTCCTCAGTACCATGGACAGCGGCGGTGACTTTTCCTCCTGCAAGCAGCACTGACTATACCTCCCCCCCACATACCGTTTTTTGATTAATTGGTACCATGGTACTTTACTAGTACCGGTACACCTTACAACGCTATGATAAACATTGCAACTTTCTCAAAAATCTACCCCAAATTCCGACATTTTAGGCAGCAATCCCAAAGAAACCCTGGAGGGACTGATACAAAAACAGGAATGTCACGACCTAATCGGACATTTTCCGTGACAAAATATTTATCCTCGAGTACGCTTGACAAACTTGTAAATGCAGAATTATACTTTTCGAGTTGTTTTGTGTACAAGCTGCTTCTCCAGCCCATCATCATTATCGTGCGCGTTCTCCCAGGTAGTGCTTTTGGATATTTCCCACCTCCCTAAGTACATCCCTGCTACACCGAATTACCCTCTCGGTTCTGGATGCTTCTTTCACACTTTGCCTTCGATCGGTTTGGAAAAAAGGGAGTGAAAGAACACGTCCACGCCACTCAGACGTCCCAAAGATCCCCTCAGCTATTCACACTTTGATGCGTTTTATGACTTAGCGGGTCAGCAGCTCCCGCGTGGCTCTCGACGTGACGTGTTATTGATCCCATAGGAAGGAGAAGACCTTGGAGTGGAGACATGTCGTCTTGTTTTTTTTAAGAGAAATCTTCAACGCTCGCTGACAAATCCATTTTTTTGAAGGGGTGTCACGGTGCAGAACATTTGGGACCGTATACGCGAGGGGAAGCAGTCTCAGAACATGCTCTATCGCAGGGGGTCTCTTCAATGTGTTCCAGGCCGAGGACCACCAAAGTGATGGAAAGTGTGAGCGGGGGACCCTCTGTTTATGTATCCTTTATAAAACAGTGGTTATATTTTACATTGAACTGCTCCTAAAAGGTACCTTGTTATTGTGCAATATTCAAATAATTGAAAAACCCAGTATGGCACCGTTAATAGCTAGCTGACAACTATCGCCATACTTGCCAACCTTGAGACCTCCGATTGGGGGCGGGGCTAAGAGGGGAGGAGTATATTTACAGCTAGAATTCACCAAGTCAAGTATTTCATATATATATATATATATATATATATATATATATATATATATATATATATATATATATATATATAAATACTTGACTTTCAGTGAATTCTAGCTATATATATATTTATTTTATTATATATATATATATTATATTATATATATATATATATATATATATATATATATATATATATATATATATATATATACATATATATATATATATATATATATATATATATATATATATATATATATATATATATATATATATATATATAAATAAAAGAAATACTTGAATTTCAGTGTTCATTTATTTACACATATACACACACATAACACTCATCTACTCATTGAGTTAAGGGTTGAATTGTCCATCCTTGTTCTATTCTCTGTCACTATTTTTCCAACCATGCTGAACACCCTTTCGCAGGTACCCAGAAAGGTTTCGAGTACCACCAAAAAAACTGAATCTCTGAAGACAGTATAAAAATCTGTGTTAAAGGTGTACAAATACTGTTTGTATGATAAGCATGTTATTTTTTACAAATGAGGGTTAAGAGTTCAGTACTAAAAAAAAAAGAAAAGAATGTGGCTTAAGTACAGTTTTTTAATTGAGCTGCTGCATTTTTTTGGTTGGGTTGTTTATTTAGTTTGAGTAACTTCTATACATTTCTAAAAGGGGAGGAATGTAATAGTGATCTAGGTTTGTCTGTTGCCATCTCCTGGTGAATGTTGGCTATAGCGTACTGGGGTTACTTTTTACGATTTACATGGTGTTGCGCACCAGACGTCACTCAGGTCCGCATGGAGCTGGAGGGGGCGTGGCTTCCAGCTCCGCCTGAATTTCGGGAGATTTTCGGAAGAAAATTTGTCCCGGGAGGTTTTCGGGAGAGGCGCTAAATTTCGGGAGTCTCCCGGAAAATCCGGGAGGGTTGGCAAGTATGACTTTCGCGCTAATCTCTAGTTTAGGGGTTCGTTTGGCCCACCGAATGGTGGTGTCCCAAATTTATTACATATTTATACTGGCTAAAAAAAGTATGAGCAAAACAAGCTAAAAAAAAGGTGCCATGCTAACATGCATGCTTACGGTTAGCGTTAGTGAAATACCAAAATATAAACTACGAAATACCATTTGAATTAGCTAAAAAAAAGTTACTGTTAGCAAGTTGACATGCTAACTGTGTCAGGTTCAAACACTGATGATATCTATGAATCAGACAAGAATCAAGGAACTATGCAGAGACAGAGTTCAATTTGGCTCAATGAGGAGAACGCATGGAGCTGCACACTTAGTCACAGTCTCGCCCTACGCTCTAAGGTTCAGCTCCCGCGTCCCTCTATTTATTCAGGAGTTCCACAGTCAACATCACTGAGGCCGCCTCTAAAAGGAGTGGTCACATATTTTATGCAAAGCAGCTCTAGTACGCACAATACGTGACGGAATGTGCTGGGGGCCTTGTGATTTCGCCTTGTCTCCGCTTCGTCTGCGTGCTGTCGTCTTATCTTCGTTGAGGTCCTTGAAGTCCTTGGCTGTTAGCGGGCTAAAACAAAGATAACATCTGCGGCTGAGGCCACCCCTCAGACAAGAAGTTTCGTCCTTGCACAGATACAAAAGTCTAACTTGAGCACAATAGCTAATAACTGTAGCAGCAGACTTTAAGCATACTAAAGTTGTGTGATAATATATATATATATATATATATATATGATTATTCTAACAAACATGCAACTAAAATATATTACTCTGTGTGTACCTGAATTTTTTTTTTTAATGCTACAGTAGCATGCTAATGTAAGCATGCATCAAGTACAAAAATATGACTGCGGTGTGAGCTAAAAACTAAAAAGAAGCTTGCCTATTAACAATGGTCAAGTAACAGCAAAAATTAGCGACAAAGTTTGCATGCTAATGCGGTTTAAAAATTAGCTTCAGGCTAACTTTGGATACCCCTGGTCTAAACGCTTCACTCATGGTGCTGCCCCGTAAATAAAGTAAGAAAAACGGTAAACAAGGAGGAGTAATAAGCGAGTCCCAAACTAAACAGCTGGGCGAGAGGCTTATTAATGAGGACCAGGGAAAAAACACAAGAAAAACACATATACATATTACGACATACAATTGGAGACTTGCAAAGAAGCGTCAAATTATAACACTTATAAAGTAATTTTGATAGTAGGATCATATAGCTAATATAGACACTTACATCATGTGTTCCTTCATTATAACACTTATAAAGTAATTTTGATAGTAGGCTAATGTAGCTAATATAGACACTTACATCATGTGTTCCTTCATTATAACACTTATAAAGTAATTTTGATAGTAGGCTAATGTAGCTAATATAGACACTTACATCATGCGTTCCTTCATTATAACACTTATAAAGTCATTTTGATAGTAGGCTAATGTAGCTAATATAGACACTTACATCATGTGTTGTCTTTCTTATAACACTTATATAAGACTTTTAAAGTAATTTTGATAGTAGGCCAATATAGCTAATATAGACACTTACATCATGTGTTGTCTTCATTATAACACTTATAAAGTCATTTTGATAGTAGGCTAATGTGGCTAATATAGACACTTACATCATGTGGTGTCTTCATTATAACACTTATAAAGTCATTTTGATAGTAGGCTAATGTAGCTAATATAGACACTTACATAATGTGTTGTCTTTGTTATAACACTTATTATATAAGACTTTTAAAGTCATTTTGATAGTAGGCTAATATAACTAATATAGACACTTACATCATGTGTTGACTTCATTATAACACTTTATATAAGACTTTTATAGTCATTTTGATAGTAGGCTAATATAGCTAATAAAGACACTTACATCATGTGTTGTCTTCATTATAACACTTATAAAGTCATTTTGATAGTAGGCTAATGTAGCTAATATAGACACTTACATCATGTGGTGTCTTCATTATAACACTTAAAAATTCATTTTTATAGTAGGCTAATGTAGCTAATATAGACACTTACATCATGTGTTGACTTCATTATAACACTTTATATAAGACTTTTATAGTCATTTTGATAGTCAGCTAATATAGCTAATAAAGACACTTACATCATGTGTTGTCTTCGTTATAACACTTATTTAAGACTATTAAAGTAATTTTGATAGTAGGCTAAATTAGACATATCATGTGTTCCTTCATTATAACACTTGTAAAGTCATTTTGACAGTAGGCTAATATAGCTAATATAGACACTTACATCATGCGTTCCTTCATTATAACACTTACAAAGTCATTTTGATAGTAGGCTAATATAGCTAATATAGACACTTGCATCATGTGTTGTCTTCGTTATAACACTTATAAAGTCATTTTGATAGTAGGCTAATATAGCTAATATAGACACTTACATCATGTGTTGTCTTTGTTATAACACTTATATAAGATTTTTAAAGTCATTTTGATAGTAGGCTAATATAGACACATCATGTGTTCCTTCATTATAACACTTATAAAGTAATTTTGATAGTAGGCTAATATTGCTAATATAGACACTTACATCATGGGTTGACTTCATTATAACACTTTATATAAGACTTTTATAGTCATTTTGATAGTAGGCTAATATAGCTAATAAAGACACTTACATCATGTGTTGTCTTCAATATAACACTTATAAAGTCATTTTGATAGTAGGCTAATGTAGCTAATATAGACACTTACATCATGTGTTGACTTCATTGTAACACTTTATATAAGACTTGTATAGTCATTTTGATAGTAAGCTAATATAGCTAATAAAGACACTTACATCATGTGTTGTCTTCGTTATAACACTTATTTAAGACTATTAAAGTAATTTTGATAGTAGGCTAATATAGCTAATATAGACACTTACATCATGCGTTCCTTCATTATAACACTTATAAAGTCATTTTGATAGTAGGCTAATATAGCTAATATAGACACTTACATCATGCGTTGTCTTCATTATAACACTTATAAAGTCATTTTGATAGTAGGCTAATATAGCTAATATAGACACTTACATCATGCGTTGTCTTCATTATAACACTTATAAAGTCATTTTGATAGTAGGCTAATATAGCTAATATAGACACTTACATCATGCGTTCCTTCATTATAACACTTATAAAGTCATTTTGATAGTAGGCTAATATAGCTAATATAGACACTTACATCATGCGTTGTCTTCATTATAACACTTATAAAGTCATTTTGATAGTAGGCTAATATAGCTAATATAGACACTTACATCATGCGTTCCTTCATTATAACACTTATAAAGTCATTTTGATAGTAGGCTAATATAGCTAATATAGACACTTGCATCATGTGTTGTCTTTGTTATAACACTCATTTAGACTATTAAAGTCATTTTGATAGTAGGCTAATATCGACACTTACATCATGTGTTCCTTCATTATAACACTTGTATAGTCATTTTGATAGTAGGCTAATATAGCTAATATAGACACTTACATCATATGTTGTCTTCATTATAACACTTATATAAGGCTTTGAATTTTTTGCGGCTCAAGATAGAATTTTTATATTATATTATGGTATGTATATTTGGTCCAAAATGGCTCTTTTTAACGTTTTGGGTTGCTGACCCCTGGTCTAGACCATACAGTGCATGGCACGTTACTCGTATGTTTTCCAGGGGTGTGTCCTTACCACGCCATGTGTGTTGCCTTCAATGTTTGCTTTGACTGTAGAAAATCCTAGTTCCATAGAAATGTATGATACCAGTCTGATACACTTTAGAAGAAGAACGATCCAAAGAGGTGAAGTGTTATGACAGGCTGCCTGTGTGCTTTAACGGCACAGCTAAATCACGGTGTCAAACCCTGACTCGGATTATTTTCTTTTCTAACAAATATATACAACAACAAAAAACAACCCCTCCATTGACTTAATGTAGGCAACAAAACCTGGGAGGAAAGCGGATGTTTTGACATTCCCCTTGGCGAAAAGACACAAACGTTCTTTTTTTTGTGGAGCCATTAAATGTCAGCGCCATGTAATAACAAATCACAGCAATGTTTATCGTTGCAAAGTAAGGAGTGAAGCACCATTTGGTGCAATCTCCGAATGAGAGAGAGAACGGCTGTTTCAAGTAGGTGGACTTTTAGCACAAACAAAACATGGACAAGAAGCGAGTATTGAAATGTAGCATTTTAAATATTGTCATTATTCTTTTTACAATGAAACAGTTTATCATAATAACATTGTGGAGGTTGCCCCCCAGTGGGTTCTCCAGACCACCAATCACCGACATGAGAGCCCAGGTTTCAGGGTTTTCCATTTGTTTGCTTTTCAGCACAAGGTCTGTGTCACTGTCACTCTCGCGCCAACTCCCACTCCACCACGTCGCTCCTCAAGGCTGCTGCTTATTACAGAGCGACAGGTGATTAGATAACCAGGCCCAGGTGGGCCATCTACGCGCCTGTCGCTGATTTCGAGGCCGGTCCTGGCACACCCCGCTTTGCTGCAGGCCCGCAGACCACGCCCCCCTCCACAAACATTAATACATGAAGTACACATATATATGTACAAATGTATGTACATATATATGTATATATATGTGTACATATGTATTTATATATATATGTATATATATATATATATATATATATATATATATATATACATATATATAGTATATACTTATAGAAAAAAACAAAAAACGCCATCATTTGTTTCGCCCTGTGATTTTTTTTTACCGTTTGACGATGATTCCCCAAGAGCAGCAACATTTGAAATACACTGCTTTTTAAATTTTAACCAGACAAATTATTTGCCAAAATTTTGCTCGCATCAGATCTTAAAGAAAATCAGTGGTATCGCACATCACTAGTTGCTTAATCGCGTTTAAAGCGATTCTGGATCGATACCTAGCTTCCAGATAGGTATCTTCCAGAAATATATATATATATATATATATATATATATATATATATATATATATATATATATATATATATATATATATATATACATACATACATATATATATATATATATATATATATATATATATATATATATATATATATATATATATATATATATATATATATATATATATATACATATATATATATATATATATAAACATATATATATATATAAACATATATATGTGTATATATATATATATATATATATATATATATATATATATATATATATATATATATATATACATATATATATATATATACATATATATATATATATATATATATATATATATATATACATATATATATATATATATATATATAAACATATATATATATAAACATATATATGTATATATATATATATATATATATATATATATATATATATATATATACATATATATATATATATATATATATACATATATATATATATATATATATATATATATATATATATATATATATATATATATATATATATATATATATATATATATATATATATATATATATATATACATACATATATATATATATATATATAACATATATATACATGTTTGTGTGTAAATTGCATCCTCGCAGTCCCACTGTCAGACACGGCACAGGAGCCAAGTGTGCAGGTTTTAACAAGGTTTTAATAGTAATATTTCAACAAAAATTTACTCTCCAGTAGAACGCGACTTTTCAGTCACGTCCGTATCCTCTCTCCCCTCCTGCTCCTGCCCGCGTACTGTTAAAGACAACAAATGATTAGATTAACACGTACCACCCCTGTGATAATCTAGTCACCTGCCAGCTGTGTCTCGCCGTCAGCACTGCCACGCCCCCGTCTGATGGACTTAGACTTAGACTTAGAAAATCTTTATTGTCCCCCGAGGGGCAATTTGGTTTGTAGCAGTAGTCATTAAAAAACAAGGTTCAACAGTAAAACGAGGTACAACAGTAAAAAAAAAACCAAGGTGCAACAGTAAAAACAAGTACCAAGTGATGGTGCTCTGTCCTCAGCATAATGGACAGAGGCGGTGACCTTTGCTCCTGAAGACAGCGCTGGCCCCATCTCCCTCCACAATATATATATATATATATATATATATATATATATATATATATACTTAGTTTCATTTTGCTGAATTATTTTAACCCAATGTGCCCCCCTGAGTCTAAAAGTTTAGGGACCTTAGACTAGTTGATGTGTCCACAATGAATAATGTGCCTTTTTTTTTATTTTAAACGTTCTTGATTTGGTTGCATATCCCACAATGTCCGGTACAGTCAATCACTTTTAAACACCGTTTTATGCCCGCTTTTTTGTTTTGTTGGCGCTGACACTGCAGTTTATAAACGAGTACATTTGGCGGCCATAAACTTGATGAAAGACGTGATATGCGCGTTAGCCTCATTATCATATATTTTAATAAGGGATGTCAGAGGTCTTCGAAGAGACTTGGCGGGTGTGTTTTTTTTTTAGTTGTTGTTGCCATAGAAACCACCATCTCAGTCTCAGACTATATATCTGGTGTGTCTTAACCACTTTGTTATGGAATATTGCGACTGGCTTAATGTGCATAATTTACTACCGATGGTTTATTTAGGCTATTTTTCAACAATAAAACAATTATTATGATGCGGATGCAAGGACTCTGGAGCCCATCATTGCACTTAAAGTTTGTCAGCTAATGAATCGATTCTGCCGTCAAACATGGCTTCTCTGCTGATGGATTTGTACAGCGAGCATCTCTCACACGGAGTACATCACACTGCATAGTGCCGCGGGCGTCATGCATTATTCTAATCTACAACATCGGCTATAAGACGAGATGCCGATATGCAAATACGACACGCTGCTAGACGACTTCAATAAAATACGCAAAAATATAATTTCAGCATTTTGTTTGTGTAACATGACTCTTGCACTCTTGAACCGACGCACAAAAAAGGGCGAACGGGTGTCAAAGTTGTCATGGTCCGTGGTCCGGATCATGTTTTGTTATGTTCTGTTAGATTTGGACTCCATAGTTCCTGTTTTTGTGCACCCTTGTTTGTTTTAGTTACCATGGTTACTTATTATTTCCACCTGTCTCTGACTATAGTTCGCCCGCTCACCTGCTTCCCGAGCACTAAACAGAGGCATTATTTAACCCTTGTGCAATGTTCATATTGTTGTTACTCAGCCAACGTTTGTGGGTCTGATGGACCCGTTGCATTTTGTGGCTTTTAATGCCTCACAATCAAACACTTTTATGTTAAAATACTGAACAGATGTTTATTGGGATAAGGTAAACATATGTTCAGTATTTTAACATAAAAGTGTTTGATTGTGAGAGTTTTTTTTGTTTCATTTCCGTAGTTTATGCTAAGTCTTAGCTTTTGTTTCCTGCGTTAACCCTTGTGTAGTGTTCATATTGTTGTTTCTCAGCCAACGTTTGTGGGTCTGATGGACCTGTTGCATTTTGCGGCTTTTAATGCCTCACAATCAAACACTTTTATGTTAAAATACTGAACAGATGTTTGTTGGGATAAGGTAAACATCTATTTACCTTATAAATAGATGTTTATAAACAACTGAACACATGTTTATTGGGATAAGGTAAACATCTATTCAGTATTTTAACATAAAAATGTTTGATTGTGAGGCATTAAAAGCCACAAAATGCAACGGGTCCATCAGACCCACAAACGCTGGCTGAGTAACAACAATATGAACGTTGCACGGAAAATTTCTCTGCCAGTTTCTGCATCCCACAGGGATTCTTCTTTTGTGTTTCTGCACTTGCGGTTCACACACAAGGTTGCAACATTGTTTGTCAACACTGTCTGCTCTCATTTTCTCGCACATTTGACCCTCTGATGTTCTGAAAAAACTGAAATCTAAGTAAGATTAAATATCTCAAATAAAGGTGACATTTGCTTATTTTTTGTCTAATAAGATAATTCTTCTCACTAAGCAAATTTTATTGTGTTTTACTTGTTTTAAGGGTTTTGGTCCTAAATGATCTCAGTAGGATATTACAGCTTGTTGCTGAGATTTGATGACCTATATTGAGTAAAACATGCTTGAAACTAGAATATCAACTGATGCAAAGCTGTGTCATCAACACTCACAAGTATAAAACTACTTTTTTAAAGTATTAATTTCTTACTTCAGGCATGAAAAAAAAAAAATCATGATGCCGAGCGCATATCATTATGTCAAGATAACGGCACTAGCATTTACTTCATTTAAGAACATTTTTCAACATATTGAGCACAAAGGTCTCTTTTTTTTCTACCAAGAAAAGTGCACTTGTTATTAGTGAGAATATACTTATTTTAAGGTATTTTTGGGTTCATTGAGGTTAGCTAATTTTACTTGTTTTGGAAAGTCTTGACAAGCCGAATGTTCTTGTTCTATTGGCAGATAATTTTGCTTAGTTCAATAAAATACCCCTAATTTTTGTATTTTTTTTTTCTTGTTTTTGAACACTGACTTTTTGCAGTTTAGTACAAAAAACAGAAAACAAGTCGCACTCGAAGCTAATGCTAATATTTAGCATGGACTATGGACAAGGAATACTCACTAACTGTGGCATGAACAAACAAAACTTACGTATCAGGTTGCATGAAGCAAACAATGACGCCAGGCCGACTGACCGGCAAAGGCAGGCTTAAGAATATTTTTCAACATATTGAGCAAAAAGGTCTCTTTTTTTCCTACCAAGAAAAGTGCACTTGTTATTAGTGAGAATATACTTATTTTAAGGTATTTTTGGGTTCATTGAGGTTAGCTAATTTTACTTGTTTTGGAAAGTCTTGACAAGCCGAATTTTCTTGTTCTATTGGCAGATAATTTTGCTTATTTCAAATAAATTACCCCTAATTTTTGTAATTTTTTTTTTCTTGTTTTTGAACACTGACTTTTTGCAGTGTGGTGTGTGCTCATTAATTATGTATTCTGATATATGTTCTTCACAGAAAATGAGCCGAAGTCAGTGAGTCTCAGTTTGAAAAATTAATTAATTGTATCATTTTTCTTTTAATAAAAAATGAAAACGGGTCCCACAGACCCGAACACCACACAAGGGTTAAATAAGTAAATGCTAGTGCCATTATCTTGACATAATGATATGCGCTCTGCATCATGATTTTTTTTTCATTCTTGAAGTAAGAAATTATTATTTAAAAAAAGTTTGCAACAGTTGATATTCTAGTTTCAAGCATGTTTTACTCAATATAGGTCATCAAATCTCAGCAACAAGCTGTAATATCTTACTGAGATCATTTAGGACCAAAACACTTAAAACAAGTAAAACACTCTAACATAAAATCTGCTTAGTGAGAATAATAGTCTAATCAGACAGAAAATAAGCAAATATCACCCTTATTTGAGATATTTAATCTTACTTAGATTTCAGTTTTTGCAGTGTACTTTGATATTTTGAGGAATAAATCATGTTCCTACCTGCACGCCGTGTCCAGAGTCCGTCTGCATTTCGGGAGGACGAACCCCGCAGTAAGCTGCGAAAACCCCGTCGTGACAAAAGTACATCTGTGGTGTTATTTGTGCTATTATTTTTTCTGACAAACACACCAAATAGTGGCGCTGTTATTAAACCTCACAGTTTTTTCCCCCCATAAGTGGGATTGACTTGAAATTTCCCACACAGCTCAAAGCGTTCTAAAAAAACAAAAAACGAGTTTACTCAACAAAACAGCAACAATGCAAAAATATCATCTATATCAGGGGTGTCAAACGTACGGCCCCGGGAACAGGTTTTATCCGGCCGGCGGGATGAGTTTGCTAAGTATAAAAATGAGCCGACATTTTTTTAATGAAAGAAACTGCTGTTCTAAATGTGTCCACTAGATGTCGCAATAGCAATTCTTTGCATCTTTGTAGATGATGCTACATATGTAAAAAAAAAAAATAACCACATGATGTTAGTGCACCAGTCGAGGAAAATGAGCAAACTACATAAATAACATCCTGTAATTTGATTTTGATATTTTTTATCTTGATAGATTGAAAATGAACACCAATGAGTTGACTGATGAACATTATCACATCATTTATTCAGAAAGTATAAATAACCACAAATAAAGGTAGAATTGTCACGGCGCGGACTCTCCCACGCAGCGACAAGGCTGCAGGCAATAGCGCATCAGCGCACCTGGACCTGATGAGAGGGAGCGGCATAAAAGCCAGCGGACCCAAGAGACCTTCGCCAGAATGTAGCCAATCTCCCTGAGTAAGCATCACGTCTGGCACCCCTCCCGCCTTCTTTGTGCTCTTCCTCTTTACAGTTTTGATGTCCTTTGTGTCTTTCACAGTGTCTTCCCTGTTGCCTGTGATCGATTCTCGTCTTACGACCTCCTACCGGATCTCTGCTTGCCTCCCTCGATCCTCGACCCCTGCTTTGACACGGACATCGTTGCCTCTCTCCAGCCCCTGACTGCCTCTTCGCCTTCTCCCTTGGATTCGGCGAAAGATTCATTCAACACGCACCGACAACATCCTCTGGTAAAACTCAAATTGTTAATTCCACACATCGTCCGCACTCATTCACTTGTGGTAGCATACACACCACAGTCCTTCATCAAAGGTTTACATAAACCTGGTAAACCGCAGTTCCGCCTCGGTGTCGCCTCCTTCCCTTTGACATATACACAACAAGAATACTATTAACCGCAACATGTAAGTGTAAAAAAAAAACTGTGCTTGTTCTATTTTTAAACAAAGAAACTAATCTGAAGTTGTCTTTATTTTTAAGTTATCGTGCCGTGATTTTACCAGTCCGACCCACTTGGGAGTAGATTTTTTTTCCATTTGTCCCCTGATCTAAAATGAGTTTGACACCCCTGGTCTATATGTTTACATTTCCTTTGCGACGACGGATCTGGGGGATTGCCCGTGCGTTTAGCTCAGTAGTCAGCACTCTCGCCTCTCACACGCCCTGCTCGGAGCAGTAGAAAGAAAAAAAACTGTTGGAATAATTGTTTGTAAGTTATCACAAAAGAAACGTTGTATTATGAATGCTGTCTTTCGAGGCCTAACAAGAGGAAGAAGGCTCGTAAAACTCCATTGTGATTTCAACACGGACAGATGGCAGGATCTGCTCAACTTCCAGAGGAACTATCTTTGAAGTGTTAAACGAACTCTCTTTGAAGTCAACGCTATTTACGACCCGCTGCCCTTTTGAAGCAACTGTGGTCAGGAGACGGGAGGGGTTATCCATTTTCCTCCAACACCTGCCCCAGCTGGATCCAGGAAGAGCCCAAGCCCGAGAAATCCCACTTCTTGGTCTTCAAAGCGACCGAAAACAATGACTGTTTTACATACTCCCCATTCCTGCTGAGACATGTGTTGGTGCGTGAACATTGAATATTGTAATAAAGAGGAGACGAAAACCTTCTTCGTCAGAGCGTGCTAAGACACTGTAAGAGGTTACAGGTTGACGCTGTCTCTCCTCAATTGAGTCCAAATTGAATTCTGTCTCTGTTTGATTCCTTGCCTTTTGTCTTGTTTAATAGATGTCCTCAGTGTTTGAACGTGACAAAAACCATGACAGAGTACACAACCACTTGACAAATCAGAGCTGGCTGTGATTGACAGCTATGATCACCATTCATTGCATTCCGCCGTCAAAATCGGGGTCCCCTGATTGGGTGGGGGCCCCTAGGCTTTAGCACAGGTAAGCAGCCTTAGGCAAAAAAAAAGCAGCCTCAAGCAGCCTGCTGGTCACGTGAGGGGCGAGAAGTCAACACTGCAATGTTTTGTCTGGTTAAATGTCCGAGTTTGTCATTCCCATTGTGAAAAGAAGAAATAAATATTGATATAAATGTTAATGTGCTGAATACAACAGAAAAAAACACAAAATGCAGGTCAGTGATGGGTAAATGATGCCTCGGTGAGTGTATGGCACACTCACTAGCTGTATCGACTGGTTTCATAATGGTCACCTGCCGTCTCCCGGAATGAAAAGTCACTTCCCCCGGTCTTGTCCAGCATCCTCTCACCATCACACAATACAGCCGTCAGGTAAGAGCTCAAACACAAACAATACACTTTTGGCCTTCACAATAAAAGCCAGGTGCGTTACGTCCCGTTTGGCTTGTTGCGTTTGGACCAGTTGTTCCTCCCAGGGAATTCAAGTCACAAGTCGCTCCCAAGCTCTTTACGACACTTAAAGCTGAGTAGAAAAACCACCAGAGACAGAATAGGTATTTTGTAATATATTTGCAAAGCTTTGTAAATACATTGAGACCAGTCCAGCATAGAACATTCAATCGCGCCGCCAAGATGGTCTGCCCCCCCCCCTTGAAAAACCCTCTCCCCTCTTAAGTCTCTCTTCCTCTGTCCCTCCAGCCAAAACACATGCCCATTGTCCTCCGCACCTGGACATAAGGCTAGATAAGAGAAAGGAGTATCTCTCTTTCTTACATTCCTCACTCAAGGTTTAAGCACACAGTAATTGCAGACAACCAAAAGACCACAATTGGAAGAAAAACACTATCTGTTTTGTAATATGATTATGAAATGAAAAGAAGTAACACTTAAATATCTGCCTCCGACAGGCTGCACTAAACACATTAAAGGCCTCACTAAACTAGCTTTACACCGACATCGGGCGGAGCGATTCAAGGTCAAAATCGCACATTTTGCACCATTGTTTGCATCGTTGTTGTTGTCTGCATTCAGTACTGAGTTTTAAACTTACATTTGCATCACACTTAAGTTGTTGTGGTGAACACTGACAAGAATGCGAGTCAAAGTATTTGGCAAGTTTATTGTAACGGTGGCACGTTGCGGTTGTCGGTGTGACCCCAGAATGCAGAGACAACAGACGATGTGCAGGTGTCCATTCTTGCTGGACTCTCGACGCAATTGACAAAATCTTTTCGACGAGGAAAAGAGGTTCGGGGGAGCCTGGCTGCCCTGATGGAACCATTGCTGCGGGGTACGTGAGAGATTCCTGGGATGAATGGAGAATCATGTGCCTCTCAGTCCTTTCCATCGAGGACGTGGAAGACATCTACCTATTTTGAACCGTGATCGCGGGGCACCTGCTGATTGGGCTGGGCATTGCTCTGGTGTATCGTCAAATTCGTAAGACGATGGCAGCCACTCAAGGAGCCCAAAGGCTGTTCGTCGCAATGGATGGTTTGGGCAGGGCTGTGGGGATTTCTGAACTGAATCGCAAGATGGATCACATCATGGAGAAGCTTGCTGAAAAGGAAAATGTAATTGAATTTGAGAGCACCCAGCATGGACGAATAGAACAGACAAGTCATCGTTTTGTCTGCTCGCGGAAAACAAACATCCTAATCTACGATTTGACTCCCTCGAATGGCCTTGACGCTGTGAAAACAGGACCAGGCTGTTCTGAAAAACACCCCCGAGGACACCTCAATGATGGACGCTTTTGACATCCCTCCTCAACAACCCTGTACACTGTTTGTTTGTCTAATCTTGAACGGGTTTGTGCTGAAAACAAAGTTTCGTTGTACTTGTGCAATGACAATAAAGACCTATCTGATCTGATCTGATCTGATTTATCCTTGTTGGTTCTGTTGATGTAGTTTAGTTCATATCCTTCCAGATCAAAATCTGTTCCTTTTTATCATCAATCCATGTTTCTGTGACAGCGATCACTTTGAAGGGTTCGTTGAATTGTTCTAAAAAGTACTTCATGTTGTCGTAATTTGCGTACAAGCTATGAAACATTTATCATTTGTTATCCCATTTAATGTTGCTCTTATATTGTTCATCTGTATGATAAAAAACAATTATTACTGATGTGGGAGAAAAAATGTGTATCTGTATAATTTTCCAAATCCTTTGTCTTTGTTGCAGAAGTTTTTCAGTCCCATATTTTTGTTCAACAATCTTTGAAGTCGTTCAATAATCTCTATAAGAGTAGGTGGATGCAATCCTGAATCTAGGTCTTCTTATTTAGTGGTCCCTTGGAACGTAGTCGTGTTGGTGTTGAATTTAGGTGTTTGTTTTCCATCCATTATCATTGTCGTTGCCGGAGCAGTGTCAACTTTAGTATTTGTCCAGTTCCTTGATGTCATGGACAACAACTACTTTTGCTTCTGGACTTCCATTCAGCTTGATTCCCTGGATTTTTTCCTGCTTTCTCAAGTCGCGAGTTCCTTGGCGATTCCAGCATTACGTTTTGTGAGATGTTCATTCATGTACACGTTTCTTCCCTTCAGCTTCTTTCCCTGTCTCAGCAGTGCCATTTTAGATTTTTTAACCAGTTTCATGAGGTTGACTGGACTGTTGTTGTTTCTTCCATTCAGTGGAATGCATGTGTCGATGGTATTGATGTCAATTTCAATTGCCTTTGGTTGTAGAAAGTTGACTACTTGCTGTTCTGCTCAGACAATATCCATTTTATCTGGTTGTCCTCCATTATTCACAGCTTTCACGTAGGATCTTGGTTCAATTCGGTGCCTTGTCACAATGATATCATTCATTATTTTATCCTGGTCCATTTCATCTATGATATTCCTCAGCATGTTGTTATCTCGTTTCGCTGCAATAACTTCTTGATTTCTTGGCGCATTTCCTGAAAGTCCTTTCTCATGTTGCAATTCTGACTTTGCAGACTTTCTATATTTTCCTGCAGACTTCTCAGATCTTCTTTGTATTCTGTTGTTGCGTTTCTCTGATCTTCTTTGAGTTCTCTTATCGCTCTTTCCAGGTCTGATTTGTGTTCTAATCTAGCTCTTGAACCGGCTCAGTGGCCTTGTGGTTAGAGTGTCCGCCCTGAGATCGGTATGTCGTGAGTTCAAACCCCGGCCGAGTCATACCAAAGACTATAAAAATGGGACCCATTACCTCCCTGCTTGGCACTCAGCATCAAGGGTGGGAATTGGGGGTTAAATCACCAAAATGATTCCCGAGCTCACTGCTCCCCTCACCTCCCAGGGGGTGGAACAAGGGGATGGGTCAAATGCAGATACAAATTTCACCACACCTAGTGTGTGTGTGACAATCATTGCTACTTTAACTTTAACTTAACTTTCCTGCAGACTTCTCAGATCTTTTTTGTATTCTGTTGTTGCATTTCTCTGATCTTCTTTGAGTTCTCTGATCGCTCTTTCCAGGTCTGCTTTGTGTTCTAATCTAGCTCTTGAACCGGCTCAGTGTCCTTGTGGTTAGAGTGTCCGCCCTGAGATCGGTAGGTCGTGAGTTCAAACCCCGGCCGAGTCATACCAAAGACTATAAAAATGGGACCCATTACCTCCCTGCTTGGCACTCAGCATCAAGGGTGGGAATTGGGGGTTAAATCACCAAAAATGATGCCCGGGCATGGCACCACTGCAGCCCACTACTCCCCTCACCTCCCAGAGGGTGGAACAAGGGGATGAGTCAAATGCAGAGGACAAATTTCACCACAACTAGTGTGTGTGACAATCATTGCTACTTTAACTTTAACTTAACTTTCCTGCAGACTTCTCAGATCTTTTTTGTATTCTGTTGTTGCGTTTCTCTGATCTTCTTTAAGTTCTCTTATCGCTCTTTCCAGGTCTGCTTTGTGTTCTAATCTAGCTCTTGAACCGGCTCAGTGGCCTAGTGGTTAGAGTGCCCGCCCTGAGATCGGTAGGTCGTGAGTTCAAACCCCGGCCGAGTCATACCAAAGACTATAAAAATGGGACCCATTACCTCCCTGCTTGGCACTCAGCATCAAGGGTGGGAATTGGGGGTTAAATCACCAAAATGTTTCCCGAGCTCACTGCTCCCCTCACCTCCCAGGGGGTGGAACAAGGGGATGGGTCAAATGCAGAGGACAAATTTCACCACACCTAGTGTGTGTGTGACAATCATTGCTACTTAAACTTTAACTTAACTTTCCTGCAGACTTCTCAGATCTTTTTTGTATTCTGTTGTTGCGTTTCTCTGATCTTCTTTAAGTTCTCTTATCGCTCTTTCCAGGTCTGATTTGTTTTCTAATCTAGCTCTTGAACCGGCTCAGTGGCCTTGTGGTTAGAGTGTCCGCCCTGAGATCGGTAGGTCGTGAGTTCAAACCCCGGCCGAGTCATACCAAAGACTATAAAAATGGGACCCATTACCTAGCTGCTTGGCACTCAGCATCAAGGGTGGGAATTGGGGGTTAAATCACCAAAATGATTCCCGAGCTCACTGCTCCCCTCACCTCCCAGGGGGTGGAACAAGGGGATGGGTCAAATGCAGAGGAAAAATTTCACCACACCTAGTGTGTGTCTGACAATCATTGCTACTTAAACTTTAACTTAACTTTCCTGCAGACTTGTCAGATCTTTTTTGTATTCTGTTGTTGCGTTTCTCTGATCTTCTTTGAGTTCTCTTATCGCTCTTTCCAGGTCTGCTTTGTGTTCTAAACTAGCTCTTGAACCGGCTCAGTGGCCTTGTGGTTAGAGTGTCCGCCCCTGAGATCGGTAGGTCGTGCCGAGTCATACCAAAGACTATAAAAATGGGACCCATTACCTCCCTGCTTGGCACTCAGCATCAAGGGTGGGAATTGGGGGTTAAATCACAAAAATAATTCCCGAGCTCACTGCTCCCCTCACCTCCCAGGGGGTGGAACAAGGGGATGGGTCAAACGCAGAGTAATTTCACCACAGTGTGTGTGACTATCAGTGGTACTTTAACTTTTGGTCATGGACTATTTTTTTTTTTTGCATCTTGCTTGCCAACATGTCCTGTGTCCAACATCAAATCTAGCTTCCCCTCGTTGTCCTGTGTCCAGAGAATCATTTGATTCAGATGACACCGAATGTTTCGGGATTTGAGTATTTCTCTTAGATTTTGACATCGCATCAGCTCTCTATCAGCAGTTGCTTCTTTAGCAACTTGCGGCACTTTTAACTTGTTTATTTCAACAATTGTGTACCGTGCGCCGTCCGGAGATTAACTTGAGGTGCCTGTGCACGTCGTCTGAAGCACTGGTTGCTCGGCAACCACGGTAGGGGGCTGTTGGCTTGAGGCTAACGGCTCTTCCAACTCTCCTTGTTCCAGCGTATCAGTGCCTCTCAACAGACCAAAATCAGTTTGAAGATGCCAGGTAAAACTCCCGTGGCTGTGATCACAAATCAGTGGTCAGAAATCTTCAAACTTATCAAACCCCCGTAGCAAAAGCGGAGCCCTTTTCTTTGCATCCTCTCCCATTGACA
Organism: Nerophis lumbriciformis; assembly: GCF_033978685.3. Taxonomy (NCBI): domain Eukaryota; kingdom Metazoa; phylum Chordata; class Actinopteri; order Syngnathiformes; family Syngnathidae; genus Nerophis; species Nerophis lumbriciformis. The sequence goes on from NC_084550.2 coordinate 10,483,485, forward strand.
AGACAGAAAGAAAATAAACTGCAAATCCAGACCCCCAAAAAATATGCAGACAATGCAATGACCTGGATGAATGAGAACATCCATACATACGGAGGAAATCCATGAAGATACGTTTGTAGATAGATAGTTAGATAGGTCTTTATTGTCATTGCACAAGTACAACGAAACGTTGTTTTTAGCACAAACCCGTTCAAGATTAGACAAACAAACAGTGTACAGGGTTACAGAACAGGAACGCTGATGGGTCGCCACAAGGCGCCCCGTAAAAGATGGGGAAAAGGTAAAAGGCTGGGGAAGGATGAGTAAAAAAAAACAATCTAGACTGGGCTCCTAAGGGGGCCCAGTCTGGAGTGGGAAAAAAACCTCCATAGCAAAGCACATATACATATTACAACGTACATCTCGAGATATCTAGCAACAGAGGGAAGGGAGTGCGGGGTCATGGTGGTGGGCCGCAGCTCTCAGGCGCTGACTATCCTTTCATCACCCCTATGGGATTTGCGTCGAGAGCCTTGGATTGGTGTGGTGGGGTGTGTATGTGTGGCGTTTATTTTTTTGGATGCATGTTTTGTGTGTAAGCCTGCAGTGTGTCTCTGTTCCGCAGCCTTGATCTTGTGCAGTCGCTAGTCCAAAGTCAACAACAACAACAGGTGTGTGTCCATAAGAGACAAGAAGGGAGTTTGTTGTGTCTTCGCTGCACTGTCCTTCGGGAGAGTCTCGAAGCCAGGGAAACAATCCATGTTAGAATGTTTTGTATGCGAGTGAAAGTAAAATGTGCTTTTCACTCTAAATTGTCTATGACTGGTCCTCAAAAATCCTGCGGGGCAGACAGTCCGATGTTATCCAAATCACAAGAGTGTCCACAGTTCTTCCCGCATCCTTCAATCATTTGTGGCAGCTTTGGGGTACTTTGAAGACTGCCTGCAACTTTCAATTTGTCAACAAACCAGAGCAACGCCTACTCCAATCAGCAGATGTCCTGTTGTCATAATTCCGAATTGGTAGATATCTTCACGTCCTCGACAGAAAAGGGTTTTGCCAGGCACGCGGCACTCCTTCTTCTCCCAAGAGTCCGTCGAGTGTCCAGCAACAACCGCTCCGTCACGACAAGCAGGTTCCCCCAAACCCAAGATCTTGTCAATTTCGTTGAGGCCAGTTAAATAGTTCCAATATTTAGATTTGGAGAGCAGTGCAAAAAGAGGCAACAAGAAAGTTAAGACAAAGAAGCAAGCAGGAGAGATAAGGGAGAGGAAAGTAACATATGCATTAATTTGAAAAATTACAACAATCCTAATAAATACTAAAATGTGTAACTGAACATTAATGTTTTTGCACAGGCAGAATATTTAACACATTAGGTTATTTAGTTAGGCAATAATCGTGCAGCCCTCGATCACTTCCTGCTTTGAGCGACTGCCTTTGTTAATTCAACTAAACTTCGCTTACATACTTTGGCTTTCTTCCCACCAAGAAGCAAAACAATTGTCAATCATTTTATCAAACACATTTTTTATTGATATCAATTATTGAACATTTTATCAAACGCATAGTTTATTGATATCAAGTATTGAACATTTTATCAAACGCATAGTTTATTGATATCAGTTATTGAACATTTTATCAAACACATTTTTTGTTCATATCAATTATCGAACATTTTATCAAAAGGCATTTTTTATTGATATCAACAATCGAACATGTTATCAAACGCATAGTTTATTTATATCAATTATTGAACATTTTATCAAACACATTTTTATTGATTTTGATTATCAAACATTTTATCAAATGCATATTTTATTGATATCAATCATCAAATATTTTATCAAACGCATTTTTTTATTGATATCAAATATTGAACATTTTATCAAATCCATATTTTATTGATATCAATTATCGAACATTTTATTAAATGCATTTTTCACTGATGTCAATTATCGAACATTATATCAAATGCATATTTTATTGATATCAATTATCAAATATTTTATCAAACGCATTTTTCATTGATATCAACAATCGAAATTTTATCAAACGCCTATTTTATTGATATCAATAATCGAACATTTTATCAAACGCATATTTTACTGACATCGATTATCGAACATTTTATCAAACACATTTTTTTATTGATATCGATTATTGAACATTTTATCAAGCGCATATTTTGATATCAATGATCGAACATGTTATCGGACGCTTTTTTTTTAATTGATATTGATTATTATTGATTATTATTGATTATTATTATTATTGAATTATTGAACATTTTATCAAACGCTTATTGTATTGATATCAATTATCAAACATATGTGGGCTCTGTACCGAGGATGTCGTTGTGGCTTGTGCAGCCCTTTGAGACACTGGTGATTTAGGGCTATATAAATAAACATTGATTGATTGATTGATTGATTGATTGAGGAAAGGGGAGCGTCCACCCTCGATGAGTGCCAGAGATTGATTGGTATGATGAGTCACAATTGGCTAGGGCGAAACATTAAGGACTGGCCAATCAGAGGCAAGATAAGGCGGGTCATGGAAACTAGTAATCAAAATCATAACGAGGGAGTCCGAGACAGAGGGACGCTTCAAGCTGACGACTCAAAAAAACAAACAAAGAATCATACTTGAAAATGGCAGAGGAATTCTCTCCCGCAGATTAGATTTTTCCTTTCGTGATGAAGATGACGTTCAGGAAACCCACAATAATGCATGTCCTTGGCCATTTTTAGACAAATGTATGCCTTTAGAGAAATCATCATGACGATCCTCCTGGTAGGGGGGTATCCCTTTATGGAGGATGCCTGTGCGTGACTTTGTTTAACGTGGGGAGACTGGTGCACAGATAGTCACCACACGATCCTTGACAGATCCGGGTCAGGGTCCAGTGGCATGGAGTCCAAGACGACTGGGGACCCTTTTCTGCTGCAGCCTTCATCCACCATCCCAGCCGTTGTGACGCTCCATAGGGTTAGCAGTCATCTTCCGCCTGTTCTACCGTTGAGGTCTTGGGTTGTTAGGTTTTTTAAACAATTTTAACAATTAACATTTTTTTTTAGGGTTAGGGTTAAGGTTAGGGTTAGGGTAAAAAAAATTTTTTTAAGTTAAAAAAAAGTTTAAAAAGTTTAAAAAAAGTTAAAAAAAGTTAAACCCACATAAGAAACCAAGAACTCGCCCTCCATCATTCTACAGTTATAACATGATTGGGCAGGTATGCTGTTTATATTGTGTGCCTGAATTTTGGGAGATTTTCGGAAGAAAATTTGTCCCGGGAGGTTTTCGGGAGAGGCGCTGAATTTCGGGAGTCTCCCGGAAAATCCGGGAGCGTTGGCAAGTATGGTCTTAGTTTTAACCTGCAGGACTTTTTGTGTCCGTATTGGCTGAATTTCCTGTTTTCGTGTCGTCGATGCTAAGATATACAAGAACTAGACTGAAAGACTGAAATTAATGCCCCCCCCCCCCCGCCCCTCCCTCCCCTTTAAAAAAATAAAAAAAATAATACAAATTCTGACTCTCAACAGGGCCAGCCCGGTGTGACGCCACTTTTCCGCAGACTGGCAAGCATGCTAATGTACTTTCACCACATCTGTCGTTGTTGCTAGGCAACGTCTCGTCGCTCATGTTGTTGAAACTCTCAGCACTGGGACGTCAGAGGACGAGTGTCGCATATTAGCAACACTTGCTGGCGGTGGTGAGGGAGGGTCGTGTAGCGTAAGGTGACAAAACCTTCTCACTGTCAGCCACTTGGGTGTATATATATATATATATATATATATATATATATATATATATATGTGTGTGTATATATATATATATATATCTATCAGTGGTTCTTAACCTTGTTGGAGGTACCGAACCACACCAGTTTCATATGCCCCTTCACCGAACCCTTCTTTAGTGCAAAATAAAATGTTTTTTTTTTTCAAATTCAAAACAAAGTTGTTTTTTTACTGGTGCACAAAATGAACCGTGCATGAACATCACCTTGTTCAAAGAACACAACCAACACAGTGCTTGAACTCACAACAAATTACACACCTGCAAATCAGATGGAAAATTAGAGGGAAAATTGTTTGGGTGTATCCACAATACGCCGATCGGGAGAAGTTTTTATTTACACGATGAGTCGGGTGTGTCTTGACCTCCGCCGAACCCCTGAGGCCGACTCACCGAACCCCCAGGGTTGGATCGAACCCAGGTTAAGAACCACTGCACTAGGGCCAATTTTTTAGTGTTGCCAATCAATCTATCCCCAGGTGCATGTTTTTGGAGGTGGGAGGAACACATGCACACAGAAAGATCGAACCCCAGGACCTTCGTATTGTGAGGTACACGCACTAACCCCTGTACCGCCGTGCTGCCAAGGATAGAAAGTAGTCTGTTTGAAGCCCCCTCACGTGCCAAAACACTGCCGAAATGGAAAAAAAAGGAACAAATCAGAAGACTGACATTGGAAAACACAATCTAAAAAATATTCCCAGGTTAAGAACCACTGATATATATATATATATATATATATGTATGTATATATATATATATATATATATATATATATACCGTATTTTTCGGACTATAAGTCGCAGTGTTTTTCATAGTTTGGCCCTATACTCAGGAGCGACTTATGTGTGAAATGATTAACACATTAGCGTAAAATATCAAATTATATTATTTATCTCATTCACGTAAGAGACTAGACGTATAAGATTTCATGGGATTTAGCGATTAGGAGTGACAGATTGTTTGGTAAACGTATAGCATGTTCTATATGTTATAGTTATTTGAATGACTCTTACCATAATATTTTACTTTAACATACCAGGCGTCATATAACGTACACTTATTCAGCCTGTTGTTCACTATTCATTTTTTTTTTTTAAATTGCCTTTCAAATGTCTATTCTTGGTGTTGGGTTTGATCAAATAAATTTCCCCAAAAAATGCGACTTATACTCCAGTGCGACTTATATATGTTTTTTCCTTCTTTATTATGCATTTTCGGTCGGTGCGACTTATAATCCAGAGCGATTTATACTCCGAAAAATACGGTATGTATATATATATATATATATATATATATATATATATATATATATATATATATATATATATATATATATATATATATATATCTATATATATATATGTGTGTGTGTGTGTGTGATGTATGACATCGAAAGACTTACAAAGTTTGCGAGTAAATAGATATGATCAAAATAGTATCAATCTCACAGAGGTTCCCGAGCCATTTTGAGGGATAATGACACGTTATAGTAGAGTTAAGAGTTTTGTGGGCAAAATAGAGAGCCCACATTGACTACATTACCAGCAGACTTTTTATTTATTTATTTATTTACAACTTAGAAATGCATAAAAAAAAAATAAGAAAAACATGTGTTTATAAATGATAGACAGCGCATATTTCTCTAATGTGAAATGCCTGAACCACCTCATCTGGCTCCTCTCGATGTGGAGGAGCAGCGGCTTTACTTTGAGTTCCTCCCGGATGACAGAGCTTCTCACCCTATCTCTAAGAGAGAGCCCCGCCACCCGGCGGAGGAAACTCATTTCGGCCGCTTGTACCCGTGATCTTGTCCTTTCGGTCATAACCCAAAGCTCATGACCATAGGTGAGGATGGGAACGTAGATCGACCGGTAAATTGAGAGCTTTGCCTTCCGGCTCAGCTCCTTCTTCACCACAACGGATCGATACAGCGTCCGCATTACTGAAGACGCCGCATCGATCAAGGGGCGTGTCCTGGCATGCTGCCAGACAGTGTTGGATCTTGCTGCGGGAGGATTGTGGGTTCGAGACCACGCCGTGACAAAGACGTCCATTTACGTAATTCACAGTGCACATTGAACTAGTTTGGATTTTGCATAACCGTAGCCTTTATATCATTAGACATGACTGTAAAACATCCATTCATCCATCCATCTTCTTCCGCTTGTCTGAGGTCGGGTCGCAGGGGCAGCAGCCTAAGCAGGGAAGCCCAGACTCCCCTTCTCCCCAGCTATTTCGTCCAGCTCCTCCCGGGGGATTCCGAGGCGTTCCCAGGCCAGCCAGGAGACAAAGTCTTCCCAACGTGTCCTGGGTCTTCCCGGTGGCCTCCTACCGGTCGGACGTGCCCGAAACACCTCCCTAGGGAGGCGTACGGGTGGCATCCTGACCAGATGCCCGAACCACCTCATCTGGCTCCTCTCGATGTGGAGGAGCAGCGGCTTTCCCGGATGACAGAGCTTCTAACCCTATCTCTAAGGGAGAGACCCGCCACCCGGCAGAGGAAACTCATTTGGTTCGCTTGTACCCGTGATCTTGTCCTTTCGGTCATAACCCAAAGCTCATGACCATAGGTGAGGATGGGAACGTAGATCGACCGGTAAATTGAGAGCTTTGCCTTCCGGCTCAGCTCCTTCTTCACCACAACGGATCGATACAGCGTCCGCATTACTGAAGACGCCGCATCGATCAGGGGGCGTGTCCTGGCATGCTGCCAGACAGTGTTGGATCTTGCTGCGGGAGGATTGTGGGTTCGAGACCACGCCGTGACAAAGACGTCCATTTACGTAATTCGCAGTGCACATTGAACTAGTTTGGATTTTGCATAACCGTAGCCTTTATATCATTAGACATGACTGTAAAACATCCATTCATCCATCCATCTTCTTCCGCTTGTCCGAGGTCGGGTCGCAGGGGCAGCAGCCTAAGCAGGGAAGCCCAGACTTCCCTCTCCCCAGCTATTTCGTCCAGCTCCTCCCGGGGGATTCCGAGGCGTTCCCAGGCCATCCGGGAGACATAGTCTTCCCAACGTGTCCTGGGTCTTCCCGGTGGCCTCCTACCGGTCGGACGTGCCCGAAACACCTCCCTAGGGAGGCGTACGGGTGGCATCCTGACCAGATGCCCGAACCACCTCATCTGGCTCCTCTCGATGTGGAGGAGCAGAGGCTTTACTTTGAGTTCCTCCCGGATGACAGAGCTTCTCACCCTATCTCTAAGGGAGAGCCCCGCCACCCGGCGGAGGAAACTCATTTGGTTCGCTTGTACCCGTGATCTTGTCCTTTCGGTCATAACCCAAAGCTCATGACCATAGGTGAGGATGGGAACGTAGATCGACCGGTAAATTGAGAGCTTTGCCTTCCGGCTCAGCTCCTTCTTCACCACAACGGATCGATACAGCGTCCGCATTACTGAAGACGCCGCATCGATCAGGGGGCGTGTCCTGGCATGCTGCCAGACAGTGTTGGATCTTGCTGCGGGAGGATTGTGGGTTCGAGACCACGCCGTGACAAAGACGTCAATTTACGTAATTCGCAGTGCACATTGAACTAGTTTGGATTTTGCATAACCGTAGCCTTTATATCATTAGACATGACTGTAAAACATCCATTCATCCATCCATCTTCTTCCGCTTGTCCGAGGTCGGGTCGCAGGGGCAGCAGCCTAAGCAGGGAAGCCCAGACTTCCCTCTCCCCAGCTATTTCGTCCAGCTCCTCCCGGGGGATTCCGAGGCGTTCCCAGGCCATCCGGGAGACATAGTCTTCCCAACGTGTCCTGGGTCTTCCCTGTGGCCTCCTACCGGTCGGACGTGCCCGAAACACCTCCCTAGGGAGGCGTACGGGTGGCATCCTGACCAGATGCCCGAACCACCTCATCTGGCTCCTCTCGATGTGGAGGAGCAGAGGCTTTACTTTGAGTTCCTCCCGGATGACAGAGCTTCTCACCCTATCTCTAAGGGAGAGCCCCGCCACCCGGCGGAGGAAACTCATTTGGTTCGCTTGTACCCGTGATCTTGTCCTTTCGGTCATAACCCAAAGCTCATGACCATAGGTGAGGATGGGAACGTAGATCGACCGGTAAATTGAGAGCTTTGCGTTTGGTACCTCCAACAAGGTTAAGAACCACTGCTATAACATATTGTTTTTCATGAGCTGTGCACTAGTATTATATGTCTGGGTGGGGTCCTACTTTGGAAATAATGTGTACCCCTTTCAGATATCGCATTTAGTTCCCACCAAAACATTCACATGTTGCACAATGAGATGTAAACATGGGATCATGTGTACATTCCTGTAACTTTCCGTTTGTAAAATATATCTTTATTAGTATTTCTTTAATATAATAACGTCATTTTACGCTTACGGTTCGGGTTCGGTGAATGCGCATATGGAACTGGTGGGGTTCGGTACCTCCAACAAGGTTAAGAACCACTGCTATAACATATTGTCTGGGAGGCGTTCGGGTGGCATCCTGACCAGATGCCCGAACCACCTCATCTGGCTCCTCTCGATGTGGAGGAGCAGCGGTTTTACTTAGAGTTCCTCCCGGATGACAGAGCTTCTCACCCTATCTCTAAGGGAGAGCCCCGCCACCCGGCGGAGGAAACTCATTTCGGCCGATTGTACCCGTGATCTTGTCCTTTTGGTCATGACCCAAAGCTCATGACCATAGGTGAGGATGGGAACGTAGATCGACCGGTAAATTGAGAGCTTTGCCTTCCGGCTCAGCTCCTTCTTCACCACAACGGATCGATACAGCGTCCGCATTACTGAAGACGCCGCACCGATCCGCCTGTCGATCTCACGATCCACTCTTCCCTCACTCGTGAACAAGACTCCGAGGTACTTGAACTCCTCCACTTGGGGCAAGATCCAACCTTTTCCGGGCGAGAACCATGGACTCGGACTTGGAGGTGCTGATTCCCATCCCAGTCGCTTCACACTCGGCTGCGAACCGATCCAGTGAGAGCTGAAGATCCTGGCACACTCACCTTTGTGCTTAACTGAAATAACGACAATACTAAAAATAATCATTCATTTGGAATCTCCTTAACAAATTTTTTTAATCGTTTTTATCGTTATTCGACTAACAAACTGACGACAAAAAAATGTAATGTTTTCCACCTTTGAGGTTTTTTTCAGCTATCCGATTGTCTGGAACACGCCAGAGAACAAATCGTGTGGCTCCATGACAACGTGATAAAGATATACTTTCTCTATTCCCCCCACCCTTTCCAGTGAAATGTGATTAGATTGAAAAGCAGAAAAGTGATTTAGTGTATGTCGCAATGACAACAAGCTGGTGGTGGAGGATGTGGGGTGTGTGTGTGTGTGTGGGGTGGGGGAAGGGGGGAGCTCATCCTATTAGGAAGATTAGAAGGGCATTATCCTCATACTCACTTTGTGCTCGGCTTGTCATTGCCGATTCAATCGGCGTGGCGGATAAAGACGTTTCATCAGCGAGAGTGGTAGAATCCTAAAGACGATACGAGTCGACGACTGAAGCTCGCAAAGGGGAGACAGACGGAAGACATCAGAAGGACTCTTAAAATACATTAGATGTACGATCACAATCTGTGCCGTTTGTGTCCCCAGGAAATAGATATATAAATGCATGATAAAATTAACTGGGAAATATTTTTATTCTACCAAGCAAAGTGTCCTGTGTGCAAATTTAATGAATACGATATAAAATATGAATTTAAACTAACTTGAACACTGGATAGATAACATGTGTTACCTGTCCTCGCTTCCTATAACTAAACCATACCATGAAATACAATCATTGAAAACCACTTCTTTTAGTGCTGTCAAAAAAAACTTTCTTAAAAATGAGATTCATCACACTTTTTTTTTCATTTTGTTAGAATAATAATGTATACATTATCACACAACTCTTATGCTTAAAGGCCGTTGCTATAATTATTATCAATTGTGCTGAAGTTGTACTTTTCTATCTGTGCAGTGTTTGTGTCCAGACCCGGCCTGCTGACTGCCAAGGGCGAACATCGAGTACCGTGACGCAGACAAAGCAGAGACAGGGCGATATCCCGAGTGTCAGTACATTTGCATTTCTGAATAATCATATATTGTGTCTAACTGGGGCTGCTGAAATTACCCGCCTTCCTTCATTAGCAGCCTCAGTGATGTAACCAGGGACCTCCCAAATAGAGGAGCACGTGGGACTGTACCTTAGAGCAGTGTTTTTCAACCACTGTGCCGTGGCACACTAGTGTGCCGTGCGAGACAGTTTGGTGTGCCGTGGGAGATTATCTAATTTCACCTATTTGGGTTAAAAATATTTTTTGCAAACCAGTAATTATAGTCTGCAAATGATGTGTTGTTGTTGAGTGTCTGTACTGTCTAGACCTCTTCCATATCAGTAGTTGGCGGTAGGTAGCTAATTGCTTTGTAGATGTCGGAAACAGCGGGAGGCAATGTGCAGGTAAAAAAAGGTGTCTAATGCTTGAACCAAAAATAAACAAAAGGTGAGTGCCCCTAAGAAAAGGCATTGAAGCTTAGGGAAAGCTATGCAGAACGAAACTAAAACTGAACTGGCTGCAAAGTAAACAAAAACAGAATGCTGGACGACGGCAAAGACTTACTGTGGAGCAAAGACGGCGTCCACAATGTACAGTACATCCGAACATGACATGACAATCAATGTCCCCACAAAAAAGGATAAAAATAACTGAAATATTCTTGATTGCTAAAACAAAGTAGATGCGGGAAATATCGTTCAAAGGAAGACAAGAAACTGCTACAAGAAAATACCAAAAAAAAGGGAAAAAGCCACCAAAATAGGAACGCAAGACAAGAACTTAAACACTACACACAGGAAAACAGCAAAAAACTCCAAATAAGTCACAGCGTGATGTAACAGGTCGTGACAGTACACCTACTTTGAGACAAGAACTATAGTGATGCATGCTTGGTTATGGTTTAAAGTCGTATCCAACAGTTGCGAAAACAACTTTTTACTGTCAACTGAGTTTTGTTTTTTAATGATTTCTGCTGGTGGTGTGCCTCCGGATTTTTTCAATGCAAAAAATGTGCCTTGGCTCAAAAAAGGTTGAAAAACACTGCCTTAGAGCACAGGTTGGAACTGTAACTAAGTGTACAGCCCAATACATCTCTCCTTATTGAGCAACATTGAACTCTGTCACTGCATGATTCCTTGCTTCTTGTCTGTTTAATAGATGTCATCAGTGTTTGAACCTGACAATTTTTATTTATGTCTTATTTTTTTGTCCTGTCCAGCTACTCAGGCAAATCATATAGTTGATGTAGATGCCCATATCGGCTGTACAAATGTACTTTACAAAAGAGAAGTGTGGGATACTTCTCTTGTTGCATTATTTGTATTTGACTTTATTAAATGGATTTATGTTATTATTTGGTGCAGCCGGGCCGGAGCAGGACGGGATAAAAAAAAGGGGGAAAAAAGGAATACAGAGGGGGAAATTGTGGGGACTAGAGGGGGATAAGACAGAGATAACAACAACAGCAAACACAACAATAATAATAACAACAACAACAACAATAGAGCAACATCAGCAAATAGGTTATGTACAAATATGATGGTAAAAGTGATAGCAAAGAAGCAGTTAGTGAAATGAATAATAATACAGAAATGACAATGAACATTATTACACTACAAATGGAACAATACTAATACCAATAGAAATAGCATATCTATCATATAAATAACAATCTCCAAGGTTAATATAGTTGGGGCGGGGGCGGTCTTCCCGTCCGGTTGCGGGGAGTCTCTGGGCCCCCCGGGCGGGGCGTCCCGCCTTTCTGCCCGTGTGGGGTGTGGTCGCTCGCTGGCTTGGGGTCTGGCTGTCCCCTGCTTTTCTCGTGCCTCGTCCTCTGCCGGGTGCGTCTGTCTGCGGCCTGCTGCTGGCCCTTGTGGGCGGCGCGGTGGGCCGGGCTCTGGGGTTCCTGTTGCTGTCCGGCTTGGCTGCGTGGGGGCGGTGGTCCCTGGTTCCCGGGGCGCCACACCTACTGTTTGTGGGTTGGGCTCTCTGGGAGGCTGGGGCCGTACTCTGGCTCCCACGCACACTGGGAGTCAAATATATTGTATATACAAATTCACATATAGTCACATACATACATACATAGATACCTACGTTCCCACATACATACACAAACACAGTACATATTTACATACTCAAAGTTCGTACATCCACACGCACATTCATTGTACAAACATATATATACACATACTATACATATACACTCACTGTACAAACATACATATACACAGACTGTATATATACAAGTACATATGCATACATACACTCATGCATATAATCACGTTTCGTCAAACATATATTAACGTTGTTGCCCTAGGGTAAACTGGGTAACACACGGCACACTGACAAAGCTTAACCTATTTTTACTATAACAATCTACAAGGTTAATATTCTCTTCTCTTTCTTCCCCTCCATTTTTCTGCATTCTTTTGTTTTTCAAGTTATCATTACATATATGTATTGTTGCAGTTCAACAATTGTGTTGTTGATGATAGAGGTAATTATGGTTATTATTCATAATCAATAGTGAATAATATTGGTATTTGTATTGCTCCATTTATAGTGTAATAATGTTCATTGTCATTTCTGTATTATTAATATTTATTTCACTAACTGCTTCTTTGCCATCACTTTTACCATCATATATTTGTGCATATCCTATTTGCTGATACTGTTCTGTTGTTGTTGTTGTTATTGTTGTGTTTGCTGTTGTTGTCTCTTTGTCTAATCCCCCTCTTGTCCTCGCAATTTCCCCCCCTGTCTTCCTTTTTTTCTCTTTCTATCTCATCCTGCTCTGGCCCGGCTGCACCAAATAATACTATAATATTATTGTATGAAATTATTATTTATTATTATTAGTTGGATTGACACAATACGTTGAATATTGTGTAGACTTGTTGTTTTTGCACTTTGTGGAGTGTCTTCCTTTTGCATTACCTCTTTATTACACAGGTGTCATACAAAGGTGAGCGTGCAACAGCTGATTGTACTGGTGTGTGTGTGTGTGTGTGTGTGTGTGTGTGTGTGTGTGTGTGTGTGTGTGTGTGTGTGTGTGTGTGTGTGTGTGTGTGTGACATCTGGGCTTTAGCACCCTTCCCCACCCTTTTCCACCCAGTCTTATCAGTTCGGGCGCAGGCATGGCGGCCGCCTGTCGAGCAGCGCCCGCGGGCCCTCCCGCCGACCGACCGACCGACGCCTTCCTGCTTGCTGTCTCGCTTCCCTGCACCCCGGGGTCAAACAAACTGTTGGGGGTGGGACTTAGTGCGTGGAACTGCTGTCTCATCCCAAATGATACAAGCCCACACAGCCAATGTTGCATTGTGATGATGCCTTCTGAGTAGAGATGTCCGACAATGGATTTTTTGCCGATATCCGATATTGTCCAACTCTTAATTACCGATTCCGATATCAACCGATACCGATATATACAGTCGTGGAATTAACACATTATTATGCCTAATTTTGTTGTGATGCCCCGCTGGATGCATTACACAATATAACAAGGTTTTCCCAAAATAAATCAACTCAAGTTATGAAAAAAACATGCCACAAAGTGCATTATTTTTTTTTAACATGCCTCAAAACAGCAGCTTGTAATTTGGGACATGCTCTCCCTGAGAGAGCATGAGGAGATTGAGGTGGGCGGGGTTGGGGGGGGGGGGGGGGGTAGCGTGGTGTATATTATAGCGTCCCGGAAGAGTTAGTGCTGCGAGGGATTCTGGGTATTTGTTCTGTTGTGTTTATGTTGTGTTACGGTGCGGATGTTCTCCCGAAATGTGTTTGTCATTCTTGTTTGGTGTGGGTTCACAGTGTGGCGCATATTTGTAACAGAGTTAAAGTTTTTTATACGGCCACCCTCAGTGTGACCTGTATGGCTTTTGACCAAGTATGGCTGCATTCACTTCTGTGTGTGAAAAAACGTAGATATTATGTGATTGATCCGGGACGCAAAGGCAGTGCCTTTAAGGTTTATTGGCGCTCTGTACCTCTCCCTATCGGCAGTCCGATATTATCGGACATCTCTATGCTAAATGGATTGCGCTCTCTTTTTTGCTCACTTAAGAGACACAATCCCCTGCAAGTTTTGTAGATCATCTTTGCGTGTGCTGTCAAGTTTGCACGTGTTTTAATACACTGAACAAAAATATAAACGCACATTTTTCATCAGTTGAACTCAAAGATCTAAAACTTTTACTATATACACAAAAGACCTGTTCCTGTCCAATATTGTTCACAAATCTGTTTAAATCTGTGTTCGTGAACATTTCTTTTTTGCCAAAATAATCCACCCCTCCTCACATATCAAGAGGCTGATTAAACAGCAAGATTATTGCACAGGTGTTCCTTAGGCTGCCCACGATAAAAAGCCACTCTGAAATGTGCAGTTTTATCACACAGCACAATGCCACAGATATTAGGCAGTATATCCAACCGGCCTCACAACTGTAGTACACGTGTAACCACACCAGCCCAGGACCTCCAGATCCAGCTGGTGCACCTCCATGATCGTCTGAGACCATCCACCCGGACAGCTGCTGCAGCAATTGGTTTGCATAAACCAAGTATTTCTGCGTAAATTCTGAGAAACCATCTTAGGGAAGTTTATCTGCATGCTCGTCGTCCTCATCGGGGTCTCGACCTGGCTGCAGTTCGTCTTCGTAACCGCCTTTAGTGGGCAAATGCTCACATTCGATGGCGTCCGGCACGTTAGAGAGGTGACACTCTCCTTTCTCGCCCCTAATCGCTGTCTTTGCCAACAAGATGTTCATGTTTTGTTCTGTTAGTTTGACTACCTCAGTTCTGTTTTCAGCACCTCTGGGTTTGTGTTTTGGTTGCCATGGGTGCTGATTAGTTTCACCTGCCTCTAAATAGTGTTCGTAACGCTCACCTGCTCCTGGGCACTAATCAGAGAGCTACTTATTCCTGTCTGGCTTTCTTGTTTGCTTATGCAACACAGTTGCGACCCGTTAAGTCTATGTTTCTTGAGTCTTGTTCATGTGCTAAGCTGCGCCATAGCTCCCATGCTATCGGCACAATTTTTTTTGTTTTTTTGTATTTTAATGATTTATGAAGAATAAATAATTTCCTTCTCAGTGGACTTGTGGTTAGAGTGTCCGCCCCTGAGATCGCTAGGTTGTGAGTTCAAACCCCGGCCGAGTCATACCAAAGACTATAAAAAATGGGACTCATTACCTCCCTGCTTGGCACTCAACAACAAGGGTTGGAATAGGGGGTTAAATCACCAAAATGATTCCCGAGCGCGGCCACCGCTGCTGCTCACTACTCCCTTCACCTCCCAGGGGGTGGAACAAGGGGATGGGTCAAATGCAGAGGGTAATTTCACCTAATTTTACCACACCTAGTGTGTGTGTGTGACTATGAGTGGTACTTTAACTTCCTTACCTGCACCTTGCCCCCGGAGTTCCTGATGCATCTTGGGGGAACGATCCGCGCAGTAGAAAAGTTGTGCTTTGTCCTTGTTGGTTCAAATATAAATAGAGCTGCGTTCACAAATGCTTTTAAAAAGGAGACAGATTGTGAGCGTCTCAAACTGCTGAAAAGGTGGAATGAAACAAATTGCGAGGCAGCTGCTGCTGTCACAAGTTTTTGCCCGTTGGCTTTTCTACACCAACCTCGTCTCTTCCGTTTGTGTTTCATCTCGCTCTGTGAGTCGACCTTCTCTGATTAGTAACGTCCGCCTGTGGCCATGCCAACCGATTTTTTTTTTTTTGCTATCTATAATTTTTTTTGCTGTCGATGTGAACAGTGTTGGTAACACTTTAGTATGGGGAACACATTCTAAGTAATAAAGACTTAATTTAGAGTTATTTGGTTAAGGTTAAGGCATACTTGCCAACCTTGAGACCTCCGAATTTGAGAGATGTATATTGTAGCGTCCCGGAAAAGTTAGTGCTGCAAGGGGTTTTGGGTATTTGTTCTGTTGTGTTTATGTTGTGTTACGAAATGTGTTTGTCATTCTTGTTTGGTGTGGGTTCACAGTGTGGCGCATATTTGTAACAGTGTTAAAGTTGTTTATACGGCCACCCTCAGTGTGACCTGTATGGCTGTTGATCAAGTATGCCTTGCATTCACTTAAGTGTGTGTAAAAGCCGCAAATATTATGTGACTGGGCCGGCACGCTGTTTGTTTGGAGGAACAGCGGACGTGAAGACAGGTTGTAGAGGACGCTAAAGACAGTGCCTTTAAGGCACGCCCCCAATATTGTTGTCCGTGTGGAGATCGGGAGAGTTTCGGGAGAATGGTTGCTCCGGGATATTTACGGGAGGGGCCACTGGAATTCGGGAGTCTCCCGGGAAAAACAGGGGGGTTGGCAAGTATGGGTTGGGGTCAGGGTTAGGGGTTTAGGGTTATAATAAGGCCATGCCAAATAAGGCATTAATAAGCACTTATTAATGACTAGTTAAGAGCCAATATGCAAATTGCATGTTAATAAGCAACTCATTAACAGTGAATATGTTCCCCATACTAAAGTGTTACCATGTTTTTTTTACTGGTGCATAAAATGAACCGTGCATGAACATCACCTTGTTCAAACAACAAAACCAACACAGTGCATAAACTGTATATATAAATAAAAATATGTATATATATATATGTATATTTGTATATATATGTGTATATATATATATATATATATATATATATATATATATATATATATATATATATGTATATATATATATATATATATATATATATACATACATATATATGTATGTATATATATATATACATATATATATATATATATATATATATATATATGCTATTTTATTTTTTATTTTTATTTTTTATTTTTTTTTATTTTTTTATTTTTTTTATTTTAGAGGACAGCAGCCATGATTTAAAAAAAACAAAACCCTTCCTGATTGAACATTTCACATAGTCAATTCCTTTTACTGAGCATTCATACTTTTTATTTCAATACATTGAAAAGTGAACAATCACAAATAAGTTAAAGTACCAATGATAGTCACACACACACTCGGTGTGGTGAAACGTCTCCTCTGCATTCGACCCATCCCCTTGTTCAACCCCTGAGAAATGAGGGGAGCAGTGAGCAGCAGCGGTGGCCGAGCCCGGGAAAAAAAAAATATCAGCATCATCCTTGTCCACACACTTATCATCTTCACTGGGATTTGGGAAGTCATGTGGATGAAAAATCATTAGCAGGTAATCCCGGATCAAAGACGGTGAGAGCGCCGCCGTAAAAACCAAACACAAACCGTGCGGCGGTTTACATTTGGGATTAGGGATTATATGGCTGCGTTTAGCGACGAGGTGTCGTCATGGAGGAAGCCTCAAAGCCTCACCGCCGCCAGCAGATCTCAGCTGCGTGCCATCGACACATCCGAGATGTTTTATTTAAAATATGCAACTTGAGAGCGAGTGGAGTCGTCTCAGTGCTTAGTGTGTTACCCTGGCAACCAAACCCATAATGTTCCCTTAATTCCCTAACCTGATTGTGTTCATTCAAATAATGGTGGGTAGTGACGTTGTTATGCATGTAGTTAATAAAGCTCAAGTGGAAAAGCTTTACCACTAAAAAACAGTATAATTTCTCCAACACGTGAGGAAAATCCATAATTTCCTGGCTCAATGAGCTTGTATACACCCATGTATACACCCATGTATACACTCATGTATACACCCATGTATACACCCATGTATACACTCATGTATACACCCATGTATAAACTCATGTATACACCCATGTATACATCCATGTATACACTCATGTATACACCCATGTATACACTCATGTATACACTCATGTATACACCCATGTATACACTCATGTATACACTCATGTATACACCCATGTATACACTCATGTATACACCCATGTATACACTCATGTATACACTCATGTATACACTCATGTATACACCCATGTATACACTCATGTATACACTCATGTATACACCCATGTATACACTCATGTATACACCCATGTATACACTCATGTATACACCCATGTATACACCAATGTATACACCCATGTATACACTCATGTATACACCCATGTATACACTCATGTATACACTCATGTATACACCCATGTATACACTCATGTATACACCCATGTATACACTCATGTATACACCCATGTATACACCAATGTATACACCCATGTATACACCCATGTATACACTCATGTATACACCCATGTATACACTCATGTATACACCCATGTATACACTCATGTATACACCCATGTATACACTCATGTATACACCCATGTATACACTCATGTATACACTCATGTATACACCCATGTATACACTCATGTATACACTCATGTATACACCCATGTACACACCCATGTATACACCCATGTATACACTCATGTATACACCCATCTACACACCCATGTATACACCCATGTATACACTCATGTATACACTCATGTATATCAGTGTGTAAAGGATATCACCACATGGGCTCAGGAACACTTTAGTATTATGAAGTGTAAAATACTGCAACGGACTGTTGAACAAGAATGGGAACTAATTCCACCTGAAAAGCTTCCAAAATTGGTCTCCTCAGTTCCCAAACGTTTACTGAGTGTTGTTAAAAGGAAAGGCCATGTAACACAGTGGTAAAAATGCTCCTGTGCCAACTGTTTTGCAAATTCTAAGTTAATGAATATTTGCAAAAAAAAAAAATTACGTTTCTCAGTTCAAACATTAAATATCTTGTCCTTGCGGTCTATTCAATTGAATATAAGTTGAAAAGGATTTGCAAATCATTGTAATCTGGTTTTTTTTGTGCCAACTTCACTGGTTTTGGTTTTTGTATAATTCCCACAAGTTTCAGTGAGCAGGTTGTGTGTAACCATTTGTGTCGATTGCATTTTTTTTTTTTTTGCGCCATGACTAGGGAAGGTTGTTTGGATTGGGTCCTATAGGTAAATGCTCTAATGTTGTTACAATCCCACTCCATGGTCAATGACCTGATTTACTCACATAGTTTAGTTTAGTCTTTATTTGAAGGGACAATGCACAGAAACATTAAGCTCAAAGACAGATATGTTCTGTACCAGATTATAGCTAAATAGCTAATTTCCATCTGCAGTCCGTGGCTACCTAAATAAAAGGGATACAAAAATCATGCAATAAAATTATGACAATAAAATCATACTATAGCATGTAATCAAATTAAGAAAAGTCATAAAATTCCCTTTCATGGACACATACTTAATATACAATACAACCCCACCTCATTTGCATCATCACACAAAGACAATACATGCTCTTGTTAACATATGTCATCATTTGTAAAAACAACCATGATTTTAACAGACACACCTCACAATTTACAGCAAAAATGCTCTCATGGATAAATATAATACACATTAAGTTGATGTGTCAAACATAGTGTCCACCTTATTGACCGTGTGAGCAGCTTCGATTGCTCCAAAGCCACGTTTTAACTTCAATTGTGAATGAAGAGTCATCTGTTAGACTTTTCAAGTTTGTTGTGAGGTCGTTCCATTCCTTTATCGGGGCGGTATAGCTCTGTTGGTAGAGCGGCCGTGCCAGCAACTTGAGGGTTCCAGGTTCGATCCCCGCTTCCGCCATCCTAGTTACTGCCGTCGTGTCCTTGGGCAAGACGCTTTACCCACCTGCTCCCAGTGCCACCCACACTGGTTTAAATGTAATTTAGATATTGGGTTTCACTATGTAAAGCGCTTTGAGTCACTAGAGAAAAGCGCTATATAAATATAATTCACTTCACTTCACTTTATCGCTTTATATGAAAAGGCTGATTGTGCAAAAGAGGTTTTACATCTGGGTATGCTACACTGCCCCCTGGTGGAGGCTTGTGTGTTCATACCAAAGACTATAAAAATGGGACCCATTACCTCCCTGCTTGGCACTCAGCATCAAGGGTTGGAATTCAATCAATCAATCAATCAATGTTTATTTATATAGCGCTAAATCACAAGTGTCTCAAAGGGCTACACAAGCCACAACGACATCCTCGGTACAGAGCCCACATAAGGGCAAGGCAAAACTAACCCCAGTTCGACGTCGATGTGAATGACTATGAGAAACCTTGGAGAGGACCGCATATGTGGGTAACCCCACCCCTCTAGGGAGACCGAATGCAATGGATGTCGAGTGGGTCTAACATAATATTGTGAGAGTACAGTCCATAGTGGATCCAGCATAACAGTAAGAGTCCAGTCCACAGTGGGGTCGGCAGGAAACCATCCCGAGCGGAGACGGGTCAGCAGCGCAGAGATGTTCCCAACCGATACACAGGCGAGCGGTCCACCCCGGGTCCCGACCCCGGACAGCCAGCACCCCATCCATGGCCACCGGACCTGTGTGTCTCCCCCTCCACAAGGGATAGGGGGGAGCAGAGGAGAAAAGAAAAGAAACGGCAGATCAACTGGTCTAAAAAAAAAAAAGGGGGCTATTCAAATTGGGGGTTGAATCACCAAAAATGATTCCCGGGCGCGGCACCGCTGCCGCCCACTGCTCCCCTCACCTCCCAGGGGTTGATCAAGGGTGATGGGTCAAATGCAGAGAATAATTTCGCTACACCTAGTGTGTGTGTGACAATCATTGGTACCGTAACTTAACTTTCTAGTTGTCACAGCACATGTAAACTGGACAAAGTGCTTAAGTGGCGCTGGTGCAGTGTTATTTAGGATTCGATGGGCCATTCGTATTGATGCTAATCTTTGAATGTTAGATAAATTTTACAATCTTTATGTGAACGACTCTTGCTGTCGTCCGGGTTCGCAGGACCACCAAGGAAGGACATTCTGATGAGCACGTTTAGACTTCTTTATTATTTCAATAAGAAAAGTCAGTGTCGGCTCCACCTGCTCGCTCCTCCGCTCCAGCTTTTCAGCTGCGTGCGTCGTCGTCTTCCGTGTGCTCTCTTTCGCTCTCGCTCAGCGTCAGCTTCCCTCTGACTTCTTCTCTTCCTCTCGTGCTCAGCATCCGCTTCTCGCTCAGCTGCGTGTCTTGCTGCTTGCTCTCCAACTCTTTCTGCCACGTCTTTCTCGGCTCCCGTCCTTTTTTACACCTTGCGAGGAGATTAGCTGATTGTGACCAGGTGCCCGATCCCCGCACCTGGTTACAATTGCGTCGTCGATCTCGGCGCGCACCGCCTCGCCGCTTGCTCGCCGTCCCCGCCACCTCGCCGCCATCTTGGAGAGGGCTCCGGTGTGCCCTGCCTCCCTGTTGGACTGCCGGCCACGCCTCCCCACACTGTATTTTTGGAGAACTAAACAGTGGTGGTGGTGTTGTGGTTTTCGGTCAATGATTTTGAGCGATTGTTTGTGCAAAATCCACAAAATTGCACAATCAAATTGTCATATATTTAAAGTTAACTTGAAAACACCCCCCAGGCCAGATTCCTTATTAGTCACATGACGTCTCATGTGCCAAATTGGAGTTGCTGATGCTATGTGCTAAATGTTTTCACCACGGACGACTGTATAAGACGGAAGCTGTGAGCAAACCAACACTGTCATGTCTCAAGTGTAACTTGCAGTTTTTTCCCCTCCTTCATGAAAATAGACCGGAGCAATAACTGCAGATGGTGCATGGCAGCGGTTGTCACGGTGACGAATGGTCTCCAGGGCAACACAGGAAGTCGTTTCGGGTGTGCGGGGTGGTCTTAGAAAAAAGAAAGGAAGTAGATAACAAAGATTGAGGAGACACCGACCCGGCTTGATGAATTCAACCTCGTCCTCCAACCATAAATATCCGCCCCGTG
Source organism: Nerophis lumbriciformis (assembly GCF_033978685.3). NCBI lineage: Eukaryota > Metazoa > Chordata > Actinopteri > Syngnathiformes > Syngnathidae > Nerophis > Nerophis lumbriciformis. The sequence continues at coordinate 10,505,062 of NC_084550.2, forward strand.
CGATATTTCCCGGCCTGGATGGGAAGCGACACCTGAGGCGAAATGGCACAAATAACTCAAGTTGTCGGGACTTGAAGTCCTTTTTGATGACGTCATCATCGGGGGAGGGGGGGGGCCGCCTCGCAGGTTACCCCGAGTGGTGACGGCGATGGCGATATGACACGATTTGTTCCTAGCCTGCTAACATCCCTTTGTACCCACTCGCTAATCTGTGCATGTCGAACTGCGATACCACGCGTGCATAATCGTATTTCCAGTCCCACTCGCTGATGAGTAAACAAGCTCGGAATTCCCCGCTAACAGGGAGATCAAAAGGAATGTTCAATGTCATGCTGAATATTGTGTGTGTGTGTGTGTGTGTGTGTGTGTGCGCCCCTCCTGCGCATGTAAATTAGCCTTAATAACATATAAGACAAATCAAAGGGATTGTGGCTTACAAACTGCGATAACAGCTCAACAGAGGTTGTTTATTATTGGTTGAGAGCAACATGGGCGCTGTGAAGAATGCATATATATATATATATATATATAATTGTTTAAGAGTTATTTCTTTTTAATTCAGTGTTTTTTCATTTGTACTCTTTCTATTTCTTTTCTTGCACTGTATGAGATGGAATACTCCCTTTTGTCTTATCTGTAGTGGAACAATGAAGCCGTGTTCCTTCTCAGACAGGTGGGGGCGTTCTTCGTTCTGCAAGAAGTGGGCTCTTCCGTTCGAGTGTTAGATCAACTAGAATGTATTGGTTAAGCTGATCTCCTGAAATTTTTAGTAAAACTTGATAATATTCCTATTCTGTCCTGGTGATCCTTCTTACTCAGTATATATGTCATCGAAAGAACTTGGGATTGACCAGCAACTTAGATTCCCTTGGAGGAATAACTGGTCCGACGCAACAGCGCTTACTGTCGCATCTTCAGAATCAGAATCAGAAGTACTTAATCCCCGAGGGGAAATTAAGATTTTCAGCACAATCCCATTCAAGAGCAGACAAACATCAGAATCAGAATTTTTTTTTTTTTTATTGCCATTCTTTGAGAACGGGTTCATATTATTATAATTATTAATATTATTAATATTATGTTATTAATATAATACCAATATTAGTGATATTTTTACAAGCGCTAACGCAGACAAACTATTTTGTGTGACAATGTTGACATGATCGACTGATCATCTGCTTTCTTGCTCTTCAAACTTTATTGTAGATCATAAATCATGCCTCTCATGATTTAATAAAAAAAAAAAAAAAAAAAAAAAATTGTATACACACACACCCCCGGGGGGTATAATTGCCTTTATCCCACACACACCCCCAGGGGGTATACTTGTCTTTACCCCACACACACCCCGGGGGGCATACTTGTCTTCTCCCCACACACACCCCCAGGGGGTATACTTGTCTTCCCCCCGCACACCCCCCCGGGGGGTATATACTAGTCTTTCCCCCCCCACACACCCCCGGGGGTATACTTGTTTTCATCCCACACACCCCCCCGGGGGTATACTTGTCCTCATCCCACACACCCCCCGGGGGTATACTTGTCTTTATCCCACACACACTCCTGGGGGGTATACTTGTCTTTACCCCACACACACCCCCGGGGGTTTACTTGTTTTCATCCCACACACCCCCCGGGGGTATACTTGTCCTCATCCCACACACCCCCCGGGGGTATACTTGTCTTTATCCCACACACACTCCTGGGGGGTATACTTGTCTTTACCCCACACACACCCCCGGGGGTTTACTTGTTTTCATCCCACACACCCCCCGGGGGTATACTTGTCTTTATCCCACACACACCCCTGGAGGGGTATAATTGTCTTAATCCCAAACACACCCCCGGGGGTATACTTGTCTTTACCCCACACACTCCCCCGGGGGATATACTTGCCTTCCCCCCACACACCCCCCAAGGGGGTATACTTGTCTTCTCCCCACACACACCCCCTGGGGGTATACTTGTCTTCCCTCCACACACACCCCCGGGGGGTATACTTATCTTCTCCCCACACGCACCCCCTGGGGGGTATACTTGTCTTCCCCCCACACACACCCCTGGAGTGTATACTTGTCTTCCCCCCACACACCCCCTTGAGTGTATACTTGTTTTCGTCCCACACACACACCCTTGAGTGTATACCTGTTTTCCCCCACACACACACCCTTAAGTGTATACTTGTTTTTCTCCCCACACACACCCCCTTAAGTGTATACTTGTTTTTCTCCCCACACACACCCCCTTAAGTGTATGCCTGTTTTACCCCCACACACACCCCCTTACCGCTATACCTGTTTTCCCCCCACACACACACCCTTACGTGTATACCTGCCCCCCCCCGGCCCAAACACACTCACCCTTACCGCTATATCTGTTTCCCCCCATACACACTCATATAAGAGTATATATGAGTGTGAGCAAGTTAACTGCTGCTCAGTGGCCTAGTGGTTAGAGTGTCTGCCCTGAGAGTAGGTTGTGAGTTCAAACCCCGGCCGAGTCAAACCAAAGACTATAAAAATGGGACCCAATACCTCCCTGCTTGGCACTCAGCATCAAGGTTTGGAATTGGGGGTTAAATCACCAAAAATTGCTGCTGCTGCCCACTGCTCACCTCACCTTCCAGGGGGTGAACAAGGGGATGGGTCAAATGCAGAGGATACATTTTACCACACCTAGTGTGTGTGTGACGATCATTGGTACTTTAACTTTAACTTAAATATACACATGCATATGTATGTATATATATATATATATATATATATATATATATATATATATATATATATATATATATATATATATATATAAATATATATATATATATATATATATATATATATATATATATATATATATATATATATATATATATATATATATACACACACACACACATATATATATATATATACATATATACATACATACATATATATATATATATATATATATATATATATATATATATATATATATATATATATGTATATATATATATATATATATATATATATATATATATATATATATATATATATATATATATATATATATATATATATATACACATAGCCATATATATACATAAAATTAGTTTGACACCTCTGTGCTAAACGCTAACATAGCTCCTCATCATATCATATATTGGTATTAATATTTCCGTTAGTTTGGGACTAAAGTGCGAACAATGTTAGCATTATTGCTATCACAAAACAATGCGTCCTGGCTGGTCCACCGATACACAGTGTACACAGTTTGTATTTGGGAACATATTTCGCCATTAGAAATAAAGGACTTATGGATAATTGGTTCCAGCCTTGGCAAAAGTCCCTAGTTTTGTAAATGTTTAAAATATGTAACCTTTAAGCATAATACACAGATAAAAACGTATTACTTAAATATACAATATTATTATAAAGTTAAACAAAACAACAATAAAAAAATTGATGTTACCTTTTAAAATATTATGTTAATATACTATTGTAGACGTCGCGTATTTGCGGTCCCGCTGATACATACGCCAGATGCCAGTTGTGCAGAGTTGACAAAGGTTTTAATGATTGTTTGTCACAAGCTCTTCAGACAGAAACGTTCTTCCCAGACTTTGCAGTCTCTCCAATACTCCCTCCTCCTCCTGCACTTGGCCGCTCACTGTTAAAGACAACAGATGATTAGATTAACACGTACCACCAAATCTAATCACCTGCCAGCCGTGTCTCGCCGTCAGCACATGCCCCCGCCCCTATCCGACGGTGCTCGTCCTCAGCACCATAGACAGCGGCGGTGACCTTTGCTCCTGCAGGCGCGCTGGCCACATCTCCCTCCACAACTATGTTAATGCCAAATAATGCCCTTTTTTTTTATTGAGACGAATATTATTTATGTATTTAATATTTGTTTGCTTACTATGGTATATTATTTATTATTTATTTGTTCACTGTTCTGTTGCAGAGAAGAAGACATTTTGATAAAATTGCTATGGTACGAAAAGGGGTAAGATTAATTCAGCTCTGCTTCTTCCTACTCCTTTTCGGACGGGCTGTAATGAAACAACTGGAATTTATTTTTATTACATTATTTTTTGTCCTGTCCAGCTTCTCAGGCAAATCATATAGTTGATGTAGATGCCCATATCGACTGTTCAGATTTACTTTACAAAAGAGAAGTGTAGGATACTTCTCTTGTTGCCTTATTTGTAAAAAATAAATAAATAAATAAATAAATAAATAAATTAGAAAAAAATAAAAATGTTCGAAATAAACTGAACTGAACTGAATTTTTTTTTTTTTTAAGTTCATAAATGGGTAACAAAAGCATATAATTGGCAACAATAAATGCCAATGCACCACCCCCATAGTCATTTTAAAGCTATTCGTTTGAGGTCAAATTGCTTCATATTGTGTAATTAAAGTACTCCACCAACAAACACAATCAGCAGTTTATTATGACGACTTGAGACAAGCTGAGGGCGTTTGCTCATTTCTCACCTTGTTGATAATCTGGCAGGTTGTGAACAGGAAAAAGTGACTTTGTTTGTTATGCTCTGGCTAATAAGTGCTAATTAAAGAATGCAAATTGGCAGCCGCAGTGTTTTATTTTTATTGTCATTTCTCAAGCCCCCAAGCCAACGATTAGCTCAGCAAAATGACCACATGTGGTGGGCGTCGTCTCCGAGTGACGTAATTGGGTTGAGAAAAGGAGACTTGCAATTAGTGGCTGCAAGGCTAATGAGCCAATTTAATTGATTTCTTATCAGTTTTTTAATAGCTATGTGACAGAGAAGCCAAAAAAAATGCATCTTGTTGGCGTTATCCTAATTTCATCTAAAGAGCTCCTCTTTTTATAATTTAATTTAATTTTTTAAATAATGACGCGGCGGAGGGAAGGTTAGTTTGCTCACGTAATATGCCTTCGTTACGCGGCGAGGCTTTTGCTGATGAGCACAAATTCAGATGTCAGTAAGTCCCCGGGCTGCAACAAGACAACATCTTCATCACGCTCCTCGCTCCCGCTTTTATTTATTCACAAACTTGAAGGTCAGGCCGGGCCGACGATAAACTTTTTAAATTATAGACACGCGGGACACGGCAGGTGTTTTTCTTATTTATTTTTATTTTTCCATAAAGGGCCCTGTCTGACGTTGTTAGCTATGTTATTATTGTTCGCAGCTACCATTAATTATTTGAGAAACAATATCAGCTACCGATTTAAAATGCATGAAACATTGATGGAAATGGGAGTCAGCAATCAACAGTTTTTGTTCCACGGATAATTGAAATAGTCCAGACTGCAGTTCTGCAGCAAACACAACACGTGTTTTACCGTGAGCTGTGAGCTTCCCTTTTAAAGAGCAAAGTCCTCCCAGGTTCTTTTGTTCAAATAGCTTTTCTGATTAACCCTGTAAGAACCAAATATAGAAAAACCTGAATTTTTTTTTTTTTTGACCTTTCAGATGTTGTTGTAGGAGGCATTTGATGCAGGAATTGAAGAGTTAAAAAATTTTTTTTTTTTATGTATGTTTGGACAAATGTGTCCAAATTCCATCAATGTAAATGTAAACGGTTTAATGGCTCTAATTATCATACTAAAAGGAAAACATGCATACCCCCATTACATCCACAAATTCAGGAACATTCCTTTCCCCCCGGAACTCAATTGTCTGTTGATATCCTCTTTGTGGACAATGTCATGGAATTTTAGGTCAGGCTGATCAATTAACTACATTTTTTAGAGATAAAACTTTTAAATCAGTCAAATTTGACCAGAACACAACACAATGGTAGAATGTATACTATCCATGTATAGAGAAAATACTTCAGGCAGTGATGTAGTGGAGGGAATACAACCTGTTTGAGCCCACTGCAACAAGCCAGCTATTTTGACTACCACATTCACCCAGTGTTGTATAATTGCAACACTTATATAACAAGTTCTAAATGAAATTGGATGCATCTGTTCCACAATAACTACATATGTACATGCTCTAGACCAGTGATTTTCAACCCGTGTGCCGCGGCACACTAGTGTGCCGTCAGAGATTGTCAGGTGTGCCGTGGGAAATAATGTAATATCTCCTAATTAACCATTGTCGGGTGTCTGTGCTATAATAAAGTGCGGCAGATCATGTAAAACTCTTCTATTTCAGAGTGGTTCGTCTGCAGAGGGCAATAAATACCTGTAAAGACAATCGAGTTAGCGCTGCGCGACACGTGACAGTGACAGTTTGGGATCGCAGCAAGAGGAGGCGAGCAAGTGACGTTTTTGAGAAGGGAAAATGCAAATGCCGAACAGGGTCCTGGACAAAATTCTGACCCAGATGAAGGCCCTAGTATGAGTGGTCGACAAAATAAAAAAGACAAGACGGTGAGCTTGAGGCAATACAGCGAAAGCTATCTTTCATTTGGATTTACTTTCACCGGGGATGCGACAGCACCGACTCCGCAGTGCTTGGTGTGTGGTGAGTTTTTGAATGATTGATTGAAACTTTTATTAATAGATTGCACAGTACAGTACATGTTCCGAACAATTGACCACTAAATGGTAACACCTGAATAAGTTTTTCAACTTGTTTAAGTCGGGATCCACGTTAATCAATTCATGGTAAAAAGAAAGGAGCTATCCAATAGCGCCATTTTGCCAAGCAAGCTTAAACGCCACCTCCAAACAAAACACCCTTCCTTTCAAAACAAGCCGATGGACTATTTTGTACGCTTACGTACAAACAATGAGAAACAGGCAACTTTTCTGAGAAAAACCACAAAGCTAAACGAGAGAGCTCTCAAAGCTAGCTACCTTGTTGCTGAACTCGTAGCTAAATCAAAAAAGTCCCACACTGTGGCAGAAACATTAATACTGCCAGCTTGTAAAGCCATTGTAAATTAGATGCTCAGGCCCAAGTTTCACACGAGGTGAGTATAAATACATTTAGAAACTATATTATTAACTATATGTATTATATACTGTGTTAAGAGTGTCATTTTGGTTGGTGGTGTGCCGCAGGATTTTGTAAATGTAAAAAGTGTGCCGCGGCTCAAAAAAGGTTGAAAATCACCGCTCTAGACACTGTAATAACAACCAAAAATAAAATAAAATACATTTTACTAACTTGAATCTGATGAATCCAGTCCAATGAAACAAATAGATATTGTTCGAAGGAAACCTTGAGAGGTTAACATTGCTTTATGTATAGTTTTGACCCAGCAAATTTGGTCACATTTTCAGTAGACCCATAATTGTCATGATCTGTGGTCCGGATCATGTTTTGTATTTTCTGTTAATTTTGGACTCCATCAGTTCCTGTTTGTTCACCTCTGAGTTTGTTTTGGTTGCCATGGTTGCTCATTGTGTTCACCTGTCTCTGATTGGTGTTCGGAGGCACTATTTAAGCCTGCCTTTGACTGTCAGTCAGTCTGGCGTCATTGCTTGCTTCATGCAACCTGCTACGTAAGCTTTGTTAATGAGTATTCCTTGTCCATAGTCCATGCTAAATAGTAGCATTAGCTTCGAGTGTGACTTGTTTTCCGTTTTTTTGTACTACTTTGATATTTTGAGGAATACATCACGTTCCTACCTGCACGCTTTGTCCAGAGTGGTCCGTCTGCATCCCGGGGAGAACGAACCCCGCAGTAAGTTGCGACCCCCACGTGACAATAAAAAATTCATAAAATAACCAAACTTCATGAATATTTTTTGGTGACCAACAAGTATGTGCTCCAATCACTCTATCACAAACAAATATGAGTTGTGGAAATTATTTGAAAATTATGTTCTTTACAAGTGTATGTAAACTTTTGACTACGACTGTAGTACCAATAACAGTACTCTGCAAAAACTGAAATCTAAGTAAGTTTAAATATATCAAATAAGGGTGATATTTGCTTTTTTTCTGTCTAATGAGAAAATTCTTCTCACTAAGCAGATTTTATGTCAGAGTGTTTTACTTGTTTTAAGGGTTTTGGTCCTAAATGATCTCAGTAAGATATTACATCTTGTAGCTGAGATTTAATGACCTATATTGAGTAAAATATGCTTGAAACTAGAATATCAACTGTTGCAAAGCTGTGTCATCAACACTCACAAGTATAAAACTACTTTTTTTTAAGTAATAATTTATTATTTCAAGCATGAAAAAAAAAAAAATCATGACTTTGACACAATTGTGTCTCATAATTAAAACAGATGACAGTCAAATGGACTTTGCTGTTTTATTTTCAATGAAACAATAGAAAATATGTACTCATATAGTAGTACAGTTGGCACAGTACAGTAAACTGACAGTTAATATTTAAACATTTGACATTACAAACAATTTTGAACAGAAATAGTTCATGCACATTCAGATAAATTCCTCAAAATTACAATTAAAAAAATGTTGGCCAATATGCGCACTAATTGACTGAAAGAGCACGCACTTGGCGCGATGATGTCATGTTATCGATGGAAAAATGCATTTTTAGACAATATGATTTGCCAGAGAGGCTAGGACACTTGTTAATTTAATTAGGTTTTTAGTATAAGTTTGCTGGTTTCAAGAAATGTAATGCCGAGCGCATATCATTATATCAAGATAATGGCACTAGCATTTACTTCATTTAAGAATATTTTTCAACATATTGAGCAAAAATGTCTCTTTTTTTTCTACCAAGAAAAGTGCACTTGTTATTAGTGAGAATATACTTATTTTAAGGTATTTTTGGGTTCATTGTCAAGTCTTGACAAGTCACATTTTCTTGTTCTATTGGCAGATAATTTTGCTTAGTTCAAATAAAATACCCCTCATTTTTGTATTTTCTTTTCTCGTTTTTGAACAATGACTTTTTGCAGTGTATCGATAAATAGCGGTATCGATAAGGGTATATAATAAAATCTTAAAAAGGGGAACATTATCACCAGACCTATGTAAGCGTCAATATATACCTTGATGTTGCAGAAAAAAGACCACATATTTTTTTAACCGATTTCCGAACTCTAAATGGGTGGATTTTGGCGAATTAAACAACTTTCTATTATTCGCTCTCGTGACGTCACATCGGGAAGCAATCCGCCATTTTCTCACTTTCGTCGGTGTGTTGTCGGAGGGTGTAACAACACGAACAGGGACGGATTCAAGTTGCACCAGTGGCCCAAAGATGCGATAGTGGCAAGAAATTGGACGAAATTTGTTCAAAATACGAGGCTGTGGGGAAAGCCGACGAAATGGTCAGTCGTTTGTTCCGCACACTTTACCGACGAAAGCTATGCTACGACAGAGATGGCAAGAATGTGTGGATATCCTGCGACACTCAAAGCAGATGCTGACATCAACTCCAAAACTGGACGGATCAGCTTTCAGGAAAAGAGAGTGGATGAGGGTATGTCTACAGAATATATTAATTGATGAAAACTTTATTCATTACTCGCGGTTTTACGTAAATTATTATACATAAACTGTGTTTACCAATAATTTAGCTTAAAAACATTTATTATTTTCAATCATTCGAGTACATTCGGGTAGTCTTGTGTAATGCAGTATTTTGTGTCTATTTAGGTATGGTTAACCTGAGTGCTGAAATCGTGGAAAAATATATGTTCTTAGCGCGCCTGAAATGGGCTGTCTGCACTCTCAAAGTGCATGTTGTTGCCAAATGTATTTCATATGCTGTAAACCTAGTTCATAGTTGTTAGTTTCCTTTAATGCCAAACAAACACATACCAATCGTTGGTTAGAAGGCGATGGCCGAATTCGTCCTCGCTTTCTCCCGTGTCGCTGGCTGCCGTGTTGTTTTCGTGGGTTTCGCTTGCATACGGTTCAAACCGATATGGCTCAATAGCTTCAGTTTCTTCTTCAATTTCGTTTTCGCTACCTGCCTCCACACTACAACCATCCGTTTCAATACATGCGCAATCTGTTGAATCGCTTAAGCCACTGAAATCCGAGTCTGAATCCGAGCTATTGTCGCTATAGCTTGCTGTTCTTTCCGCCATGTTTGTTTGTATTGGCATCACTGTGTGACGTCACAGGAAAATGGACGGGTGTATATAACGATGGTTAAAATCAGGCACTTTGAAGCTTTTTTTAGGGATATTGCGTGATGGGTAAAATTTTGAAAAAAACTTCGAAAAATAAAATAAGCCACTGGGAACTGATTTTTAATGGTTTTAACCCTTCTGAAATTGTGATAATGTTCCCCTTTAACGATATACATCCCTAACACTGACTACTCTAAAGTATAACCAGGTGTTTTATAGTATAGCGCGTGAGAAGATGTGAATGTAAGATACTGCATCAGGCTGGTTTGCTATGCAGACAAACGCAAAGTGACAGGCAAGCACATTTGCCAAACTCTGCAAGCGAAAAGTCACACAGAAGCTCTTTTTGTGGGGAGAAATTGTGTGTTGTTTTGTGTGGCTGAATTGGCGGCAGACCGGGTGTCACCAGTGCATCCTGTGTGTCACTCTGCTTCATCCTCTGGAGAGAGGCGAGGACGGTGACTGTCACCATTCACTGGCCGTGCCACTGATTCCCAGTCCTTCATTTTCTATGCCGGTTCCAATATTTGCCATGTTTGCCGGAAACACACAAAAATATGTGTGTGTGTCTGTGTGTGAGTGTGTTTATGTCTTTGAGCAACGACAGTCAGACCGTGCAGCTGCGGTCACACACTGACAGTTGTGAACGCCACCCCGGGGACAAACATGCAGACAGAGCCACAGCCTTGCCGTATTGTAGCGTATATTATGTGTTCATTCTTTTTGGCATATTCTATATCAGGGGTGTCAAACGTACACTGCAAAAAGTCAGTGTTCAAAAACGAGAAAAAAAAAATACAAAAATGAGGGGTAAGCAAAATTATCTGCCAATAGAACAAGAAAATTTGATTTGTCAAGACTTTCCAAAACAAGTAAAAAAAGCTGGACTGGACCGACTTTGACGGCACATACAATCCAAACCGGAGCAGTAATTACAACTCTTTCATCAACTCTTAATCAGAAGGGTTCAATCTCTCTCCTGTGCTAGTTTGAAGCCGACGCGACAAACGCGCTCAGAGGAGATAATGTTTAAAAAAAGGTGACTGTTTTGACCCAACTTTTATTTTGAAGGGGGAATTGCAAACTTCCTGTTCATTTTTGCTGGGGGTTGTGAATATATGTAATGTAGGTCTGAGTGAGACCTACATAGAGGTTTTTGTTTCATGTCTCTACGACATTCCTACTGGAAGTTACAGGTAGTTTTCTAACTAGGAGCAGTTTTGTCTGTGTTTTCTTCCTAGGGGGCGCTGGAGCGCAATTTTGAGTTTCTTTTTTTTTTTTTTATTAGATCGCAATTTTTGCCAGTCCTGATGTGTGTGTCCAGTTTCGTGAGTTTTGAAGTATGTTATGGGGGTCAAATTATAGCTCAAAGAGGCAAAAGTGACTGTTTTTACAAAACTTTTGTTTTGAAGGGGGAATTGCCAACTTCCTGTTGATTTTTGCTGAAAAATATTAGTTAATGAAATCTATGTCTAAGTGAGACCTACATAGAGGTTTTTGTTTCATGTCTCTACGACATTCCTACCGGAAGTTACAAGCAGTTTTGTCTGTGTTTTTTCCAAGGGGGCACTACAGCGCAATTTTGAGTTGTGGGGTTTGGTTTTTTGATTAGATCGCAATTTTTGCCAGTCCTGATGTTTGTGTCAAATATGGTGAGTTTTGAAGCATGTTAAGGGGGTCAAAAAAAGCTCAAAGAGGCGGCGGTATAATAAAGAATAATAAAACCTTACAAATACAATAGGGTCCTCTGTCCCAAAGGGACATTGCGGTCCCTAATTAAAGCTGCAAGCAGCGATGGACGGGACCGACTTTGACGGCACATACAATCCAAACCGGAGCAGTAATTACAACTCTTTCATCAACTCTTAATCAGAAGGGTTCAATCTCTCTCCTGTGCTAGTTTGAAGCCGACACAACAAACGCGCTCAGAGGAGATAATGTTTAAAAAAAGGTGACTGTTTTGACCCAACTTTTATTTTGAAGGGGGAATTGCAAACTTCCTGTTGATTTTTGCTGGGGATTGTGAATATATGTAATGTAGGTCTAAGTGAGACCTACATAGAGGTTTTTGTTTCATGTCTCTACGACATTCCTACTGGAAGTTACAGGCAGTTTTCTAACTAGGAGCAGTTTTGTCTGTGTTTTCTTCCGAGGGGGCGCTATAGCGCAATTTTGAATTTCTTTTTTTTTTTTTTTTATTAGATCGCAATTTTTGCCAGTCCTGATGTGTGTGTCCAGTTTCGTGAGTTTTGAAGTATGTTATGGGGGTCAAATTATAGCTCAAAGAGGCAAAAGTGACTGTTTTTACAAAACTTTTGTTTTGAAGGGGGAATTGCCAACTTCCTGTTGATTTTTGCTGAAAAATATTAGCTAATGAAATCTATGTCTAAGTGAGACCTACATAGAGGTTTTTGTTTCATGTCTCTACGACATTCCTACCGGAAGTTACAAGCAGTTTTGTCCGTGTTTTTTCCAAGAGGGCACTACAGCGCAATTTTGAGTTGTGGGGTTTGGTTTTTTGATTAGATCGCAATTTTTGCCAGTCCTGATGTTTGTGTCAAATATGGTGAGTTTTGAAGCATGTTAAGGGGGTCAAAAAACAGCTCAAAGAGGCGGCGGTATAATAAAGAATAATAAAACCTTACAAATACAATAGGGTCCTCTGTCCCAAAGGGACATTGCGGTCCCTAATTAAAGCTGCAAGCAGCGATGGACGGGACCGACTTTGACGGCACATACAATCCAAACCGGAGCAGTAATTACAACTCTTTCATCAACTCTTAATCAGAAGGGTTCAATCTCTCTCCTGTGCTAGTTTGAAGCCGACACAACAAACGCGCTCAGAGGAGATAATGTTTAAAAAAAGGCGACTGTTTTGACCCAACTTTTATTTTGAAGGGGGAATTGCAAACTTCCTGTTGATTTTTGCTGGGGATTGTGAATATATGTAATGTAGGTCTAAGTGAGACCTACATAGAGGTTTTTGTTTCATGTCTCTACGACATTCCTACTGGAAGTTACAGGCAGTTTTGTCTGGTTTCTTCCTAGGAGCAGTTGTGTCTGTGTTTTCTTCCTAGGGGGCGCTAGAGCACAATTTTGAGTTTTGGGGTTGGGTTTTATTTTATTAGATCACAATTTTTGCCAGTCCTGATGTGTGTGTCCAGTTTGGTGAGTTTTGAAGCATGTTAAGGGGGTCAAATTATAGCTCAAAGAGGCAAAAGTGACTGTTTTTACAAAACTTTTGTTTTGAAGGGGGAATTTCCAACTTTCTGTAGATTTTTGCTGAAGAATGTTAGTGTATGAAATCTAGGTCTCAGTGAGACCTACATAGAGGTTTTTGTTTCATGTCTCTACGACATTCTTACCGGAAGTTACAAGCAGTTTTGTCTGTGTTTTTTCCAAGGGGGCGCTACAGCGCAATTTTGAGTTGTGGGGTTTGGTTTTTTGATTAGATCGCAATTTTTGCCAGTCCTGATGTTTGTGTCAAATATAGTGAGTTTTGAAGCCTGTTAAGGGGGTCAAAAAACAGCTCAAAGAGGCGGCGGTATAATAAAGAATAATAAAACCTTACAAATACAATAGGGTCCTCTGTCCCAAAGGGACATTGCGGCCCCTAATTAAAGCTGCAAGCAGCAATGGACGGGACCGACTTTGACGGCACATAAAATCCAAACCGGAGCAGTAATTAAAACTCTTTCATCAACTCTTAATCAGAAGGGTTCAATCTCTCTCCTGTGCTAGTTTGAAGCCGACGCGACAAACGCGCTCAGAGGAGATAATGTTTAAAAAAAGGTGACTGTTTTGACCCAACTTTTATTTTGAAGGGGGAATTGCAAACTTCCTGTTGATTTTTGCTGGGGGTTGTGAATATATGTAATGTAGGTCTAAGTGAGACCTACATAGAGGTTTTGTTTCATGTCTCTAGGACATTCCTACTGGAAGTTACAGGCAGTTTAGTCGGTTTTCTTCCTAGGAGCAGTTGTGTCTGTGTTTTCTTCCTAGGGGGCGCTAGAGCGCAATTTTGAGTTTTGGGGTTGTTGTTTTTTTTATTAGATCGCAATTTTTGCCAGTCCTGATGTGTGTGTCCAGTTTGGTGAGTTTTGAAGCATGTTAAGGGGGTCAAATTATAGCTCAAAGAGGCAAAAGTGACTGTTTTTACAAAACTTTTGTTTTGAAGGGGGAATTGCCAACTTCCTGTTGATTTTTGCTGAAGAATGTTAGTGTATGAAATCTAGGTCTAAGTGAGACCTACATAGAGGTTTGTGTTTCATGTCTCTACGACATTCTTACCGGAAGTTAGATGCAGTTTTGTCTGTGTTTTTTCCTAGGGGGCGCTAGAGCGCAATTTTGAGTTTTGGGGTTTGGTTTTTTGATTAAATTGCAATTTTTGCCAGTCCTGATATGGTGAGTTTTGAAGCATGTTAAGGGGGTCAAAAAACAGCTCAAAGAGGCGGCGGTATAATAAAGAATAATAAAACCTTACAAATACAATAGGGTCCTCTGTCCCAAAGGGACATTGCGGTCTCTAATAATAATAATAAAGAATAAAACTTTAGAAATTCAATAGGGTCCTCTGTCCCAAAAGGACATTCGGTCCCTAATTAGCTAACCTCAATGAACCCAAAAATACCTTAAAATAAGTATATTCTCACTAATAACAAGTGCACTTTTCTTGGTAGAAAAAAAAGAGACCTTTTTGCTTGATATGTTGAAAAATATTCTTAAATGAAGTAAATGCTAGTGCCATTATCTTGACATAATGATATGCACTTGGCATTACATTTCTTGAAACCAGCAAACTTATACTAAAAACTAATTCATTGTTCTTAATGGAAATGCAACAAGGCAACCGCTTGTTACTCTCGGGGTCTCCTAGCCGCTCAGGCAAATCATATGGTCTAAAAATGCATTTTTCCATGGATAACATGACATCATCGTGCCAAGTATGTGCTCTTTCAGTCAATTAGTGCGCAAAAATACAGCCCGGCCCCTGGTCAAATTTTTTTTAATTGTAATTTTGAAGAATTTATCTGAATATGCATGAACTATTTTTGTTCAAAATAGTATGAAATGTTAAATGTTTAAATATTAACTGTCAGTTTACTGTACTGTGCCAACTGTACTACTATATGAGTACATATTTTCTATTGTTTCATTGAAAATAAAACAGCAAAGTCTGTTTTAATAATGAGACACATTGGTGTCAAAGTCATGATTTTTTTTTCATGCTTGAAATAAGAAATGATTACTTTAAAAAAGTAGTTTTATACTTGTGAGTGTTGATGACACAGCTTTGCAACAGTTGATATTCTAGTTTCATGTTTTACTCAATATAGGTCATCAAATCTCAGCAACAAGCTGTAATATCTTACTGAGATCATTTAGGACCAAAACCCCTAAAACAAGTAAAAGACTCTAACATAAAATCTGCTTAGTGAGAAGAATTATCTTATCAGACAGAAAATAAGCAAATATCACCCTTATTTGAGATATTTCATCTAATTTAGATTTCAGTTTTTGCAGTGTACGGCCCGCGAACAGGTTTTATCCGGCCCGTGGGATGAATTTTCTAAGTGTTAGAATAATTGTTTCTAAGTTATCATAAAAACTTTGTGTTACATTGAGTACCTGGTGAGAAGCAAAAGCTGTCTTTGGAACCTACCAAGAGTAAGGCTCGTAAAACTCCACTGTGTAGGGAGGGAAGCAAAATGAAGGTGTTCCTGTTTTCTCTCATGTATTGTAATCAAACAGAAAGATATTGTCTGACCCAAGAACTACAAAAACAAAGAGGAAGCAGGACCAGACTCCCTCGACGACCTCTTCTTTGAACTGTTTTACAAACCTCTCTTTGAAGTCTTTTACGAACCTCTTCTTTGAACTGTTTTACGAACCTCTCTTTGAACTCTTTTACGAACCTCTTCTTGAACTGTTTTACGAACCTCTCTTTGAACTGTTTTACGAACCTCTCTTTGAACTCTTTTACGAACCTCTTCTTTGAACTGTTTTACGAACCTCTCTTTGAAGTCTTTTACGAACCTCTTCTTGAACTGTTTTACGAACCTCTTCTTTGAACTGTTTTACGAACCTCTCTTTGAACTCTTTTACGAACCTCTTCTTTGAACTGTTTTACGAACCTCTCTTTGAAGTCTTTTACGAACCTCTTCTTGAACTGTTTTACGAACCTCTTCTTTGAACTGTTTTACGAACCTCTCTTTGAACTCTTTTACGAACCTCTTCTTTGAACTGTTTTACGAACCTCTCTTTGAAGTCTTTTACGAACCTCTTCTTGAACTGTTTTACGAACCTCTTCTTTGAACTGTTTTACGAACCTCTTCTTTGAACTGATTTACGACCTTTCCTGTGAACTGTTTACGAACCCCGTTCCCTTTGGAAGCAGCTGTTGACATGTGGTCAGAGAAAGTCCGAATAAAGGAAGGAGGGACACAATCTTTCGCCAGAGCGTGGGTGACACTGTAAGAGGTTACAGGTCGACACGTTTCTCCTCAATTGAGCCAAATTGAATTCTGTCTCTGTTTATTTCCTTGCTTCTTGTCTTGTTTCATAGATGTCATCAGTGTTTGAACCTGACACTAAGTATAAAAATTAACCTGAATTTTTTTAAATGAAAAAAACGGCTGTTCTAAATGTGTCCACTAGATGTCACAATAGCAATTATTTGTATCTTTGTAGATGATGCTACATATGTACAAAATAAACCACATGATGTTAGTGCACCAGTCGAGGAAAATGGTCAAACTACATAAATAACATCCTGTAATTGGATTTTGAAATATTGTTTTTATATTGATAGATTAAAAAATGAACACCAATGAGTTGACTGATGAACATTATCACATAATTCATTCAGAAAATATAAATAACGACAATTAAAGATAGAATACTATTAACCGCAACATGTAAGTGTAAAAAATAAACAACAACATTATAATTTGTACATTTTCACACTGCAAAAAGTCAGTGTTAAAAGCAAGAAAAAAATTAAATAAAATTAGGGGTATTTTATTTGAACTAAGCAAAATTATCTGCCAATAGAACAAGAAAATTTGTTTTGTCAAAACTTTCCAAAACAAGTAAAATTAGCTAACTTCAATGAACCCAAAAATACCTTAAAATAAGTATATTCTCACTAATAACAAGTGCAATTTTCTTGGTAGAAAAAAAAAAAAGAGACCTTTTTTTTGGAAAAATACTCTTAAATTAAATAAATGCTAGTGCCATTATCTTGACTTAATGATATGCGCTCGGCATCATGATTTTCTTTTTCATGCTTGAAGTAAGAAATTATTACTTTAAAGTCAATTTGTACTTGTGAGTGTTCATGACACAGCTTTGCAAAAGTTGATATTAATAATAATAATAATAATAATAATAATAATAATGGATTAGATTATATATGGGTTTTTTTTATTTTTAGATACTCAAAGCGCTCACAGAGAAGTGGGAACCCATCATTTATTCACACCTCGTGGTGGTAAGCTACATTTGTAGCCACAGCTGCCCTGGGGTAGACATATTCTAGTTTCAAGCATGTTTTACTCAATATAGGTCATCAAATCTCAGCAACAAACTGTGATATCTTACTGAGATCATTTGGGACCAAAACACTTAAAACAAGTAAAACACTCTAACATAACATCTGCTTAGTGAGAAGAATTATCTTATCAGACAGAAAATAAGCAAATATCACCCTTATTTGAGATATTTAATCTTACTTAGATTTCAGTTTTTGCAGTGCAGAATGTGCTTGTTCTATTTATAGACAAATAAAACAAACTTAAGTTGTCTTTATTTTTAAGTTATCGTGATTTTACCAGTCCGGCCCACTTGGGAGTGGATTTTTCTCCATGCGGCCCCCGAGCTAAAATTAGTTTGACACCCCTGATCTATAATGTTGTTCAGCTTGATTGAGACACTGCGTGATGTTTACAGACTTTGATAATTAGATGCATTTATTGATAAAGAATCTGTTTTTTTTTTTTTTTTTTAATGAAATAGCCGACACAAATAAGCTATGAGACGTGTTGTGCTACTGACTGTATAATAACTACTTGCTTGAATTACTGTGCATCATATTGATTTGCATAATCGTGGTGGCATTGATGAATACTGACTTACATAACCAGCTGTATGTACTTTGATGTTGTTTAGGGTATTTAGGATTAATGAAACCAGGACGCTCAATGAGATATTTAAGTGGAATTTTACTCAAATATACCTTATAACTTTAATATACTTAAAGTATCCCTCATATGTATGGATAGTGACGTGTTACATTACAAAACCCAAAACCAGTGAAGTTGGCACGTTGTGTAAATGGTAAATAAAAACAGAATACAATGATTTGCAAATCCTTTTCAACTTATATTCAATTGAATAGACTGCAAAGACGAGATATTTAACGTTCAAACTGGAAAAACGTTGTCATTTTTTGCAAATGTTAGCTGATTTGGAATTTGATGCCTGCGACATGTTTCAAAAAAGCTGGCACAAGTGGCAAAAAAGACTGAGAAAGTTGAGGAATGCTCATCAAACACTTATTTGGAGCATCCCACAGGTGAACAGGTGTATTGGGAACAGGTGGGTGCTATGGTTGGGTATAAAAGCAGCTTCCATGAAATGCTCAGTCGTTCACTAACAAGGACGGGGCGAGGGTCACCACTTTGTCAACAAATGCGTGAGCAAATTGTTGAACAGTTTAAGAACAACATTTCTCAACCAGCTATTGCAAGGAATTTAGGGATTTCACCATCTACGGTCCATAATATCATCGAAAGGTTCAGAGAATCTGGAGAAATCACTGCACGTAAGCGATGATATTACGGACCTTCGATCCCTCAGGCGGTACTGCATCAAAAAGCGACATCAGTGTGTAAAGGATATCACCACATGGGCTCAGGAACACTTCAGAAAACCACTGTCAGTTTTTCGCTGCATCTGTAAGTGCAAGTTAAAACTCTACTATGCAAAGCCAAAGCCATTTATCAACAACACCCAGAAACGCCGCCGGCTTCACTGGGGCCTGAGCTCATCTAAGATGGACTGATGCAAAATGGAAAAGTGTTCTGTGGTCTGACAAGTTCACATTTCAAATTGTTTTTGGAAACTGTGGACGTCGTGTCCTCCGGAACAAAGAGGAAAAGAACCATCTGGATTGTTATAGGCGCAAAGTTGAAAAGCCAGCATGTGTGATGGTATGGGGGTGTATTAGTGCCCAAGACATGGGTAACTTACACATCTGTGAAGGCACCATTGATGCTGAAAGGTACATACAGGTTTTGGAGCAACATAGGTTGTCATCCAAGCAACGTTATCATGGACGCCCCTGCTTATTTTAGCAAGACAATGCCAAGCCACAGCGTGGCTCCGTAGTAAAAGAGTGTGGGTACTAGACTGGCCTGGCTGTAGTCCAGACCTGTCTCCCATTGAAAATGTGTGGCCCATTATAAAGAGTAAATTACGACAACGGAGACTCCGGACTGTTGAACAACTAAAGCTGTACATCAAGCAAGAATGGGAAAGAATTCCACCTGAAAAGCTTAAAAAAATGTGTCTCCTCAGTTCCCAAATGTCAACTGAGTGTTGTTAAAAGGAAACGTCATGTAACACAGTGGTAAAAATGCCCCTTTGCCGACTTTTTTGCAATGTGTTGCTGCCATTAAATTCTAAGTTAATAATTGTTTGCCAAAAAAATTAAGTTTCTCAGTTGGAACATTAAATATCTTGTCTTTGCAGTCTATTCAATTGAATATAAGTTGTAAAGGATTCGCAAATTTGAGCATTCCTCAACTTTCTCAGTCTTTTTTGCCACTTGTGCCAGCTTTTTTGCAACATGTTGCAGGCATAAAATTCCAAATGAGCTAATATTTGCAAAAAATAAAAATTTTCCAGGTCGAACGTTAAGTATATT
>NC_084550.2:10527500-10530000 GCF_033978685.3 Nerophis lumbriciformis
ATTTTTCAAATTGACTGTGTGTCGGATTTAAAAGTGCTCCCCCTCTGGTCAGCATTATAGGTTGCCTTTTGGCCAAAATTAATAAAAAAAAAAAAAAAATTATGTACATAGAGCCATACTGTAAAAACTTGAAGTAAATAATGAGGATTAAAAACCAATTACAACAAATACAAAAAAAACATACTAAAAGCAGTCTTTTTCTCACAATGTGTTGACTTCTTTCTTATAAAATTGGGAACAATTTCTCATATTCTTTCTGTTTCTGTAATATCGCAACATGTTCTCGTAAAATTATTACTTTTTTTTGTAAAATTATTACTTACTAATGCAAAATGGTGACATTTGTCGTATACTATTCAGTTTTTTTATCACACTATTGCCAATTTGTTTGTTGTTCTTGAATAAAATAGTGACATTTTTGGAGTAAAATTATGACTTTTGTTATAATTTTGCCAAGTAAAGATTCCGATTATTATTACAATATTGTCCAAATTTTTAAGTTTTCTTATAAAATTGTGACTTTCGTTGAGTAAAATTCCGACTCTTTTCATAAAATTGCCAACATTTTAAGCTTTTCTTGTGAAATTGCGACTGTTATTGAGTAAAATTCCAACTTTTGTCATAATATTGCACACATGTTCAGTTTTTCTTGTAAAATAGTGACATTTTTTGAGTAAAATTATGACTTTTGTTATCATTTTGCCAAGTATACATTCCGATTATTATTACAATATTGCCCAAATTTTTAAGTTTCCTTATAAAATTGTGACTTTCGTTGAGTAAAATTCCGACTCTTTTCATAAAATTGCCAACATTTTAAGCTTTTCTTGTGAAATTGCGACTGTTATTGAGTAAAATTCCAACTTTTGTCATAATATTGCACACATGTTCAGTTTTTCTTGTAAAATAGTGAAATTTTTTGAGTGAAATTATGACTTTTGTTATCATTTTGCCAAGTAAACATTCCGATTATTAAAATAATATTGTCCAAATTTTTAAGTTTTCTTATAAAATTGTGACTTTTGTTGAGTAAAATTCTGACTCTTTTCATAAAATTGCCAACATTTTAAGCTTTTCTTGTGAAATTGCGAATGTTATTGAGAAAAATTCCAACTTTTGTCATAATATTGCAAACATTTTCAGTTTTTCTTGTAAAATTGTGACATTTTTTGAGTAAAATTATGACTTTTGTTATAAATTTGCCAAGTAAACATTCCGATTATTATTATAATATTGTCCAAATTTTTAAGTTTTCTTATAAAATTGTGACTTTTGTTGAGTAAAATTCCGACTCTTTTCATAAAATTGCCAACATTTTAAGCTTTTCTTGTGAAATTGCGACTGCTATTGAGTAAAATTCCAACTTTTGTCATAATATTGCACACATGTTCCGTTTTTCTTGTAAAATAGTGACATTTTTTGAGTGAAATTATGACTTTTGTTATAATTTTGCCAAGTAAACATTCCGATTATTATTACAATATTGTCCACATTTTTAAGTTTTCTTATAAAATTGTGACTTTTGTTGAATAAAATTCCGACTCTTTTCATAAAATTGCCAACATTTTAAGCTTTTCTTGTGAAATTGCGACTGCTATTGAGTAAAATTCCAACTTTTGTCATAATATTGCACACATGTTCAGTTTTTCTTGAAAATAGTGAAATTTTTTGAGTGAAATTATGACTTTTGTTATCATTTTGCCAAGTAAACATTCCGATTATTAAAATAATATTGTCCAAATTTTTAAGTTTTCTTATAAAATTGTGACTTTTGTTGAGTAAAATTCTGACTCTTTTCATAAAATTGCCAACATTTTAAGCTTTTCTTGTGAAATTGCGAATGTTATTGAGAAAAATTCCAACTTTTGTCATAATATTGCAAACATTTTCAGTTTTTCTTGTAAAATTGTGACATTTTTTGAGTAAAATTATGACTTTTGTTATAAATTTGCCAAGTAAACATTCCGATTATTATTATAATATTGTCCAAATTTTTAAGTTTTCTTATAAAATTGTGACTTTTGTTGAGTAAAATTCCGACTCTTTTCATAAAATTGCCAACATTTTAAGCTTTTCTTGTGAAATTGCGACTGCTATTGAGTAAAATTCCAACTTTTGTCATAATATTGCACACATGTTCCGTTTTTCTTGTAAAATAGTGACATTTTTTGAGTGAAATTATGACTTTTGTTATAATTTTGCCAAGTAAACATTCCGATTATTATTACAATATTGTCCACATTTTTAAGTTTTCTTATAAAATTGTGACTTTTGTTGAATAAAATTCCGACTCTTTTCATAAAATTGCCAACATTTTAAGCTTTTCTTGTGAAATTGCGACTGTTATTGAGTAAAATTCCAACTTTTGTCATAATATTGCACAAATGTTCAGTTTTTCTCGTACAATTGTGACTTGCGTCGACTAAAATCACGACTTTTATTATAATACTGCCAAAATTTAAGTTTTTCTAGTGAAACTGTGACCTTTTCCTTGTGGAAT
>NC_084550.2:10535000-10700000 GCF_033978685.3 Nerophis lumbriciformis
GCAGGCGGGAGAATGGCGGCGGGCAATTTGTAAAGCATCTAAAAGTGGAAATGGAAAGTTGACGCGTGCCCGCTTGCGTCTCATGTTCTCGCTCGGGGGGTCAGACGGCGACGACTCCTTGTGCCCGCTGGCCGTTTTTGACTCAAGGTTTGATTTGCAAAGTGGACAGTTGTCAGCGGGATCACTTAATATCAACGCCGTGCTGCAGGTGGCCGGCGTCTTGGCGGAGTCAATATCGGCTTGCGGGGTTGGCGTCAGGACATCGGGATGTTCCGTTTTAGGTTCCAGTTGCCTTAAAACACAATTGTGTTGCAATGGAAATAAAGTGCAGGGACCACACATGTGGAGAGTGTTGCTCTAGGGTCTGTGTCACATCCCCCAATCTGCCTGACCTTCGCTTGGATCAAAAAAAGCCTCGAGGAAGACCTGACCCTCCCACATGTGCGCATAAAACCACATCACAATACACACTATATTGCCAAAAGTATTTGACCACCTGCCTCGACTCATATGTGAACGTGAAGTGCCGTCCCATTCCTAACCCATAGGGTTCAATTTGATGTCGGTGCACCTTTTTGCAGCTATTACAGCTTCAACTCTTCTGGGAAGGGCTGTCCACAAGGTTGCGGAGTGTGTTTGTAGGAATTTTCCACCATTCTTCCAAAAGCGGAGGTCACACACTGATGTTGGTCCGTTCTAATTCATCCCAAAGGTGTTCTATCGCGTTCAGGTCAGGACTCTGTGCAGGCCAGTCAAGTTCATCCACACCAGACTCTGTCATCCATGTCTTTATGGACCTTGCTTTGTGCACTGGTGCACAGTTATGTTGGAAGAGGAAGGGAGCCCGCTCCAAACTGTTCCCACAAGGTTGGGAGCATGGAATTGTCCAAAAATGTTTTGGTATTCTGGAGCATTCAAAGTTCCTTTTCACTGGAACTAAGGGGCCAAGCCCAACTCCTGAAAAACAACCCAACACCCTAAATTCCTCCTCCACCAAATTTCACACTCGGCACAATGCAGTCCTAAATGTATCGTTGTGATGTCGGTGCACCTTTTTGCAACTATTACAGCTTCAACTCTTCTGGGGAAGGCTGTCCACAAGGTTGCGGAGTGTGTTTATAGGAATTTTTCCACCATTCTTCCAAAAGCGCATTGGTGAGGTCACACACTGATGTACCAAGTACAGGAGCGATTCTACTATGATTACGTCGATATTTTTTGGCATCACATCTTCTTCTTTCGTTTTTTTCTTTAATTTAAATTATGTTTATTGTTAGAATAATTGTATCTAAGTTATCACAAAACTTTGTGTTACATTGAGTTCCCGGCAAGAGGACAAAAGCTGTCTTTAATCCTACCAATCAGAAGGCTTGTAAAACTCCACTGTGTAAGATGGGAAGCAACATGAAGGTGTTCTGTTTCTTTCATGTATTGTAATCAACAGAAAAATATTGTCTGACCCAAGAACTACAAAGCGCAGAGGAAGCAGGGCCTGACTCCTCTCCAGGCACCGCTTGTTTGAACTGTTTTACGACCTTTTCTTTGAACTGTTGTAATCAAAGGCGATGGCTGTTTATGACCCACGTCCCTTAGAAACAGCTGTTGCCAAGTAATCAGGGAAAGTCCAAATAAAAGAGGTGGTGTACAATCTTTCGCCAGAGCGTGCTGGAGACTGTGCAAGAGTAGAGCCCAGACGTTTCTCCTCAAATTGAGTCAAATTTAATTCTGTCTCTGTTTAATTCCTTGCTTCTTGTCTTGTTTAATAGATGTCATCAGTGTTTGAACCTGACATGTTAATAAACTCAGGAAATAAGTCCCTGGACACATGAGGATTTTGAATATGACCAATGTATGATCCTGTAACGACTTGGTATCGGATTGTAGTATCATCCAAATCTAATGTAAAGTATCCAAACAACAGGATAATAAGTGATTATTACATTTTAACAGAAGTGTAGATAGAACATGTTAAAAGAGAAAGTAAGCAGATATTAACAGTAAATAAACAAATAGATTAATAATTCATTTTCTACCACTTGTCCTTAATTTTGACAAAATAATAGAATAAGAAATGACACAATATGTTACTGCATATGTCAGTAGACTAAATTAGGAACCTTTGTTTGCTTACTTACTAATAAAAGACCAGTTGTCTAGTATGTTCACTATAATAAGAAATAAGAAACATATGTTTAATGTACCCTAAGATTTTTTGTTAAAATAAAGCCAATACTGAACATCTGTTCAGTATTTTAACATAAAAGTTAAAATACTTTTATGTTAATAAGGTAAACATATGTTTACCTTATCCCAATAAACATCTGTTCAGTATTTTAACATAAAAGTGTTTGATTGTGAGGCATTAAAAGCCACAAAATGCAACGGGTCCATCAGACCCACAAACGCTGGCTGAGTAACAACAATATGAACACTACACAAGGGTTAACGCAGGAAACAAAAGCTAAGACTTAGCATAAACTACGGACATGAAACAAAAAAAACTCTCACAATCAAACACTTTTATGTTAAAATACTGAACTAATGTTTACCTTATCCCAATAAACATCTGTTCAGTATTTTAACATAAAATTTAAAATACTTTTATGTTAATAAGGTAAACATAGGTTTACCTTATCCCAATAAACATCCGTTCACCATTTTAACATAAAAGTGTTTGATTGTGAGGCATTAAAAGCCACAAAATGCAACGAGTCCATCAGACCCACAAACGCTGGCTGAGTAACGACAATATGAACATTACACAAGGGTTAACGCAGGAAACAAAAGCTAAGACTTAGCATAAACTACGGACATGAAACAAAAAAAACTCTCACAATCAAACAATTTATGTTAAAAGACTGAACATATGTTTACCTTATCCCAATAAACATCTGTTCAGTATTTTAACATAAAATTTAAAATACTTTTATGTTAATAAGGTAAACATAGGTTTACCTTATCCCAATAAACATCCGTTCACTATTTTAACATAAAAGTGTTTGATTGTGAGGCATTAAAAGCCACAAAATGCAACGGGTCCATCAGACCCACAAACGCTGGCTGAGTAACAACAATATGAACATTAGACAAGGGTTAACGCAGGAAACAAGAGCTAAGACTTAGCATAAACTACGGACATGAAACAAAAAAAACTCTCACAATCAAACAATTTATGTTAAAAGACTAAACATATGTTTACCTTATCCCAGTAAACATCTGTTCAGTATTTTAACATAAAAGTGTTTGATTGTGAGGCATTAAAAGTCACAAAATGCAACGGGTCCATCAGACCCACAAACGCTGGCTGAGTAACAACAATATGAACGTTGCACGGAACATTTCTCTGCCAGTTTCTGCATCCCACAGGGATTCTTCTTTTGCGTTTCTGCACCTGCGGTTCCCACACAAGGTTGCAACATTGTTTGTCAACACTGTCTGCTCTCATTTTCTCGCATATTTGACCCTCTGATGTTCTGTGTACCTACACTCTGTCCTCCTCCTGTCTAGGCCTGCCGTGTGTGTGTGTGTGTGTGTGTGTGTGTGTGTGTGTGTGTGTGTGTGTGTGTGTGGTACACAGAACATCAATTTCCACACTTCTATGAGCCCCGGGTCCAGTGGACCCGGACATCTAGATATGTGTTGGGGGGGGTGTATGGTGTGCATACTTGCCAACCCTCCCGATTTTTCCAAGATACCCCCGAATTTCAGTGCCCCTCCCCAAAATCTCCCGGGGCAACCATTCTCCCGAATTTCTCCCGAACAACAATATTAAGGGCGTGCCGTGATAGCACTGCCTTTAGCGTTCGCTTTTTCACCATACAAACAGCGTGCCAGCCCAGTCACATGTTGTATGTGGCTTCTGCACACACACGAAAGTGACTGCAAGACATACTTGATCAACAGCCATACAGGTCACACTGAGGGTGGCCGTATAAACAACTTTAACACTGTTGCAAATATGCGCCACACTGTGAACCCACACCAAACAAGAATGACAAACACATTTCGGGAGAACATCCGCACCGTAACACAACATAAACACAACAGAACAAATACCCAGAATCCCCTTGCATCCCAAACTCTTCCAGACTGTGTTGTCTATTTTGTGGGAACCAGAATACTGGTAGCAGAAAGAAACAACCCCTTTTGTGTGAGTGGGTGTGGATGAGTGTGAATGGGGGAGGGAGGTTTTTTGGATTGATGCACTAATTAAAAGTGTATCTTGTGTTTTTTTTATGGTGATTTAATTTAAAAAAAAAAAAAAAAAAAAAATTAAAATAAATAAAATCTCCCGAATTCGAAGGTCTCAAGGTTGGCAAGTATGATGGTGTGTGGTAATTAAATATGTATTCTGATATATGTTCTTCACAGAAAATGAGCCAAAGTCAGTGAGTCTCAGTTTGAAAAAATAATTAATTGTTTATTTTTTCTTTTAATAGAAAATGAAAACGGGTCCCACAGACCCGAACACCACACAAGGGTTAAGTTGTGCCTTCGCTTTGAGCGCTTATTGTAGTACTTTGAGTTTGAATAATTAAATAATGTTCCTACCTTCAAGCCTTGTCCAGTATAGTCCGATAGCATCCCGGGAGAACAACCTCCACGTCATGACGCTATCAAGAAAAGTGCTATTAGTGAGAATATACTTATTTTAAGGTATTTTTGGGTTCATTGAGGTTAGCTCATTTTACTTGTTTTGGAAAGCCTCGACAAGCCAAATTTTCTTGTTCTATTGGCAGATAATTTTGCTTAGTTCAAATAAAATACCCCTCATTTTTGTATTTTTTTCTCTTGTTTTTGAACACTGACTTTTTGCAGTGTAATATTATTTCTAAACAGAAGTTTTCCATCTCAATCGGTGGAGTGACAAGGGACATTAAAAACTAAAAGAGAGCTGCAGAATTTTAAATGCGCCGCAGGGACAGCGAGGATCTTCTGAGCACGCTCGACATGTATTATTGACTGCATCTGTTTAGTACTTTGAAGACAAGCAAAATAAATCCCGCAGTCAATTCCCGGGAACGGTGAAAACCGATGACGTGATTCAAGGTGAGCATGGTCACTAATTGAAATGTACGCCGCATCATTCTGGGGGAAATGTTGCTCGTATTCTGAGCAGGTCGTGGTTGGGAAGTCTCATCTCGGCCGCGCTTGACACAAATCCCACCGTTTATTTTGCGGAGCAGCCAGGCTGTCCTCACGAAGGAAATGTCCTACATGAAGAAAAATAGGCCACGTAATAAAACAAGAGTACACACGCACCCGTTGATTGTGTGCGTACAGACAGGGACGTTATCAGTCTCGCGGGTGGTTTTGTGGTTTCCCGGGAAGCAGAGAGGCAGATAAAGTCAAAGATATCGTCCACACACAGGCCTCACATTTGTCTCTAAACTAATATTGCTCTGTCTGGCTGCAGTTTGTATGCAATACCTTCATTTAGAAATTCCTTTTACTGGCACTGTGTGTATGTGTGTGTGTGTGTTCTTGTATTTCTACCCTTCTTGAGACATCAACAAGGAAAAGTACTTTCCATATGAAGACCGGTGAACAAGTTCCCCATACGGAAAACCATTGCATCTAATAGAGAGCCAAATACTAGAGTCCGTGAACATTGCTCCAAAGTCAGGATTGTTTTTTGCTGATTTAATGTGCATACAAAAGTAAACATTGACAGGTGCAAAGGCAGCGATATATGATAAAACAAGACGGCGGCTAAAGAAGGACTTCCCTATTCATCCCCGAAAAAAAACCCGCCAGCCGATTTTACGACTTCCGGTGCTGACGTAAGGAGGGGCGTAGTTAAGAGGGGAGGAGTATATTGACAGCTAGAATTCACCAAGTCAAGTATTTCATATATATATATATATATATATCTCTACATCCTGAAAATATGCAAACAAAACTGTGGTTAGATAATTGATACTTCAAACTTGCATAAATAAATATTAAGGAATATCAAATCAAATCAAATCAACTTTATTTATAAAGCACATTTAAAATTTACCACAGGGGTAGCCAAAGTGCTGTACAATGAACAGGTTAAAAGATAAAACGAGTACCGAGCAAACACAACACAACACAAACAGAACACGATAAAAAAAAAAAATAATTAAAATAGAATAAATAACAACATAAAAACATAAAAACAGGTTCACAGCAGGTGTATTATGGGGCACCATTGCAGGATGGATATCACTCAGTGTTAAAAGCCATGGAATAAAAGTATGTTTTTAAGGGAGATTTAAAAACAGGAAGAGAGGAGGCTTGTCTAACACTCAGGGGTAGGTCGTTCCAGAGCTTGGGAGCAGCAACGGCGAAAGCTCTGTCACCTCTAAGCTTCAGCCTTGTGTCAGGGACCGTCAACAGCAGCTGATCGGCTGATCTTAAGGATCGGGTGGGGCAGTAAGGCTGAAGGAGGTCGGAGAAATAGGTTGGCGCGAGGTTGTTTAGACATTTAAAAACAAATAAAAGGAGTTTAAAATGTATTCGGTAACGCACAGGGAGCCAGTGAAGGGACGCTAAAATAGGGGTGATGTGCTCACGTCTGCGGGTCTGTGTTAGCAGACGAGCAGCAGAGTTCTGCACGAGCTGCAGGCGGGCGAGGGAGGCCTGGCTAATGCCTACATACAGGGCATTACAGTAATCAAGACGAGTCGAGATAAAGGCGTGGATTAATTTCTCAAGATCATGACTTGATAGAAGCGGTTTCACTTTCGCTATTTGGCGTAATTGATAAAAGCTTTTTTGAACGACGCTGCTGATTTGTTTTTCGAATTTAAAATCTGAGTCAAACTTTACCCCCAGGTTTGTGACACAGTCGCTGAGATACGGGGTCAGAGTGCCGAGGTCAACGTTGGGGGAGGGAGAGCGACTTGGACCGAACAACATAACTTCTGTTTTACCTTCATTTAGGCTCAGGAAGTTAGCTGAAAGCCAGACTTTGATGTCGTGCAGGCAGTCAATAAGATGTTGAACCGTGTTATTTTGTGCCATGGGAAAATAAATCTGGCAATCATCGGCGTAAAAATGAAATGCAATACTGTACTTCCTAAAAATAGAACCAAGAGGGAGAAGGTAAAGCGCAAATAAAATTGGGGCAAGGATTGAGCCCTGGGGGACCCCATGTGGTAAAGGAGCTGTGGACGACATAAAACTGTCTACTTTTACACAAAACCTCCTGTCGGTTAGGTGCGACCGGAACCAGTTGAAGGCGGCGCCCTTAATGCCCACACAGTTCTCAAGACGAGTGATTAAGGTGGCGTGGTCGACGGTGTCGAACGCAGCAGACAGATCTAAAA
Source organism: Nerophis lumbriciformis (assembly GCF_033978685.3). Lineage (NCBI taxonomy): Eukaryota > Metazoa > Chordata > Actinopteri > Syngnathiformes > Syngnathidae > Nerophis > Nerophis lumbriciformis. The sequence goes on from NC_084550.2 coordinate 10,542,299, forward strand.
GCACCAGGACAACATATTCACCAGAATCAGTGGACAGGAGGATATCGTTAAAAACCTTTAGAAGCGCTGACTCTGTGCTGTGGAGGGCTTTAAAACCGGACTGGAACAACTCAGTGATACCATTATCCTCTAAGAAGGGCAACAACTGACTGTAGACAACCTTCTCTAATATTTTGGAAATGTACGGAAGATTAGAGATAGGTCTGAGGTTAGAGAGGAGAGAGGGGTTGAGGCTGGGTTTTTTAAGAAGAGGTCGTACCACTGCATGTTTAAACTCTACTGGAACTATTCCAGAAGAGAGGCTACTATTGATAATGTTAAGGACACTTGATCCAATAGAATATAACATAACTTGGCTTCTGAGAGCTTCAAAATGTAATTAATAAAATGTTAAAGTTGTTGATAAACAAGCAATTATTTTAATAATTAAATATGGCCATTTTAAATGAATTATTATGATCATTTAAAATTAATTATTTCAAATATGTTTATTTTAATGTATAATTCTATGGCTGAATGTAAGAAAAGAAAGTCAGAAAAAATACAAATAAAAATATAATTAATTTTGATGTTTTTAGCAAAATATAGTAAAAATGTTTTTTGTTTTTTTTAATTAATATATATATATTTATTTTTAGGTAAGATAAACATAATAATACAATGTATCTCTAGTCTGGACGATTTAGTTCTTGTCACCCTGTTGTCCTTCCGTCATGAAAAAAGGTTGTCCTCACTCAGGTCGCATGGAGCTGGAGGGGGCGTGGCCTCCAGCTCCGGCTGAAAATCGGGAGATTTTCGGGAGTCTCCCGGAAAATTTGGGAGGGTTGGCAAGTATGCCATAGAATGAACAAATACACTACGGTACTGAGACTATAGTGGCCCTTAACAGTTGGCTTCTACAGCTGGGTTGCCCAAATTGCGGCACAGGGCCATCTATGGTCTGTGACTCGTTTGTCATCGGCCGTAAGCACATTACAAAAAACAAAAAATAGAGATCTAATTTGCACCCCTGGTGGTGAAATCGATCAAAATTAGGGTGGTCCCAAAAAGGAAGTTTTTTTCAAATTGAATGTGTGTCGGTTTTAAAAGTGCTCCCCCTCTGGTCAACATATTGTCATGATCTGTGGTGTCGATCATGTTTTGTTTAGTTATGTTCTGTTAGTTTTGGACTTCTTTAGTTCCGTCTGCGCTTCCTTGTTTGTTTTGTTACCATCGCATGTGTTTGACTCACGCACCTGTTTTAATCAGAGACTATCATTTAAGCCTGTTTTGCCAGTGAGTCGACCTGGCGACATTATTCTGGATTTGATCCGTGCTACTCTGATTTTGCTCTGTTCATGCCATTGATTCATGCTCTGCCAAGTAAGTTTTGTTTCATGTCCATAGTTTCTGCCTCAGTGTTAGTTTTTGTTTCCTTAGCCAAGTTGTGCCTCCGCTGTGAGTGCTTTTTGTTTGTACCCTTTTGTAGTTTATAGTAAAGATTGAATCATGTTTTTACCTGCAAGCCTTGTCCGGTCAAGTCCGTTTGTGTCTCGGGAAAACAATCCTCACAGTAAGCTGCGTAAAAGTCCACGCCATGACACATATGAAATAACAAGTGTGTGTAAGAAATTGAAATGGGCCCCCATTTGGCCAAAGTTAATAAAAAACATAAAATAAATATGTGTATAGAGACATACTGTAATAACTTGAAGTAAATAATGAAGATTAAAAACCAATTACAAACAAAAAATTATTTTTTTAAATAACTAATAGCAGTCTTTTTCTCACATGTCGACTTCTTTCTTATTAAATTGGGAGCAATTTCTTATTTAAAATTTTTATGTCAAATTACTACTTTTTAAAGCAGAATGGTGACATTTGTCATATAAAATTCCGACTTTTATCGCAATATTGCCGATTTTTTTGTTGTTCTTGCAAAATAGTGACATTTTTCGAGTACAATGATGACTTTTGTCATAATTTTGCCAAGTAAACATTCCGATTATTATTATAATATCGCCCACATTTTAAAGTTTTCTTCTAGAATTGTGACTTTTGTCAAGTAAAATTACGACTTTTCATTAAATTGCCCAAATTTTAAACGTTTCTTGTAAAACTGCGACTGTTTTGAGTAAAATTCCAACTTTTATCATAATATTGCACACGTGTTCAGTTTCTCTCATAACATTTTGACTTGCGTTGAGTAAAATTACGACTTTCATTATAATACTGCCAAAATTATAAGTTTTTCTTGTGAAACTGTGACCTTTTTCTTGTGAAATTCCAACTCATTTTTCACAACAAGCTTTTTTAAATATTTGCATAGTATGTATATATTATTATTGTTGTAAATACACTTCTTTATATATCTAGAAAGGATGGTCCTAAAGAGGTAGGCATTTTTCAGAGGTCTCAAGAAGGTAATAAATACAAGAATGTGTGTGTAGGTGTGTGTGTGTGTGTGTGTGTGTGTGTGTGTGCATGTAAAAGGAGAAGAAAGGCTCTGCTTCTTCTGATACGGAGAAGGAAAAACAGCCTGCTTGTCAGAGGACATCTTTCAAGGCGACAAAAAAGAGCAGGAAATATGAAAGCAGTTATCGTGTTCGTTTAGTTTTCGAACGGAGTCGCATGCACACATAATACAATCGCTATCATAAACTAATTATTGTTGAAGGTCAAACTTTTACCCCCTGATCCTCTCTTCTGACTTCCAGCAAGGAAAAATGTTTAATTTTCATGTTTTTTTATTTTTTTTCTCCCTCCCATCCTGTTTTCCATAGCCTGCAGCCAATTGCTTTTAATTGGGTAAACAGGTAAATCCCTGCTCAGGCCAAAGGTACACAGTGCTAATACTCGCATTTATACACACATACTTGCTCAAAACCTCCTCCAAGGCCAAAAATAATTTTTTTTTTTACAGCAAGTAATTATTTTTTTCCATTCAAATAAACATCTTGTGAGGCCCTTGATTGCAATGTTATATGTGCAGTACTCAAGTCTAACAGCAGGGCGGCAACCTGCCAAACACAAACCATGTAATGCTCATTTTAAGTTGAAAGTCCCCAATCATGCAAAAGTGCCCAAATGTTTGCTTTTAAAGTTGGGTATTTTGACTAAGCTGTTTGTTTACATGTTTTTTTTGTTTCTTTGCTATTTGGGCTTATTGGACCCTAATTAGAATAAAAACTAAAAATCATATTTTGATATGATGTACTTAGTCTATAAGTACACAAACGTGTACTTCATGCTAATTTTTATTTTTTGCACTTTTTTTTTTCCAAATTCCATTGTATGTTATACTCCACCAGATGGCAGTATAAGTGTCCATATGTCGGCATAAGACCCCAATTCAGTAGTGTACACAATTTTGGAAATACGAGCTAAAAGGTGCTGTCCACGCATGTGGCCACTAAGGCCTTTAGAGGTTTTAATACGGCAAAAAATAAGTTACTATGGGTATTGTACTGCCTCTTCCTCGATCCTAGCTACCTACGTCCATTCCTTAAGATATATTTGTAGAAAAAAAAAAGAAAAAAAAAGGCTTCGCTACACATCTTAAAATAAAGCCGGAAGCTTTGCCAGCTGTCAGTCAGCTAAAGACATGGGAGCTATGTGTTTGATCATTTTGTTCTTCAGCGTTTACACCAACCTAGCATGATGTTGCTGTTAAAATGTGAGCGTCATATTAGCATGTCGCTAACATAGCTATGCTAACGTTAATGAAAAATATATGATGCTTCGCATTGTAATTGTAATGTATGCATGTTCAAAAAGAAACTGAACCGAACTAAACTGACATCAGCGCTCAAAAAGCAGAACAAAATGAGGTAAGCCGCTCATTCTATTTTGCATCCTCTTCTACTGATGTTTTATTGTTGCTGGGAATGTACCTTCAATAAGCACAATATTGAACACACACATCTCATTTATTTTATGACACTTTTCCTTCTCGTCCATCACTTATGCCCTTCATAAAAATAAAAATAAATAGCAAAAAAAAAAAAAAAAAACCTATCACACTTGTGGGGTTCATCTTTCAAATTGTTGAAGTCTTGCTGAGATCTTATGCATATTTTTCCCAAAAGTTATATTCTTTTTAGCAGTTATGTGATATTCTCTGGCGGTGTGTCATGTCCATCTGAGAGGGACGACTTCCTGCCGCCATCATTCATCCTTCAAGCCTCCAGTCCTCCTCCTCCTCCTCCTCCTCCTCGGCACCTTTCGGAGTTGCTCAACCTCGTCTTATCTCGGCCCTCCAATCGCACGCTTGGCCACTAAGCAGCGTGTTGTAAGTCCGCCACTTATCCGTGCGTGCACGAATCACCTCCATTGTGCCCCGGACGTGTCGGCAGGTTTTCCGTCAGCGTTGTCCAGATTGGCTGACAGGGCGTTTATCCCAACAGGTGGCGGAGTGCGACTGTTTTGTGCGAGACGTTTGACTCCCAGCAGGGAGTCAATTATTATATTTTTTTTTCAAAGCTTTTCAAATGTCACAAAGATTGATATGTAGGTGAGGGGTGGAAGGAGACGACACCACAGAGAAGCTCGGGTTACCAGGTTTTTGTAACCTTTGATGATTGTGTGGGAGGTGTATGCTACTCTATGTGTTGCTTGCAGTGTGAAATTAACCATGTAAATAATACAAACCCCGTTTCCATATGAGTTGGGAAATTGTGTTAGATGTAAATATAAACGGAATACAATGATTTGCGAAGCCTTTTCAACCCATATTCAATTGAATGCACTACAAAGACAAGATATTTGATGTTCAAACTCATACACTTTTTTTTAGTTTTAATTAACTTAGAATTTCATGGCTGTAGCACGTGCCAAAGTAGTTGGGAAAGGGCATGTTCACCACTGTGTTACATCACCTTTTCTTTTAACAACACTCAATAAACGATTGGGAACTGAGGAAACTAATTGTTGAAGCTTTGAAAATGGAATTCTTTCCCATTCTTGTTTTATGTAGAGCTTCAGTCGTATTTTACGCTTCATAATGCGCTACACATTTTACATGGGAGACAGGTCTGGACTGCAGGCGGGCCAGGAAAGTACCCGCACTCTTTTTTTACGAAGCCACGCTGTTGTAACACGTGCTGAATGTGGCTTGGCATTGTCTTGCTGAAATAAGCAGGGGCGTCCATGAAAAAGACGGCGCTTAGATGGCAGCATATATTGTTCCAAAACCTGTATGTACTTTTCAGCATTAATGGTGCCTTCACAGATGTGTAAGCTACCCATGTCTTGGGCACTAATACACCCCCATACCATCACAGATGTTGGCTTTTCAACTTTGCGCCTATAACAATCCGGATGGTTCTTTTCCTTTTTGGTCCGGAGGACACGACGTCCACAGTTTCCATAAACAATTTGAAATGTGGACTCGTCAGACCACAGAGCACTTTTCCTCTGTGCATCAGTCCATCTTTGATGAGCTCGGGCCCAGCGAAGCCGGCAGCGTTTCTGGGTGTTGTTGATAAATGGCTTGTTCTTTGCATAGTAGAGTTTTAACTTGCACTTACAGATGTAGCGACAAACTGGAGTTAGTGACAGTGGTTTTCTGAAGTGTCCCTGAGCCCATGTGGTGATATCCTTTACACACTGATGTCGCTTTTCGATGCAGTACCGCCTGAGGGATCGAAGGTCACGGGCATTCAATGTTAAGTGCAGTGAATTTTCCAGACTCTCTGAACCTTTTGATGATATTACGGACCGTAGATGGCAAAATCCCTAAATTCCTTGCAATAGCTGGTTGAGAAATGTTGTTCTTAAACAATTTGCTCACGCATTTGTTCACAAAGTGGTGACCCTCACCCCATCCTTGTTTGTGAACGACTGATCATTTCATGGAAGCTGCTTTTATACCCAATCATGGCACCCACCTGTTCCCAATGAGCCCGTTCACCTGTGGGATGTTCCAAATAAGTGTTTGATGAGCATTCCTCAACTTTCTCAATTCTATTTTTGCCACTTGTGCCAGCTTTTTTTTAAATATGTTGCAGGCATCAAATTCTAAATGAGCTAATACTTGCAAAAAATAACAACGTTTTCCAGTTTGAATGTTAAATATCTTGTCTTTGCAGTCTGTTCAATTGAATATAGGTTGAAAAGGATTTGCAGATCATTGTATCCATCCATCCATCCATTTTCTACCGCTTATTCCCTTCGGGGTCGCGGGGGGCGCTGGAGCCTATCTCAGCTACAATCGGGCAGAAAGCGGGGTACACCCTGGACTAGTCGCCACCTCATCGCAGGGCCAACACAGATAGACAGACAACATTCACACTCACATTCACACACTAGGGCCAATTTTAGTATTACCAATCAACCTATCCCCAGGTGCATGTCTTTGGAGGTGGGAGGAAGCCGGAGTACCCGGAAGGAACCCACGCAGTCACGGGGAGAACATGCAAACTCCACACAGAAAGATCCCGAGCCTGGGATTGAACCCCAGACTACTCAGTACCTTCGTATTGTGAGGCAGATGCACTAACCCCTCTACCACCGTGCTGCCGGTTGGTCCGATGGCAGTGAAGTCACTTGAATCGCAACAGTGAAATACAGAACTTATCATTGTATTCTGTTTTTATTTACCATTTACACAACGAGACCCTGCCCCAAGTGGAGGAAATCAAGTACCTCAGAGTCTTGTTCAAGAGTGGATCGTGAGATTGACAGGCGGATCGGTGCGGCGTCTTCAGTAATGCGGACGCTGTATCGATCTGTTGTGGTGAAGAAGGAGCTGAGCCGGAAGGCAAAGCTCTCAATTTACCGGTCGATCTACGTTCCCATCCTCACCTATGGTCATGAGCTTTGGGTTATGACCGAAAGGACAAGATCATGGGTACAAGCGGCCGAAATGAGTTTCCTACACCGGGTGGCGGGCTCTCCCTTAGAGATAGGGTGAGAAGCTCTGACATCCGGGGGGAGCTCAAAGTAAAGCCGCTGCTCCTCCACATCGAGAAGAGCCAGATGAGGTGTTTCGGGCATCTGGTCAGGATGCCACCCGAACGCCTTTTTAGGGCACGTCTGCCCGGTAGGAGGCCATGGGGAAGACCCAGGACACGTTGGGAAGACTATGTCTCCCGGCTGGCCTGGGAACGCCTCTGTATCCCCCGGGAAGAGCTGGACGAAGTGGCTGGGGAGAGGAAAGTCTGGGCTTCTCTGCTTAGGCTGCTGCCCCCGCGACCCGACCACGGATAAGCGGAAGAAGATGGATGGATGGATGGATGGATCTACGTTCCCATCCTCACCTATGGTCATGAGCTTTGGGTTATGATCGAAAGGACAAGATCACGGGTACAAGCGGCCGAAATGAGTTTCCTCCGCCAGGTGGCAGGGCTCTCCCTTAGAGATAGGGTGAGAAGCTCTGTCATCCGGGGGGAGCCGCTGCTCCTCCACATCGAGAGGAGCCAGATGAGGTGGTTCGGGCATCTGGTCAGGATGCCACCCGAACGCCTCCCCAAGGAGGTGTTTAGGGCACGTCCAACCGGTAGGATGCCACGGGGAAGACCCAGGACACGTTGGGAAGACTATGTCTCCCGGCTGGCCTGGGAACGCCTCTGTATCCCCCGGGAAGAGCTGGACGAAGTGGCTGGGGAGAGGAAAGTCTGGGCTTCTTTGCTTAGACTGCTCAAAAACAGGTCTAAAAATGTAGAAAGCTAAGTGTTATCTATCATACAGTATGTCAATTTTCCCATATTTACAGCTTCACTATCAGACTCAAAGGTTGCAATGCGATCCTTGGACGCCCTCCATCACCACGTATACCCGCAAGGCTGACAGGCAACGTCGTAAATCGTTGGGGTGAGTCTTGTTCGGCAGAGCCTGCTCATTATTTGCTCGTGCAAAGACCCCCACTCCACACTGTCCGCGCTGAAGGACGCTTGATTGTGGACATGAAGAATGAGTTTGTCAAGACTCTGCTGTGTACACTGTCATCAAAGAGCGGCAGATAGACAGAAGAGGTTAAGTGACCACCGGCTGGGCAAACCTTTCATTGTTTTAACTTAAGTTGATGGAATTACTAACTAGTATCACGTTAATGTTTAGGTCTTGAAGACATAGATCCTTGTGGTTGCTATGGATGTCCACACTTGATTGATGTCTGGCATTATTACGGACAATACATCCATCAGCATTAAGATGGATGCATTTATTTTTCCCCGAACTGTGGTTCTGGTTTGGAGAGATCGCCATAGCAACAGGCGTGATTAATTCTCGCTGGAATAAAAGGAGGATGTCTCTCGGTCGTGACTCATCTTGCAAGAAATATATCGGGAAAAAAAGCAAGAACAACAACAAGTACTGTATATGGAGTAACTGGAAAAGAGCACAGACCTCTGCTAGGTCCTACGATCGCAAAGTCCTGAATCCGGATGGTGATCCGAATCAGCTCCAAAAATGCAATCACTTATTCCTTATCCCTTTCGTGATGTTTTCTGAGAGTTCAATCACAATCTGACAATAACTTTTTAAGCTATTTACAGCAGAATGAGAGGAAGCCTCTTGTCAGTCATACACTATCTTTGTCTCTGCTGGGGCGCTAGCTCAGTGTTTTTTAACCTGTTTTGGAGCCGAGGCACATTTTTTGCGTTGAAAAAATCCGGTGGCACACCACCAGCAGTCAGTTGACAGTAAAAAGTCGTCGTCGCAATTGTTGGGTATGACTTTAAACCATAACCAAGCATGCATCACTATAGCTCTTGTCTCAATGTAGGTGTACTGTCACGACCTGTCACATCACGCCGTGACTTATTTGGAGTTTTTTGCTGTTTTTCTGTGTGTAGTGTTTTAGTTCTTGTCTTGCGCTCCTATTTTGGTGGCTTTTTCTCTTTTTTTTGGTATTTTCCTGTAGCAGTTTCAGGTCTTCCTTTGAGCGATATTTCCCGCATCTACTTTGTTTTAGCAATCAAGGATATTTCAGTTGTTTTTTTATCCTTCTTTGTGGGGACATTGTTGATTGTCAAGTCATGTTCGGATGTACATTGTGGACGCCGTCTTTGCTCCACAGTAAGTCTTTGCTGTCGTCCAGCATTCTGTTTTTGTTTACTTTGTAGCCAGTTAATTTTTAGTTTTGCTCTGCATAGCCTTCCCTAAGCTTTAATGCCTTTTCTTAGGGGCACTCACCTTTTGTTTATTTTGGGTTTAAGCATTAGATACCTTTTTACCTGCACGCTGCCTCCCGCTGTTTCCGACATCTACAAAGCAATTAGCTACCAGCTGCCACCTACTGATATGGAAGAGTATTACGCGGTTACTCTGCAGAGCTCTAGACAGCCCTGACACTCAACAACAACACATCATTTGCAGACTATAATTACTGGTTTGCAAAAAAATATTTTTAACCCAAATAGGTGAATTTAAATAATCTCCCACGACACACCAGACTGTATCTCACGGCACACGAGTGGTTGAAAAACACTGCGCTAGCTTACAGGCACACACACACACACGCAGACACACACACAAGTTGAGGCTCTTTTTGTAAACGTAAGGTTACAACCAGTGACGTGCTGTCAGGGGAGGCAAGTGAGGCAGTGCCTCACCTTGCCACCAGGGGTGTGGGGGTAAAAGGCTTAACCATGAGATGTTCAAAGACAAAGTTTTAATATTTTTCTTTTGGTCTATGCTTTCTATGTGATGTTGGTGTGGTTCCTGTCTATTTTGATCATTTTCATGGTCAAAATCGCGGAAATTCCGTGTTTCCTGATGAAAATAACAAGGCAGACGAGAAGTGAGGCAGACACAGGTGGTGCCTCCACAGGCCGCACACAAAAGCATCCTTCGAAGGGCGAATTTGAAGGCCGCTTACGTCACAACGCTGCGTGAAGGCAATCCCAATTCATTCAAATTGGAAGGCTCCTCCGAACGCAGCCGACGAATGCGCCCTCCTTTCCCCCCTGTGTTTGGAGGATGCACCGCATTTTGACCATGACTGTATTTATAATTCTTTTTTTTTATTTTATTGTAGTTGTAATTATAATTAGTAACCACGGCAATGATGTAGCTTTTATGCCCAAACAAAAGTTTTGATTTAATAATAATTAACAAGAATATCAAAATAATTATAATGAATTGTAACATAACCCCCGGTGGAGTCCAGGAGACAAAAATAAATACATTAAACAAATAAATTAATCAAATTGTTTCTTGTGAATAATCACACGATTAATTTTGATACCTTTAAAATATAATTGTATTTTTATATTTTTTTTAAAATGCTTTTTTTACAGAACCTAAACATTGCATTGCACCAACGTTCCCTCTAAGGTGCGCGCCTGTGCAATTGCGCACTGCTCAAGCGTCCTCCGCGCACGGCAAATCTATGCCACGCACAAAATCAAATAAAAAAATAAGCAACAATTTTCGACACACGGACACAACGGAGAAAACAGTTTTCGTCATCATTGTTCAAATACTGTAACGTCTCTCGAGACGCTTTGAGGACATGAATTCCATCCATCACTTTACTGAGCAAAACTCTTTATTGTCGGCCATAAACACATCACCAAAACATTAGTAAAAAAAAAAGATATCTAGCAAAAGTGGTCATTTTCTGCAGTACAAACCAGACCAAAAGCAACTTTGTTGTCAGACTTGTCCCTGACAGTTTGACTGTGTTTTAGTTTTTCCTCTGCGTTTGTCTTAGTTTTCTGTCAGCGCTTTTTATTTTGTCTTATATTCCTGATTGTCTCCCTGAGTGCTGCTTCCCCTCAGCTGTGGCTGATTGGCACCTGGCCACACCTGGTGTCAATCAGCCAGCTGCTATTTAAACCTGCCTTCCCCTCCAGTCAGTGCTGGATTATTGTCATTGTCATTGTCATTGTCATTGTCATTTTCATTACTACCTGTCTTAAAACTTGTGCTCTGTCTACTTTTGTTTCACTCTGCTCATGTCCTAGTTCCTTCGTGTCACAGTAAGTGTTTTTGTTCCTTGTCCAAAGTTAGCCTCTGTGCTATTTTAGTTCAAAACCAAGTTTGTTCTCCGCCTTGTGCGCGCCTTTTGTTATTACCCTTTTGTTTGTTGTTTTGCCTTGGTGTTTAATTAAATCATGTTTTCTTGCACAATGCCTTCCGCCTTCTCTGCATCTTGGGGTTCGGCTCCTACAAATCCTGACATTTGTTATATCAACAGCAGCCGCTCGCTCTTTCTCACTTGCGCCAACACGTGCACATATGGCACGTAGCCAGTGATGCGTTTACAGCCACACAAAAAGTCGGACAACTCCAACACCACACATAAAGTGTCATTCCAGGTCGTTACACTATGATTTACCAATCAAATGTGTGTCATTTTTTTTAGGAATCTTCATTTATAAATATTAATCATGAAATGCTGTTAGTATATGAAATAAATACTAATATATTTTTTACAAACAGGAAGCTGCAGAAATGTACACATGATCCCCTGCTTACATCTCATTGTGCAACATGTGAATGTTTTAATGGGAACTAAATGCAATGTCTGAAAGGGGTACAAATTATTTCCAAAGCAGGACCTCCACCCAGACAAACAATACAAGTACACAGTTCATGAAAAACAATATTTTTTTGTTATTGTCATTGTAAGTGGGCCTAAACACAAGATGGAGTTGCATGTAGCAAACATCAACGGCAGGGATGCAGAGTTAGACTTGAAAGCCTGCAATTTTGTCCCAATTGTCATTGAGTCTATTTAAAAAGATGAGGGCATGATACTTATTCCTGTATCAATCTTGTGTCCCCGTCTGATTCCATGAACATCTCCTGGTCTTTAAGCGTGTGTCCGGTCTCCACTCGACCCTTAATAGGCCAGCTTGTGTTTGTGTCCCCATGAGGTGGTCTTTCTTTTGCTGTTTTATTGCAGCGCTGCCTGCTGCGTCCATGTGTCATTGCTGGCTTTCCTCTCGTCCCTCTCGTCCTTTGTTGTGGGACTCCATCTCTCGCTGCTGCCAGACAGCTTCCTTTGTAAAACAACAAAGTCGCCAGTAAATGCTGTCAAAACCCCCTTTTTTGTGTTCCTCACCACTGTAATCAACGGCAGAAACAACAACAACAAAAAAAAAGCCGGCCCTGACATTTGTGAAGTGACTACAAAGGGCTAACTTTTTTTTTTTTTATCGTCCGGTGCTGGGGAAAGCTATGTATTGCAGCTTTGTTGTGTTAAAAGTGTACCGCAATTGGGACAGAACTCCAAACTGTGGACAGGCTAACCTCCTCCAACCTCCGAGGACAAAGCTAAGAACAATGGGAGACCGGGGTTTCTGCTCCGCCGCTCCCAGTCTGTGGAACGCTCTCCCTGACCACCTGAGGGCACCACAGACTGTGAAGCTTAAAAACCCTTCTTTTAAAAAAAAATATTTTTTAGATATATGCATACTAGTTTTAGCTATTTGGCTGTTCTAGTTTTTATTTTTATTTATTTTTTTATTATCTTTTTATTTATTCAGTTTTTTAATACACTGTAGCACGTGCTTTTTACAAATAAAATCTATTATTATTATTATTAGTAGTATGAAGAGGCATCTAAGGTTGAACACAATCTGGTCTATTATGCTGGAAAAGATGGTAATGAGCACCTTTGTACTTTGCTTCGAGTTTTTTTAAATTTTTTATTCATAGTGTAAATATATCCAAGTGCTGGCACTCACAACATTCTTCGGCCCCATGGTGGCTGACTTTGCACTGGTGCTCCTTAAAAAAAAAAAAGCACAGAGAGCAACAAGTGGTTTTCTTTGTGTGGACACTCAATTCTGCGTAATGATAAGAAAAGGACTAGTTTGTTAAAGGCCAGGGGTCAGCAACCCTAGTGGCTCCCTGGAGCATTTTTTAAAACATTATTAAAAATGGAAAAAGATGGGGGGAAAATAATTTTTTTTGTTTTAGCATGTTTTTTGTTTGAGGACACAAACCTTCCCAATTGTTAGAACGCCCACTTTTTAATATGTTTGTGTGTATGCTTCACTGATGACACTATTTGGTGAACACCGTTGTGTCCTACTAATTTTAATGGTTCTTGAACCCACCATAGTGTGGACTGTGACGCAACAGTTTGTTTACATGTAAAATCTTCCACTCCTTCTTCGTCTCATTTTGTCCACCAAACGTTTTAGGCTGTGCGTGAATGCGCAAAAGGTGAGCTTTGTTGATGTTATGGACTTGTTGGAGCGCTAATCAGGCATATTTGGTCAGTGCACGACTGCAAGCTAATCAATGCTAACGTGCTATTTAGGCTAGCTGTTTGTACATATTGCATCATTTGTAGGTATATTTGAGCTGATTTAATATCCTTTACTTTTATCCTCTTTTTATATAATTTATATTTGCATGTCTCATGACACATTATCTGTGTGTAATATTGGCTGCATTTCAGATCATGTTGTTCCAGACCACAGCAAACATTACCCAGCTTGCAAAGATTGTAATAAATCCATTATAAGAAGACGTTTCCTCTAATTTGGACACTCCTTTGGCCATTAAAAGCCAGTATTTTCCAGGAGTTATCTCACCTTTTGAGTAGCCTCTGATTTACTAATAGTTTCTAATGTTGCAAAAATATATACTATTATATATACACAATAGAATGGAGTGTGAAACTAATCCAAAAGTGTGGTGAACGACTGTGTGTAAAGATTAGCTGTAGTGTGTTACCGGGAGTGTTGAGCGCGGTGCAAAAGTCCAAGGGGGCAAGACAAGCTCGGAGGTCCGTGAGCAGGTGTGAGGTCGAGAGGCGTCAAAGTCCGTCTCCAGGCGGGAGGTCCAGATCCCAGAGGCAGCCAGGGAACCAGAGGGAATACTGGGAATCGAGACACACAGCTCGTAACGCGGGAAAGGAGAGAGAAAGCATAGAGCTTGATACGAGTTGGTTTACTGTACGAAACAGGAAACTACGTTCTGGCCCGGAACGCAGGTTTGCACTGGCTTAAGAAGGCACGGAAGCTCATCAGCGACAGGTGTGAAGATTGCTGATTGAGCCGATTGAATGCACCCGCCTGCTGCCGCCTGGCTACTAACTGACTCATATGTGAAATGGCACGTATAAAAAACAAGGTTTATGTAATCTGACCTGTTTTAGGTTTACTAAACACGCTAACACATAATTATGCTGTATTTATACCACAGGTGGGTAGTAACACGCTACATTTACTTTGTTACATTTACTTGAGTAAGTTCCACAACTTTTTGCACTTGTTTCAAAAAAAGTCCTAAACACCCCTGATGTACAGAGGATCTTTGACTAGTGTTTTTGCACAAGATTCATGAAAACAGCAAAACACTCCTGACAAATAGAGGATCTTTGATGGGCATTTTTGCACTAGATTCCTATAAACAGCAACATAATCCTGACCTATATATTGAGGATCTTTGACTTACGTTTTTGCACTTGATTCATAAAAACAGCAAAACACTCCTAAAGTATAGAGGATCTTTAACTAGCATTTTTGCACTAGCTTCATAAAACAGCAAAACACCCCTGATGTATAGAGGATCTTTCACTTACGTTTTTGCACAAGATTCATAAAAACAGCAAAACACTCCTGACAAATAGAATATATTTAATTAGCATGTTTTGCACTAGAGTCCTATAAACAGCAACATAATCCTGACCTATATATTAAGGATCTTTGGCTTACGTTTTTGCACTTCATTTATAAAAACAGCAAAACACTCCTGATGTATAGAGGATCTTTGCCTTGCGTTTTTGCACTAGATTCATAAAAACAGTAGGGTTGATCATGATATTTTGGTACCGGTACCAAAATGTATTTCGATACTTTTCGTTATTTTTCAAAATAAAGGGGACCACAAAAAACATTTAAATGAAAATCTTATGATACACTAGATTCCTATAAACAGCAACAGAATCCTGACCTACGGTATATATTAAGGATCTTTGGCTTACGTTTTTGCTCTTGATTCATAAAAACAGCAAAACACTCCTGATGTATAGAGGATCTTTGACTGGCGTTTTTGCACAACATTCATAAAAAAAGCAACAGAATCCTGACCTATATATTAAGGATCTTTGGCTTACATTTTTGCTCTTGATTCATAAAAACAGCAAAACACTCCTGATGTATAGAGGATCTTTGACTGGCGTTTTTGCACAACATTCATAAAAACAGCAACAGAATCCTGACCTATATATTAAGGATCTCTGGCTTACGTTTTTGCACTTAATTCATAAAAACAGCAAAACACTCCTGATGTATAGAAGATCTTTGACTGGCGTTTTTGCACAAGATTCATTAAAACAGCAAAACACTCCTGACAAGTAGAGGATCTGTGATTAGCTTGTTTTGCAATTGATTCCTATAAACAGCAACAAACCTATATATTAAGGATCGTTGGCTTACGTTTTTGCTCTTGATTCATAAAAACAGCAAAACACTCCTGATGTATAGAGCATCTTTGACTAGCACTTTTGCACTCGATTCAAAAACATGCTAAACACCCCTGATGTATAGAAGATCTTAAACTAGCATTTTTGCACATGCTTCATAAAACAGCAAAACACTCCTGATGTATAGAAGATCTTTGACTCGCGTTTTTGCACCAGCTTAAAACACCCCTGACATACAGAGGATCTTTAACTAGACTTTTTACACTAGATTCCTATAAACAGCAAAACATTAAAATGCCATCAAATCTTGCACTAGTTTCAAAAAAGAGCTAAACAACCCCCCGATGTATAGAGGATCTTTGACTAGCATTTTTGCACAAGATTCATAAAAATGGCAAAACACTCCTGATGTATAGAGGATCTTTGACTAGCGCTTTTGCACTCGATTCAAAAACGTGCTAAACACCCCTGATGTATAGAAGATCTGTAACTAGCATTTTAGCACTAGCTTCAGAAAACCGCAAAACACCCCTGATGTATAGAATATCTTTGACGTGTGTTTTTGCACCAGCTTAAAACACCCCTGACATACAGAGGATCTTTAACTAGACTTTTTGCACTAGATTCCTATAAACAGCAAAACATTAAAATGCCATCAAATCTTGCACTAGTTTCAAAAAAGAGCTAAACACTTTCCGATGTATAGAGGATCTTTAGACTAGCATTTTGGCACAAGATAAAAAAAACCGGCAAAACACTCCTGATGTATAGAGGATCTTTGACTAGCGCTTTTGCACTCGATTAAAAAACGTGCTAAACACCCCTGATGTATAGAAGATCTTTAACTAGCATTTTTGCACATGCTTCATAAAACAGCAAAACACTCCTGATGTATAGAAGATCTTTGACTCGTATTTTTGCACCAGCTTAAAACACCTCTGACATACAGAGGATCTTTAACTAGACTTTTTGCACTAGATTCCTATAAACAGCAAAACATTAAAATGTCATCAAATCTTGCACTAGTTTCAAAAAAGAGCTAAACACCTTCCGATGTATAGAGGATCTTTAGACTAGCATTTTGGCACAAGATTCATAAAAACGGCAAAACACTCCTGATGTATAGAGGATCTTTGACTAGCGCTTTTGCACTCGATTAAAAAACGTGCTAAACACCCCTGATGTATAGAAGATCTTTAACTAGCATTTTTGCACATGCTTCATAAAACAGCAAAACACTCCTGATGTATAGAAGATCTTTGACTCGTATTTTTGCACCAGCTTAAAAGACCTCTGACATACAGAGGATCTTTAACTAGACTTTTTGCACTAGATTCCTATGAACAGCAAAACACTAAAATGCCATCAAATCTTGCATTAGTTTCAAAAAAGAGCTAAACACCCTCTGATGTATAGAGGATCTTTAGACTAGCATTTTGGCACAAGATTCATAAAAACGGCAAAATATTCCTGATATATAGAGGATCTTTGACTAGCGCTTTTGCACTCGATTCAAAAACGTGCTAAACAACCCTCATGTATAGAAGATCTGTAACTAGCATTTTAGCACTAGCTTCATAAAACCGCAAAACACTCCTGATGTATAGAAGATCTTTGACTCGTGTTTTTGCACCAGCTTAAAACACCCCTGACATACAGAGGATCTTTAACTAGACGTTTTGCACTAGATTCCTATAAACAGCAAAACATTAAAATGCCATCAAATCTTGCACTAGTTTCAAAAAAGAGCTAAACACCTTCCGATGTATAGAGGATCTTTAGACTAGCATTTTGGCACAAGATTCATAACAACGGCAAAACACTCCTGATGTATAGAGGATCTTTGACTAGTGCTTTTGCACTCGATTCAAAAACGTGCTAAACACCCCTGATGTATAGAAGATCTTTAACTAGCATTTTTGCACATGCTTCATAAAACAGCAAAACACTCCTGATGTATAGAAGATCTTTGACTCGCGTTTTTGCACCAGCTTAAAACACCTCTGACATACAGAGGATCTTTTACTAGACTTTTTGCACTAGATTCCTAAAAACAGCAAAACATTAAAATGCCATCAAATCTTGCACTAGTTTCAAAAAAGAGCTAAACACCTTCCGATGTATAGAGGATCTTTAGACTAGCATTTTGGCACAAGATTAAAAAAAAACGGCAAAACACTCCTGATGTATAGAGGATCTTTGACTAGCGCTTTTGCACTCGATTCAAAAACGTGCTAAACACCCCTGCTGTATAGAAGATCTTTAACTAGCATTTTTGCACATGCTTCATAAAACAGGAAAACACTCCTGATGTATAGAAGATCTTTGACTCGTGTTTTTGCACCAGCTTAAAACACCCCTGACATACAGAGGATCTTTAACTAGACTTTTTGCACTATATTCCTAAAAACAGCAAAACATTAAAATGCCATCAAATCTTGCACTAGTTTCAAAAAAGAGCTAAACATGTATAGAGGATCTTTGACTAGCATTTTGCACAAGATTCATAAAAACGGCAAAACACTCCTGACAAACAGAGGACCGTTAACTAGCATTTTTGCACTGGACTCCTATCAACATCAACTGGCGCCTTATTGCAATGAAAGTTGCCAAGGGACATGTAAGCAAATATTAACATTGCTGTATGTATACTTTTGACCCAGCAGTTTTGCTCACATGTTCATAGACCCATAATCAATTCATAAAAGATGACAAAGATCATCTATTTGTCAGGAGTGTTTTGCTGTTTTTTGTGAAGCTGGTGCAAAAACGTCAGGAGTTTAGCATGAGGTTTAGTCACCAGTTTCCACCTTGAGATTATAATTGCGATATATTGCCATATCGACGGATTTCCCACCCCTAATTACGGCTGAATCCAGATCCACTTCAGATGACAACGTGGCAGTATTCCCCAAAACATTCACGGTTTTTGATTTTGCAGCTGTGGAATCATAGGATGGCAACTTTATTGACAACAACATTAAGAAACCATTTTTAATAAAAGGCTTTGAGGTGACATTCCTGACACACACCACTTTGTCTCCACCATTGCGAGCGCCTCAACAATGAACACTCCTTCCTCGACACTCCCAAAGGTCAAAGGTGAAAAGGTCAGGCAGATAGCATGTGTACACAGAAGATAGCACCCGGCAGGGAAACAATGGAGGGTCTGTACTTTCCTAAGCAGCAGACAAATTCCACGTTTGGAGTCTTTCCACATGACAACACACACTTCTCTCCCTCGCACCGTTTATACATTCCATTTCCCGGGGACGCAATATAAAGATATTAACCAAAAAGTCATAAAAAAAAAAAAGCTGTCATATTCATTCCTGCGAGAGAGAAAAACAACACAATCACAATTGTTGTGAAGAGCCGAGTGGGGATTTTCATTGAAATGTTTCTTGTGGTCCCCTTTATTTGGAAAAATAACGAAAAGTATCTAAATACATTTGGTATCAGGACAACCCTGCTGTTTTTATGAATCTAGTGCAAAACCACTAGACAAAGATCCTCTATACGTCAGGAGTGTTTTGCTGTTTTAATGAACAAGGTGCAAAAACGATAGTCAAAGATCCTCTATACATCAGGAGTGTTTTGCTGTTTTATGAAGCTCCTGCAAAAAAATGCTAGTTAAAGATCGTCTATACTTTGAGTGTTTTGCTGTTTTTATGAACAAGGTGCAAAAACGCTAGTCAAAGATCCTCTATACATCAGGAGTGTTTTGCTGTTTTAAAGAACAAGGTGCAAAAACGCTACTCAAAGATCCTCTATACATCAGGAGTGTTTTGCTGTTTTAAAGAACAAGGTGCAAAACCACTAGACAAAGATCCTCTCAACATCAGGAGTGTATTGCTGTTTTAATGAACAAGGTGCAAAAACGCTAGTCAGAGATCCTCTATGCATCAGGAGTGTTTTGCTGTTTTAAAGAACAAAGTGCAAAAACGCTAGTTAAAGATCCTCTATACATCAGGAGTGTTTTGCTGTTTTATGAAGCATGTGCAAAAAAATGCTAGTTAAAGATCGTCTATACTTTGAGTGTTTTGCTGTTTTTATGAACAAGGTGCAAAAACGCTGGTCAAAGATCCTCTATACATCAGGGGTGTTTTGCTGTTTTAAAGAACAAGGTGCAAAAACGCTACTCAAAGATCCTCTATACATCAGGAGTGTTTTGCTGTTTTAAAAAACAAGGTGCAAAAACGCTAGTCAAAGATCCTCTATGCATCAGGAGTGTTTTGCTGTTTTAAAGAACAAGGTGCAAAAACGCTAGTCAAAGATTCTCTATACATCAGGAGTGTTTTGCTGTTTTATGAAGCTTGTGCAAAAAAATGCTAGTTAAAGATCGTCTATACTTTGAGTGTTTTGCTGTTTTTATGAACAAGGTGCAAAAACGCTGGTCAAAGATCCTCTATACATCAGGAGTGTTTTGCTGTTTTAAAGAACAAGGTGCAAAAACGCTAGTCAAAGATCCTCTATGCATC
The DNA here is from genome assembly GCF_033978685.3 of Nerophis lumbriciformis. NCBI lineage: Eukaryota > Metazoa > Chordata > Actinopteri > Syngnathiformes > Syngnathidae > Nerophis > Nerophis lumbriciformis. Next base: position 10,562,090 of record NC_084550.2, read on the forward strand.
AGAAGTGTTTTGCTGTTTTAATGAACAAGGTGCAAAAACGCTAGTCAAAGATCCTCTATACATTAGGAGTGTTTTGCTTTTTTATGAAGCTTGTGCAAAAGATGCTAGTTAAAGATTGACTATACTTTAGGAGTGTTTGGCTGTTTTTATGAATCTTGTGCAAAACGCTAGTGAAAGATCCTCTATACATCAGTGTTTTTTAGCTCTTTTTTGAAACTTGTGCAAAAGAACGCTAGTCATAGATCCTCTATACATCAGGAGTGTTTTGCTGTTTTATGAAGCTCGTGCAAAAATGCCAGTTAAAGATCCTCTATACATCAGGAGTTTTTAACTGTTTTTATGAATCAAGTGCCAAAACGTAAGCCAAAGATCCTTAATATATAGGTCAGGATTCTGTTGCTGTTTATAGGACTCTGGTGCAAAAAATGCTAATCAAAATCCTCTATTTGTCAGGAGTGTTTTGCTGTTTTAATGAATCTTGTGCAAAAACACTAGTCAAAGATCCTCTATACATCAGAATTGTTTAGCACGTTTTTGAAACTAGTGCAAAAACGCTAGTCAAAGATCCTCCATACATCAGGAGTGTTTTGCTGTTTTTATGAATCAAGAGGAAAAAATGTAAGTCAAAGATCCTTAATATATAGGTCAGGATTCTGTTGCTGTTTATAGGAATCTAGTGAAAAAAATGCCAATTAAAGATCCTCTCTTTGTCAGGATTGTTTTGCTGTTTTTATGAATCTTGTACAAAAACACTAGTCAAAGATCCTCTATACATCAGGGGTGTTTAGCACGTTTATGAATCAAGTGCAAAAACGTAAGCCAAAGATCCTTAATATATAGGTCAGGATTCTGTTGCTGTTTATAGGAATGTAGTGAAAAAAATGCTAATCAAAGATCCTCCATTTGTCAGGAGTGTTTTGCTGTTTTTATGAATCTTGTACAAAAACACTAGTCAAAGATCCTCTATACATCAGGGGTGTTTAGCACGTTTTTGAAACTACTGCAAAAACGTAAGCCAAAGTTCCTTAATATATAGGTCAGGATTCTGTTGCTGTTTATAGGAATGTAGTGAAAAAAATGCTAATCAAAGATCCTCCATTTGTCAGGAGTGTTTTGCTGTTTTTATGAATCGTGTGCAAAAACACCAGTCAAAGATCCTCTATACATCAGGGGTGTTTAGCACGTTTTTGAAACTAGTGCAAAAACGTGAGTCAAAGATCCTTCATACATCAGGAGTGTTTTGCTGTTTTTATGAATCAAGTGCAAAAACGTAAGCCAAAGATCCTTAATATATAGGTCAGGATTCTGTTGATGTTTATAGGAATCTTGTGGAAAACATGCTAATTAAAGATTTTCTATTTGTCAGGAGTGTTTTGCTGTTTTTATGAATCAAGTGCAAAAATGTAGCCAAAGATCCTTAATATATAGGTCAGGATTCTGTTGCTGTTTATAGGAATCTAGTTAAAAAAATGCTTATCAAAGGTCCTCTATTTGTCAAGAGTGTTTTGCTGTTTTTATGAATCTTGTGCAAAAACGCTAGTCAAAGATCCTCTATACATCAGAGTGTTTTCCTGTTTTTATGAATCAAGTGCAAAAACGTAAGCCAAAGATCCTTAATATATAGGTCAGGATTCTGTTGATGTTTATAGGAATCTTGTGGAAAACATGCTAATTAAAGATTTTCTATTTGTCAGGAGTGTTTTGCTGTTTTTATGAATCAAGTGCAAAAATGTAGCCAAAGATCCTTAATATATAGGTCAGGATTCTGTTGCTGTTTATAGGAATCTAGTTCAAAAAATGCTTATCAAAGGTCCTCTATTTGTCAAGAGTGTTTTGCTGTTTTTATGAATCTTGTGCAAAAACGCTAGTCAAAGATCCTCTATACATCAGGTGTATTTTGCTTTTTTTATGAATCAAGTGCAAAAACGTAAGCCAAAGATCCTTAATATATAGGTCAGGATTCTGTTGCTGTTTATACGAATCTAGTGCAAAACATGCAATTAAAGATCCTCTCTTTGTCAGGAGTGTTTTGCTGTTTTTATGAATCTTGTGCAAAAACACTAGTCAAAGATCCTCTATACATCAGAGTGTTTTGCTGTTTTTATGAATCAAGTGCAAAAACGTAAGCCAAAGATCCTTAATATATAGGTCAGGATTCTGTTGCTGTTTATAGGAATCTAGTTAAAAAAAAATACAAATCAAAGGTCCTCTATTTGTCAGGAGTGTTTTGGTGTTTTTATGAATCTTGTGCAAAAACGCTAGTCAAAGATCCTCTATACATCAGGAGTATTTTGCTCTTTTTATGAATCAAGTGCAAAAACGTAAGCCAAAGATCCTTAATATGAAGATCAGGATTCTGTTGCTGTTTATAGGAATCCAGTGCAAAAAATGCTAATCGAAGATCCTCTATTTGTCAGGAGTGTTTTGCTGTTTTTATAAATCTTGTGCAAAAACGCGAGTCAAAGATCCTCTATACATCAGGAGTGTTTTGCTTATTTTATGAATCAAGTGCAAACAGTAAGCCAAAGATCCTTAATATATAGGTCAGGATTCTGTTGCTGTTCATGGGAATCCAGTACAAAAAATGCAAATCAAAGATCCTCTATTTATCAGGAGTGTTTTGCCGTTTTTATGAACAAAAACAATGTCTGTACTTTCCTAAGCAGCGTACAAATTCCACCTTTGGAGTCTTTCCACATGACAACACACACTTCTCTCCCTCGGACCGTTTATACATTCCATTTCCCGGGGACGCAATATGAAGATATTAGTGAAAAAGTCATAAAAAAAAATCAGTCATATTGGAAAAACAACACAATGACAATTGTTGTGAGGAGCCGAGTGGGCCAAACATTTGAAGTAAGTAAGCAAGCAGCAGCAAGACCCAAGGCCTGGGAGTGTGTCGCTCGTATAACAAGCCATTAGCTTTTATTACGCCGTGTTGTCCACATGCTAATTTGATCTGGGAGTGTGTGGCGGCGTGCTGGCCTCGGGGCGGCGGGCCGGAGATGGCGAGTGGCGAGGGATCGCCATGCGAAGCCCGAATGTGACCGAACAAAAGACGCCAAAGCTTGACGTGAAGCAGGACGCTGACCCCCATCCCTGACCTCTGACCTCCAGGAAGCGCGGGGCCCCGCTCCTGACAGGAAGTCGACTTCTAACCTCCCGGGTTTATGGGAGTCGCTCGCATCATCTTTGTCCAATTACCACGTCTGGATTTATCCCGCTGTCTCTGCTGATTTCCCGCGAGAGAAAAGAGAGGAAAGGCCTCAGGACATCTTTGACATTTGATTTGTCGCCCTCGCGCCGAATCCAGCGACTTTTTGTCCTCTTTTGCTGCTTTAGTTGAGCGTGCAACATCACACTGCATGCATTCTCCATTTTAAAGAAGCCAACGTCAATTAAAATGTCTCTTGTCTTGTAAATTGTGTTTACTAGACATTTTCATGTTCTGCTGTTTATAGGAATCTAGTGTATCATAAGACTTTCTTTGAAATGTTTCTTTGTGGTGCCCTTTATTTTTAAAAAATAACGAAAAGTATCAAAATACATTTTGGTACCAGTACCAACACATCATGATCAATGTTCCCTCTAAGGTGCGCGCCTGTGCAATTGCGCACTGCTCAAGCGTCCTCTGCGCACGGCAAATCTACGCCACGCACAAAATCAAATAAAAAAATAAGCGCAAAACAATTTTCGACACACGGACACGACAGAGAAAACAGTTTTCGTCATCATTGTTCAAATATTGTAACGTCTGTCGAGACGCTTTTTGAGGACATGAATTCCATCCATCACTTTACTGAGCAAAACTCTTTATTGTCGGCCATAAACACATCACCAAAACATTAGTAAAAAAAATTGTATCTAGCAAAAGTCATACTTGCCAACCCTCCCGGATTTTCCGGGAGACTCCCGAAATTCAGCGGCTCTCCCGAAAACCTCCCGGGACAAATTTTCTCCCGAAAATCTCCCGAAATTCAGGCGGAGCTGGAGGCCACGCCCCCTCCAGCTCCATGCGGACCTGAGTGACGTGTTGACAGCCTGTTCTCACGTCCGCTTTCCCACCATATAAACAGCTAATGATCGAGGGCGAATTCTATGTTTCTTATGTGGGTTTATTGTTAGGCAGTTTCATTAACGTCCTCCCAGCGCGGCAACAACACACAACAACAGCAGTCAAGTTTTCGTCCCCCCTAAAGCAGTTTGTCTGCCGAAAACAGCAATGTTGTGACACTTTTAAACAGAACAATACTGCCATCTACTGTACATGCATATGTGACCCACCCATAATGTGTCACATTTTTGTGTTGATTTATTTATTTTATTTTGTGGTTTGAATTCGTTTTTGGAGCTGTCATTACACATTTATCAGTATTCACATTGGTCAGTAGGGGGCAGTAGGGCGTTTCTTCCCAATTGAATGCTATCACCTGCAGACCGGAAGTGTCTTGTCATTCTGATGAGCGCGACCAGTCTGTGAACAATTGAAACGTCCTGTGTGCTTTTTCCTCCTGTATAACAGGTTAGTTTTGGTGAATCAACTCACTGAATAATATCCATGTGATTTTTATAAGTTTAAGTACACATTCTGATGGTGGAGCCTAACTCTAAAGTGTTTCTGAGTTGTAGTTTGTATTTGTGAATGAATCCAGTGCACAGCTGCAGTAATCAATACAAAAAGGCGACGTGAGTGCGCAATGTTTATATAGGAACTTCTGATCCTAATTCAGACTCCCAAATTAGAGCTCCCGTTTTCTTATTGATTTTATAATTTATATTGGTATAATGTGTGTGTTCTGAAATAGTGACAGAGAATAGAACAAGGATGGACAATTCAACCCTTAACTCAACAATGAGTAGATGAGTGTTATGTGTGTGTAAATGTGTAAATAAATGAATACTGAAATTCAAGTATTTCTTCTATTTATATATATATATATATATATATATATATATATATATATATATATATATATATATATATATATATATATATATATGTATATGTATACACATATTTATATATATATATATATATATATATATATATATATATATATATATATATATATATATATATATATATATATATATATATATGTAATAAAATATATGTATATATAGCTAGAATTCACTGAAAGTCAAGTATTTCTTATATATATATATATTAACCACGCCCCCAACCACGCCCCCCGCCCCACCCCCGACCACGCCCCCCACCCCCCACCTCCCGAAATCGGAGGTCTCAAGGTTGGCAAGTATGAAAAGTGGTCATTTTCTGCAGTACAAACCAGACCAAAAACAACTTTGTTATATCAACTGCAGCCGCTCGCTCTTTCTCACTTGCGCCAACACGTGCACATATGGCACTTAGCCAGTGATGCGTTTACAGCCACACAAAAAGTCGGACAACTCCAACACCACACAGAAAGTGTCATTCCAGGTCGTTACAATATGATTTACCAATCAAATGTGTGCTTATTATAGTGTCATTTATTAGGAATCTTAATTTATAAATATTAATCATGTAATGCTGTTAGTATATGAAATAAATACTAATTAAAAAAAGCGCTTTTCAGAGTACTCAAAGACGCTTTACAGGATAAACAATTTAAATATAAAACAGTTCAAAGTAATAATATAAAATACAGGAAATATAAAAGCAGTACAGCTGAGATAGGCTGCAGCGACCCCGGAAGGGACAAGCGGTAGAAAATCGATGGATGGATACATTGTAAAATACGTAATAATACTGGACATTTACAAGACGGGACATTACAAGACACAGAACACTAATCACTGGTTAAAAGCAGATCCGATCTTTATTTTTTAGTTTTAATGCCATGATTTTAATAGTCTGCACAGATTTTCCTCCATGCGGCCCCTGAGCTAAAATGAGTTTCACACCCCTGGTATAGAAGATCTTTGAGGAGTGTTCTTGACAAGAAGAATCCGTGACCTGCGTTTTTTTTGCAGTAGATTCCGAAAACAACAACAAAGAACTCTTGGTGATGGTGGAATAATCAGCGGTTCATCCTCCCTATATTCAGCTTCAAAAAGTTAAAAAATATTCAGCAGTTGACCAATCCACAGGCTGAAACTGTAAATGTTTGACTTTCAATTAACACCTAGTACCCTCTGCAGTTGAGTTAATGTCTGTTTTAGGAGAAATTGTTTTTCAGTGGCTTTCTTTCGTATTGACGAGCAGGTTTTGTCTCCTTGCGGTCGTTGCGTTTGCAGTCGGAGCCGCCATCTGTCTCCAGAAGGTCTTTGTGACAATATTAGCTTGTTGCGTAATCGACCTCGCAGGACCTTTTTTTGACAACTCACACTTTTAGCAGAGTGAGAGCCACAAGAGAGCGTGAGAGAGAATAAGTCGCCATCTTCACACAGCACTTGACTGAGATATGCCTCACTCTTGTATTCACCTTCATCACGCTCCCCTTCTACTTTTGCTTTCTCTTTGCTGCGGTCGGCAACATTTCACCGTCCTTCACCCCCCGAGTTTTCATTCCTGCTTTTTTTTTTTTTTCGGTGACACCTTCATATTCCTCTCTCTGCAGTCACATTTGCAACGTGGCTTTTAATAAATGTATTCATCAAAGTTGAACGCCGGCTTTAGAAACGCTGCCTCAAGATGATGGATCTCATTAGAAGTTTGCAGACTTTTTACACTGGAGCAGTTTGGAAATGTTCACGTCTTCCTATAACTATTATTATCAAGATTATTAGTATGATGATGATAATTTATCTGTTTTTATGTGTTATTATGAATTTGCAATAAATTAGTTTTGCTTACAATTTCGTTGTACAACATACAATGACAATAAAGATATATTCTATTCTATTCTATTCTCTGATCATGACAATTATTACATTCTTTATTTATTATCAATTATTTCATTTTACTATTTAAACATGCTAACAGGGGAACAGCTGTCATATTTCTAAGACATCGCAAAGTAACAAAATCCATGGTTATTAGGTTAAAAAGACAAAAATTAGCTTAAATGCTAGCAAAAAAACATTAGCGTTTGCAGGTTAACATTAAAATGCTAACAGGGGAACAGCTGTCATATTTCTAAGACGGCGCCAAGTAACAAAATTCATGGTTATTAGGTTGAAAAGACAAAAATTAGCTTAAATGCGAGCAAAAAACATTAGCGTTTGCAGGTTAACATTAACATGCTAACAGGGGAACGGCTAACACACTTTTAAGATGGTGCCGAGTAAGAAAATCCGCCATTATTAGCTTAAAAATAACAAAGTTAGCTAAGATGCTCGCATAAAAAAAATGTTAGCATGCTAATTTTGTAATGTTAATTTTAACATGCTATTAGAGGAACAGCTGGCGTACTTCCAAGACGGCGCCAAGTAACAAAATCCATGGTTATTAGGTTACAAAGAAGAACATTAGCTTAAATGCTAGCAAAAAACATTAGCATTTGCAGGCTAACATTAACATGCTAACAGGGGAACAGCTGTCATATTTCTAAGACGGTGCCAAGTAACAAAATCCATGGTTATTAGGTTGAAAAGACAAAAATTAGCTTAAATGCGAGAAAAAAACATTAGCGTTTGCAGGCTAACATTAACATGCTAACAGGGGAACGGCTAACACACTTTTAAGATAGTGCCAAGTAAGAAAATCCGCCATTATTAGCTTAAAAATAACAAAGTTAGTTAAGATGCTCGCATAAAAAAAATGTTAGCATGCTAATTTTGTAATGTTAAATGTAACATGCTATTAGAGGAACAGCTGGCTTACTTCCAAGCTGGCGCCAAGTAACAAAATCCATGGTTATTAGGTTAAAAAGAAGAAAATTAGCTTAAATGCTAGCAAAAAACATTAGCGTTTGCAGGTTAACATTAACATGCAAACAGGGGAACAGCTGTCATATTTCTAAGACGGCGCCAAGTAACAAAATTCATGGTTATTAGGTTGAAAAGACGAAAATTAGCTTAAATGCGAGCAAAAAACACTAGCGTTTGCAGGCTAACATAAACATGCTAACAGGGGAACGGCTAACACACTTTTAAGATGGTGCCAAGTAAGAAAATCCGCCATTATTAGCTTAAAAATAACAAAGTTAGCTAAGATGCTCGCATAAAAAAAACGTTAGCATGCTAATTTTGTAATGTTAATTTTAACATGCTATTAGAGGAACAGCTGGCGTACTTCCAAGATGGCGCCAAGTAACAAAATCCATGGTTATTAGGTTAAAAAGATGAAAAATAGCTTAAATGCTAGCAAAAAACATTAGCATTTGCAGGTTAACATTAATATGCTAACAGGGGAACGGCTAACACACTTTTACGATGGTGCCAAGTAAGAAAATCCGACATTATTAGCTTAAAAATAACAAAGTTAGCTAAGATGCTCGCATAAAAAAATGTTAGCATGCTAATTTTGTAATGTTAAATGTAACATGCAATTAGAGGAACAGCTGGCGTACTTCCAAGACGGCGCCAAGTAACAAAATCCATGGTTATAAGGTTAAAAAGAAGAAAATTAGCTTAAATGCTAGCAAAAAACATTAGCGTTTGCAGGCTAACATTAACATGCTAACAGGGGAACAGCTGTCATATTCCTAAAACGGCACCAAGTTTCACAATCCATGGTTATTGGGTTAAAAAGAAGAATATTAGCTTAAATGCTAGCAAAAAACATTAGCGTTTGCAGGTTAACATTAACATGCTAACAGGGGAACAGCTGTCATATTTCTAAGACGGCGCCAAAAGTAACAAAATCCATGGTTATTAGGTTAAAAAGACGAAAATTAGCTTAAATGCTAGCAAAAAACATTAGCGTTTGCAGGCTAACATTAACATGCTAACAGGCGAACAGATAACACATTTTTAAGATAGTGCCAAGTAAGAAAATCCGCCATTATTAGCTTAAAAATAACAAAGTTAGCATAAAAAAATGTTAGCATGCTAATTTTGTATTGTTAAATTTAACATGCTATTAGAGGAAGTAAAAAAAATCCGCCATTATTAGCTTAAAAATAACAAAGTTAGCTAAGATGCTCGCATAAAAAAATGCTAGCATGCTAATTTTGTAATGCTAAATCTGACATGCTATTAGAGGAAGAATCCGTGACCTGCGTTTTTTGCAGTAGATTCCGAAACAACAACAAATAACTCTTGGTGATGGTGGAATAATCAGCGGTTCGTCCTCCCTATATTCAGCTTCAAAAAGTTCAAAAATATTCAGCAGTTGACCAATGAACATGGCGCCAAGTAAAAAAAATCCATGATTATTAGGTCAATAAGAACAAAATTAGCTAAAATCTCAGTAAAAAACATTAACATGCTAATAGGGGAACAGCTAGCATACTTCTAGGGTGGCGCCAAGTAACACAATCCATGATTATTCGGTTAAAAATAACACAATTGGTCAAAATATTACTTTTTTTGTGTAAAATTATTACTTTTTATTGAAAAATGGCGACATTTGTCATATAAAATGCTGACTTTTATCACAATATTGCCAATTTTTTTGTCGTCCTTCTAAAATAGTGACACTTTTGGAGTAAAAATATGACTTTTGTCGTAATTTTGTCGAGTAAAATTCCGATTATTATTATATTAACGCTATTATTATGCCAACATTTTTTCACAAAATTGCCAAAATGTTAAGCTTTTTCTTGTAAAATTGCTACTTTAATTGAGTAAAATTCCAACTTTTGTCATTATATTGCACAAATGTTCCGTTTTTTTTTGTAAAATTTTAACTGTGACTTTTATTATAATACTGTCAGAGTTTTTCTTGTAATATTACAACTCATTTTTCACAACAAGCTTTTTTATATTTGCATAGTATGTATATATTATTGATGTTGTAAATACACTTCTTTACATATCTAGAAAGGGTGTGTGTGTGTGTGGGTGACTGGGTGTGTGTGGTACACAGAACATAAATTTCCGGTGCACCCGGAATATCTTATATGTAATAGAAACGCGTAGTGGGGGTGTATTGTGTAAATATGTATTCTGATACATGTTTGTGGAAGACTTGCTCTTCCGGGTTCTTCAGACCACCAATCACAGACATGACCGCCTCGTTCATCTTTCTGAACAATGATTTATTTTGCAATAAATGTTTTTTGTGTTCGTTTTCAGTCATTTCTGTCCGTCTCGCCCTCACTCTCGTTCGTGCTCTGGTTTTCTCTCCACCCTTCCCGGCTGCTGCTCTGTAACAGAGCGACCGGTGATTAGATAAGCCAGCCCAGGTGTGCCATCTACGCACCTGTCGCTAACCTCGAAACCGGTCCTGGCACACCCCGCTTCGCTGCAGGTCCGCAGGCCACGCTCCCCCACCCCACGCTGTTGTTCACAGAAAATGAGCCAAAGTCAGTGAGTCTCAGTTTGAAAAATTAATTAATTGTATCATTTCTCTTTTAATAAAAAATTTAAACGGGTCCCACAGACCCGAACACCACACAAAACAAAAACAAAATGTTATGGATCAAACTACTGCTGTTTCTCTTCCTGCTGTGCGTCCTGACAAGCGCACCACGGACCACGCCCACAGACGCATTCCCTCCGCTGCGGGCGCGCCTCCTCGCGCCTGCTGTCAATCTGTAATCTACACACCTGCCCGTGATGAGCGATCTGCCTTCAAGAGCCAACACAACCTGAGATCCGACGCCAGAACGTAGCTTCTCGTACCCAGTACAGTAAGCCCACACGTATCTCGCTCACCCACTTGTGCATTTTCTCTCCCTGTGCTTCCTCCCCGTCGTTCTCATCGTCTCTTGTGTTGTGTCGTTCTCCAGCTCCCCGTCATCCTTCCTCGTCGTCAAGCTGTGTGTCTTGTCACATTGGACCTCCCTGTGGATCCCCCTTGCCTTCCTGGATTTCGACCTCACGCCTGCCCACTTACTACGACGCCGCGCTCCTGTCCTCGACCACCCGCCTGTCCTCCAACACTCGAGCCTGCCTTGCCCTTATTTGGACTTCCGCCTGGATCAACACGCACTCTCAACATCCTCTGGCAACCATACTCAGATAAGTTCCACATTTAGTCACACTTCATCTCTTTGGTTTAATTACACATCTCATTCACACACCAAGCTGTCAATAAAACACGCTGACAGCTAAACGACGTCATCGTCTCCCTGTCGTCTTCTTCTCTCGCTATCACGTCACAGTACGTTCTGGCCATGTCAGAACCAGACGGCAAAGACATGACGCGTACCCCGCTCACTTCCAGAACCTCCCCTTTATCCAACATCACAGGCGTGCACTCGGCACTCCAGCAGCACCAAGAGCGTTTTTGTGTACTAGAAAACAAGTTAGATGCTGCTTTTGCTGACATTTTAGCTCGACTTGAATTGATTTCCCCAGGCTCTTCCGCTCCATCGGCGCCCGAGCAAGCCGCCTCTGCCGCTGCAGAACCCATACTGCCCCCTGCTTCCTGCGAGCCGAAGATCGCTAGTCCCAGAGCCTTCAAAGGGAATTTTGAACTTTGCCCTGGCTTCTTGGTCCAATGTGACATGGTTTTTCGTCACCAGCCCTCTCGTTACACTTCTGACGGAGCCAAAATAGCCTTTATTTTTTCTTCATTATCAGGAAGGGCCCTCCAGTGGGCCACGGCAGCAGTTGACCACAACATTGGCCTCAGCACTAACTTTGCCGCGTTTCGCCCTGAGTTCCAGGCAGTTTTTGATCACCCCACGGATGGAGGAGACGCCGCCTCACGTCTTCACTCCCTCCAGCAAGGTTCTCGGTCTGTTGCAGACTACACCCTCGAGTTCCGCACCCTGGCCGCTGACAGTGGGTGGGATAATAAGGCCTTGTTGAGCGCTTACCGTCGGGGCCTCTCCGACGAAATCAAGGACGGATTGTTGCGAGACCGCCCGGCCACCTACCATGACCTCATCCAGTTGGCCCTGCTCATGGACCAGAGGCTAAAGGAACGGGCAGCGGAACGAAGACTCGCAGCCCGCGAGAGGACCAGACGACCGGCGTGGGAGAATCGGACCGCGTCCTATTCCCCTGCTGCTCCCAGATTTCGGGCTGAAGGTGCCCCCTTGGTGGACCAGTCTGGGTTTCTTCCCGCACCTTCCATTGGGGTGGAACCCATGCAGTTGGGCAGAACTCGACTTGCCACTGAGGAACGGGAGAGGAGGTTCCGGCTGCGCCTCTGCCTCTACTGTGGTTGTGCGGGTCACATGATCCAGACCTGCCCCACACGACCAAAAGATCAGGCTCACTAGTAAGGGGAGTACTAGTGAGCCATACCACCTTCCCCCAGGGTCGCAGTGACCCTGGCAGTCTCTTCCCTGCTACTTTATCTTGGGAGTCAAAGAGTCTGAGGGTGGGAGCATATTTGGACTCAGGTGCAGATGAGAGCTTCCTGGACCATGATTTTGCCTGTCAAGCCGGGATTGAATTTACCAGCTCAGGCCTTGGATGGACACCCCTTGGGACCCATCACCCACCGTACAGCACTGGTCACACTAACCCTGTCAGGTAACCACACAGAACAAATCAGTTTTTTGATCCTCAACTCCCCCGTAGCTCCTCTTGTCCTCGGCCGCTCATGGCTTCGCCAGCACGACCCCATATTTCCTGGGTCTCAGGGAGAATCTTGGCCTGGAGCACGGCATGCCATGCTAACTGCCTCAAGGCAGCAGCCCCCGTCTCGGAGAACCCCAAGCCCGAGTCATCCCCGTCCGACCTGTCCGGGGTTCCTGCTGTCTACCATGACCTTGCAGCCGTATTCAGTAAGGCCCGGGCACTATCCCTACCCCCGCACAGACCGTACGACTGTGCCATCGATCTCGTACCCGACGCGGTACTCCCTTCTAGCCGCCTGTACAACCTGTCCATACCAGAGAAGAAGGCCATGTCTGACTATATCACGGACTCACTCGCTTCAGGAATCATCACTCCCTCCAAGTCACCAGTAGCCGCTGGATTTTTCTTTGTCGGCAAGAAGGATGGCTCCCTACGCCCTTGCATCGATTACCGAAGACTCAACGCCATCACAGTCAAGAACAGGTATCCTCTTCCACTCATGAGCTCCTCCTTCGAACCTCTGGCCCCTGCAACAGTCTTCACCAAACTTGACCTCCGCAATGCTTACCATCTCGTCCGCATTAGGAAGGGGGACGAGTGGAAGACAGCCTTTAACACACACCTAAGCCATTTCGAGTATCGGGTCATGCCCTTCGGCCTGACCAACGCCCCAGCCGTCTTCCAAGCTCTGGTCAATGATGTTTTAAGAGACATGCTCGAGAAATTTGTTGTTGTTTACCTGGACGATATTCTGATCTTCTCTCACAACAGGCAGGAACATCAGCAGCACGTACGTCTGGTTCTACAGCGCCTCCTGGAGAACCGCTTGTTCATCAAGGCAGAGAAATGTGAGTTCCATTCTTCTTCCGTAAACTTCCTGGGCCACATCATCGAAAGGGGTAACACCCGAGCCGACCCCAAGAAGGTCAAGGCAGTGGTGGAGTGGCCTCAACCAACCTCTCGTACTGAACTGAGGAGATTCCTAGGCTTTGCTGGATTTTACCATCGATTCATACTCAACTTCAGTAAGGTAGCTGCACCTCTCCACGCACTTACATCTACACTTACTGCTTTTGTTTGGAACAAGGAGGCAGACATGGCGTTCCAGAGACTCAAGAGGAGCTTCAGTTCCTCCCCCGTTCTCGTACACCCTGACCCGGACGTGCCGTTCACGGTTGAAGTGGACGCTTCTGACTCTGGGATTGGGGCAGTTTTGTCCCAACGTTCCAGTGGGAATAATGTGTTGCACCCGTGTGCATTTTTTTCTAGACGCCTCTCTCCAGCCGAGAGGAACTACGATGCAGGGAACCGAGAACTGTTGGCAGTCCACGAGGCACTGCTTGAATGGAGACACTGGTTGGAGGGGGCCAAGCATCCGTTCCTGGTCCTGACCGACCATCGCAACCTCATACACATCCGATCCGCTAAAAGACTGAATGACAGGCAAGCTCGCTGGGCACAATTTTTTTGTCGATTTAACTACACCCTCACCTACAGACCTGGTTCACGTAATGGCAAGGCGGACGCTCTTTCTCGGATCTTCTCAGAGGAACCCACCATTAAATCCACTCCTGAGACCATCCTTCCCCCTAACCGCATCATCGGGATGGTAACTTGGGAAATCGAGGGCTTGGTCAAGACGGCCCTACGTTCCGACCCTGGTCCCGGAAACGGACCGCCTGATAGACTGTTCGTTCCTGAACTTTTAAGGGCCAAGGTACATGACTGGGCTCACTCAAGTTTGTTTACCTGTCAGTCTGTAAGTTTTATTCAACGCCGTTTTTGGTGGCCTTCCATGGAGGCAGACACCTGTGAGTTCGTCGCCGCATGCAGCGTCTGCGCCCGGAACAAGGCAGGCCACAGGCCTCCTGCCGGTCTCTTACACCCCCTTCCCATCCCCAGTCGACCTTGGTCCCACATTGCTGTTGATTTCATCACAGGGCTTCCCTCCTCTAGAGGTAACACCACAATCCTCACCATCATCGACAGGTTTTCCAAGGCGGCACATTTTATTCCATTGCCCAAACTCCCATCCTCTGCTGAGACGACAGACCTGCTGGTCCAGCATGTTATCAGGATCCACGGGATCCCCTCCGACATTGTCTCTGATCGTGGCCCCCAATTCATTTCTCGGGTCTGGCAGGCCTTCTGTAAGGGGGTTGGGGCCATGGTTAGTCTGACTTCCGGCTACCACCCCCAAAGCAATGGTCAAGCAGAGAGGGCTAACCAGGGGGTGGAGACCATGCTGCGATGTATGGCTGCGCAACAGCCCAACCCCTGGAGAAAATTTATTCCATGGGTGGAATACTCTTTTAACTCCATGACCTGCGCAGCTACTGGTATGTCCCCGTTTGAGTGCTGGCTGGGGTTTCAACCTCCCTTGTTTCCCTCCCAGGAGATCGAGATGGCAGTTCCTTCCACCCGGGCCCACCTGAGACGATGTCGCAGAGTGTGGAGGTCCGCCCGCGCTGCCCTACTAAAGGCATCTGAAAGGATGTGTCGCAATGCCAACCGGCGGCGCATTCCGGCTCCCGACTACCAGCCCGAACAGCAGGTGCTGCTTCGGGCCAAGGACCTCCATCTCCCGATCTCCTCCCAGAAACTTGCACCACGTTTTGTTGGACCGTATACGGTAAAATCCAAGATCAACCCTGCTGCAGTACATTTGGATCTTCCACATTCCATGAGATTTCACCCTGTCTTTCATGTATCCCAAATCAAACCAGTAGTTAGCAGTTCCCTGTCCTCCCCCACCCCTGCTCCTCCCCCTCCTAGGGTCCTCGAGGATGGGGACCAAGTCTGGACAGTCAAGGAGATTCTCAGGGTCCGGCGACAGGGGAGGGGATGGGTCTACCTTGTGGACTGGGAGGGTTATGGTCCTGAGGATAGGTCCTGGGTACCGGCTTCTTACATCGCCGACCCCTCCCTTATCGAAGACTTTTACAGAGCTCACCCTGAGGCACCCCGAAGCTCGCCGGGAGTCTCGCATAAGGGGGGGGGGTCCTGTTATGGATCAAACTACTGCTGTTTCTCTTCCTGCTGTGCGTCCTGACAAGCGCACCACGGACCACGCCCACAGACGCATTCCCTCCGCTGCGGGCGCGCCTCCTCGCGCCTGCTGCCAATCTGTAATCTACACACCTGCCCGTGATGAGCGATCTGCCTTCAAGAGCCAACACAACCTGAGATCCGACGCCAGAACGTAGCTTCTCGTACCCAGTACAGTGAGCCCACACGTATCTCGCTCACCCACTTGTGCATTTTCTCTCCCTGTGCTTCCTCCCCGTCGTTCTCATCGTCTCTTGTGTTGTGTCGTTCTCCAGCTCCCCGTCATCCTTCCTCGTCGTCAAGCTGTGTGTCTTGTCACATTGGACCTCCCTGTGGATCCCCCTTGCCTTCCTGGATTTCGACCTCACGCCTGCCCACTTACTACGACGCTGCGCTCCTGTCCTCGACCACCCGCCTGTCCTCCAACACTCGAGCCTGCCTTGCCCTTATTTGGACTTCCGCCTGGATCAACACGCACTCTCAACACCCTCTGGCAACCATACTCAGATAAGTTCCACATTTAGTCACACTTCATCTCTTTGGTTTAATTACACATCTCATTCACACACCAAGCTGTCAATAAAACACGCTGACAGCTAAACGACGTCATCGTCTCCCTGTCGTCTTCTTCTCTCGCTATCACGTCACACAATAAACAATAACCTCCTGCCTTGAACTCTCCTTGCTTTTGTTGCGAGCTCAACAAATAAATACAAAGTTTACCAAAAACCTCATACCTTGAACTCGGGCAATTTTTTATTGTTAGCCAGATACGAAAACATTTGTTTCATCAGAAATTTTGTCCTGGCATTCAAAAGCAGGAAGAAAAGCTCCGACTCCGAAGGGAAGTCACTTTTGGGTGACAAATGCAAGAAAAAAACCCTGACCTCCTACTTTTAACATCGCTGGACAGGAAAACACTGGTAAACGCCACAATCTGCTCAGAAAAGTAGAGCCAGCGTTCAAAAGAAAAATTACTTGGAAATGAGGCCAACAATCTTGCTAAGACTTCATGTTTTGACTAATATAAACAAGGTGCAAACAAAGGTAAATGTGGAACTGTCCCTGAACCGTTCACAGTCTTGCGCTCTTTTGAAAGACTTTTTCTACACAGCAGTCAGAACGTTTGTGAGTGCTACTGACATTTAGGAATAGAACTTTAAAGGCCTGCTGAAACCCACTACTACCGACCACGCAGTCTGATAGTTTATACATCAATGATGAAATCTTAACATTGCAACACATGCCAATACGGCCGGGTTAGCTTACTAAAGTGCAATTTTAAATTTTGCGCGAAATATCCTGCTGAAAACGTCTCGGTATGATGACGTCAGCGCGTGACGTTGAGCTGCCAGTTTTTGTTGTTGTTTTTAACGTGTATTACCGCTAATGGAAAACCTAAAAATTACCGTAAAAATCTGACTGCTCAAGTGGCAAAATTTTAAAAAGAATTGTAATTGTTTTTCCATTTCCAAAAACACGTATATATTTCACAGTAAAGTTCTGGTAGGAAGAGTTGCCATGTTTTTCCTGTAAAATCTACAGATGTTTTTTTTATTTTTTTTTAACTGTGCACATAAAAAAATATTTTCAATAATCAAATGCATAATTCATAACATTTGCTGTTTCAAGCGGCCCTTTGATGGAAGCCATCACTGCGATATGGCCCTCAATGAAAACCAGTGTGACACCGCTGTATTAGAAGAAGAGTTTGGATTAAAGAAGACTTTTTTCTCTTCCAACTTTCAACTCTTCCAAGCATATGCAACTCTTCAAGGACACATGTAAAGAATGTTTTTTTTCTTTTTCTGACTGATAAAAGTTGTTCCAATGTTGGATACAATGTCCAAGCATCAACTCATTCAGTTTATGCATTTCGCCGTTAGCTTGAACGCAGTTTTGGATGCCTCCGTTTGTGGGGTGTTGCAGTCTGGCTCCTACTTATTTGGACATTAAGTCAAGTTCTGTGCCAGAGGGGGAGGAGCTTGTTATCACGCTGGCTACTTTGTAAACAAACCCCGCCCACTCTCCTTCGTGCCTTGTCAGCCTGGAGCGGGCTGTAAAGGCTGTGAAGGTGATCTTAGTATTTTCTGGACCATAGGGCGCACCGGATTATAAGGCGCACTGCCAATGAGCGGGTCTTTTCAGGTCTTTTTTCATA
Source organism: Nerophis lumbriciformis (assembly GCF_033978685.3). Classification (NCBI taxonomy): domain Eukaryota; kingdom Metazoa; phylum Chordata; class Actinopteri; order Syngnathiformes; family Syngnathidae; genus Nerophis; species Nerophis lumbriciformis. Next base: position 10,579,830 of record NC_084550.2, read on the forward strand.
CAAAAAGGCGCATGTGACAGTCTCTCCCTGTCGGGGTTCCATGGACCACCAAGGACTGACATGACTGCAAGCAGTTTGTGCCTTTATTTATTTTTCAATAGTACTCAGTCTCTGGTTGGGTCGCTTTTCAGCTCCTTCCTCTTCCACTGCTCGCTCTTCCGGTCACTTTTCAGCCTCCCGCTTCGTCGTCTGTCCCTCGCTCTCTGTTGATTTCGCGCTGCCGCCCTTTTAGACACTGGGAGGGGATTACACAATTGTGCACGCTCCTGATGTTTATTACGGCAACGATCCCGGCGCGCCCCGCCTCGCTGTCGGTCTGCCGGCCACGCCTCCCCACAGGGTCATGTTATGATTTTTTTCTAAATGTAAAACACTTCCTTGTGGTCTACATAACAAGTAATGGTAGTTCTTTGGTCAAAATGTTGCATAGATGACGTTTTACAGATCAACTTCAAGTCGCTTTCTGACCGCCTTTTTGTGGGCGGTCTTATTTACGTGGCTCACCTTCGGCAGCGTCTTCTCCCCGTCATCTTTGTTGTAGCGGTGTAGCGTGCAAGGACGGGAGTGGAAGAAGTGTCAAAAGATGGAGCTAACTGTTTTAATGACATTCACACGTTACTTCTATAAATAACGGAGCGGCATCTCCTCATCCGTGGCTCACTAGTGCAACAACAACGCCCGAAATGTGTCCCGTGAAAAACCGTACGACCTGATAACTAAAGTTCCTTGGGTGAATAATGTAAACTCACGACACCGGTATGTTTTAGCACTTTCACGGCGAGATATAAGTAAGAACTTTACACTACTTTATATTAGAAATGGCAACAGGATGAATATCCCATAACAAGAAGATAGATTTATGACTACAGTGGTGGACGTGCGCAAATTTTCAGGACTTATGCAGATCTCAAATACACATCAGCAGGTACCAGAAGATAAATGTTGGTTTTGCTTAATACTGCGAAACAAAACGGCAGATAATATGTCTTACCTTATACACACACCATAATAATACTTGTATGTTGAAGCGGCTTCACAGCTTACCAAAGTCGCACTAAACCATTTTGACAGATTATTGTGCGCCGAGTGTAATGTCCTTTATTTTCAGTTTAAATAATTAAAGTACCAATGATTGTCACACACACACTAGGTGTGGTGAAATGTGTCCTCTGCATTTGACCCATCCCCTTGTTCCACCCCCTGGGAGGTGAGGGGAGCAGTGCGCAGCAGCGGTGGCCGCGCCCGGGAATCATTTTTGGTGATTTAACCCCCAATTCCAACCCTTGATACTGAGTGTCAAGCAGGGGGGTAATCGGTCCCATTTTTATAGTCTCTGGTATGACTCGGCCGGGGTTTGAACTCACATCTAGGGATGTCCGATAATGGCTTTTTGCCGATATCCGATATTCCGATATTGTCCAACTCTTTAATTACCGATACCGATATCAACCGATATATACAGTCGTGGAATTAACACATTATTATGCCTAATTTGGACAACCAGGTATGGTGAAGATAAGGTACTTTTTTAAAAATTAATTTAAAAAAATAAGATAAATAAATTAAAAACATCTTCTTGAATAAAAAAGAAAGTAAAACAATTTAAAAACAGTTACATAGAAACTTGTAATTAATGAAAATGAGTAAAATTAACTGTTGAAGGTTAGTACTATTAGTGGACCAGCAGCACGCACAATCATGTGTGCTTACGGACTGTATCCCTTGCAGACTGTATTGATATATATTGATATATAATGTAGGAACCACAATATTAATAACAGAAAGAAACAACCCTTTTTGTGTGAATGAGTGTAAATGGGGGAGGGAGGTCTTTGGGTTGGTGCACTAATTGTAAGTGTATCTTGTGTTTTTTATGTTGATTTAATAAAAATAAAAATAAAAACAAATTTAAAAAAACTATACCGATATTATCGGACATCTCTGCTCACAACCTACCGATCTCAGGGCTCCAGCCACTAGGCCACTGAGTAGATGGAACATTTAAAGTTTTGGTGTTTACTGGCGTCATATCGCAGTCTACACATATCTCTTACGTGTGACTGGTCACACTTATCATTGTCATGACTTGATCCTGGGTGTTTGCTTTTCCGGGATGCAACGGAAAGTTGGCTCGGGCGAGAAGGGAATGTAAGTACATGATTTATTTAATTGTATCCAAAAAACAAACGAAAAGCGCGCACAGTGGCGGAGAAACAACTTGGCTATGAAAACAAATACTTGCACAAAGGCAGAAACTATGAACAATTAAACAAAAACACTAACTGTGGTATTAATAAACAAAACTTACATGGCATGGACAAAAGGAGCAGCATGAACGATGGACATGAAGAAAGTGTCAGGAATGTGCACAGCATAAATGGGGGATGTCGCCAGCAAGACAAACTGAAAACAATGAACTTAAATACTACAGGCATGATTAACGAAAACAGGTGCGTGACTCAAAACGTGAAACAGGTGCGTGACGTGACAGGTGAAAACTAATGGGTTGCTATGGTGACAAAGAGTGCACAATGAGTCCAAACGTGGAACAGGTGAAACTAATGGGTAACCATGGAAACAAGACAAGGGAGTGAAAAGCCAGAAACTAAAGAGTCCAATAACTAAACAAAACAAAACATGACTAAAACAAAACATGATTACACAGACATGACAATCATGACACCATGTACCTAAAAAAATTGTTTCGAAGTCGGTAAGCACAACCAGAATTATTCCGTACGATAGACGCACCAGATTATAAGGCGCACTGTCGATTTTGGAGACAATGGAAGGATTTTAAGTGTGCCTTATAGTCCGAAAAGTATGTATAAAAATGCCCACATTCCAACGATTGGAGGAATAATTGGAGGAAAGTTTTAAACTAGAGATGTCCGATAATGGCTTTTTTTTTGCTGATATCCGATATTCCGATATTGTCCAACTCTTAATTACCGATATCAACCGATACCAATATATACAGTCTTGGAATTAACACATTATTATGCCTAATTTTGTTGTGATGCCCCGCTGGATGCATTAAACAATGTAACAAGGTTTTCCAAAATAAATCAACTCAAGTTGTGGAAAAAAAAAAAGACCAACATGGCACTGCCATATTTATTATTGAAGTCACAAAGTGCATTATTTTTTTTTTAACAGGCCTCAAAACAGCAGCTTGGAATTTGGGACATGCTCTCCCTGAGAGAGCATGAGGAGGTTGAGGTGGGCGGGGTTGGGGCGGGTGGGGTTTAGGGGTAAGGGGTAGCGGGGGTCATTCTTGATTGGTGTGGGTTCACAGTGTGGCGCTTTTTTGTAACAGTGTTAAAATTGTTTATACGGCCACCCTCGGTGTGACCTGTATGGCTGTTGACCTTGGCATTCACTTGTGTGTGTGAAAAGCCGTAGATATTATGCAAAGGCAGTGCCTTTAAGGTTTATTGGCGCTCTGTACTTCTCCCTACGTCCGTGTACACAGCGGCGTTTTAAAAAGTCATACATTTTACTTTTTGAAACCGATACCGATAATTTTGAAACCGATACCGATAAATTAAATTTTAAAGCATTTATCGGCCGATATTATCGGACATCTCTATTTTAAACAAAATAATTTGGAACGGGCGTGGTTGAAAAGCTTAACGAGCCACTCAGTGTGTTGGTAGACCGGGCATTCGGCCTGCTGGCTGGTGGGCTGCATCTTGCCTGGTCACTGGAGTGCGTGCGATGGGCAGAAAAGCTCTGACACACTTTAGGATACGCCGCTCACCGGATACAAAAACATTGGCAAACGTTACAACCTTGTTGGAAATTCATGCAAGTGTTCAAACGTTCATTGGTGAATGAGGGCGTGCATCAGCAGTGCAGCCACCCCCGTCGTCCTCCTTCACCAATCTCACAGCAACCTTTTTCTTGCCTTTTTCCCTCCGCCTTATTAAAAAAAGGCTTCTGTGATGGCCGACCCCTCTCCACTCCCAGCCGGGCGGATGAGCGAGAAGCAGGCAAACATCCAAAAGTGTTCCTCCGTCCAAAGGTAATGAAAGAAGCCTCGTATTCTTTGATTGCGCGGGCCAGGGCATCAGGACCGCCGTTAGATTTCTGACACATCTCACCAGCTCAGAGCGTTATCTGTCTGCACACACACACACACACACACACACACTCACACACACACACACACACACATACATGCGCGCACGTGCATTCTTCTAAGGAAGTCACGGACACGTAAATAAATCCCGCATATAATTACACATATTGCCGGGTGCTGTCAAGGTGGAGGCGACGTCCCAGAAAGTGCAGATAAGAAGTATCCAATTGATGCGGACGCCAAACAAATCTCACCCTTGTTCGTTTACGCCCTCTCCCAGCAGGCACAAGACATTGATACAATGTTGATAACACATACAAGTCCTTTAAAACTGACTTTAAAACATCCATCCATCCATCCATTTTCTACACTGCAAAAAGTCAGTGTTCAAAAAGAAGAAAAAAAAATACAAAAATGAGGGGTATTTTATTTGAACTAAGCAAAATTATCTGCCAATAGAACAAGAAAATTTGGCTTGTCAAGACTTTCCAAAACAAGTAAAATTAACTAACCTCAAAGAACCCAAAAATACCTTAAAATAAGTATATTCTCACTAATAACAAGTGCACTTTTCTTGGTAGAAAAAAAAAGACCTTTTTGCTCAATATGTTGAAAAATATTCTTAAATGAAGTAAATGCTAGTGCCTTTATCTTGACATAATGATATGCGCTCGGCATTACATTTCTTGAAACCAGCAAACTTATACTAAAAACTAGTTTATTGTTCTTAATGGAAAGGCAACAAGGCAACCGCTTGTTACTCTCGGGGTCTCCAAAATCATATGGTCTAAAAATGCATTTTTCCATTGATAACATGACATCATCGCGCCAAGTGCGTGCTCTTTCAGTCAATTAGTGCGCATATATACAGCCCGGCCCCCGGCCAAAACATTTTTAATTGTAATTTTGAAGAATTTATCTGAATGTGCATGAACTATTTCTGTTCAAAATTGTTAGAAATGTCACATGTTAAATGTTTAAACATTAACTGTCAGTTTACTGTACTGTGCCAACTGTACTACTATATGAGTACGTGTTTTCTATTGTTTCATTGAAAATAAAACAGCAAAGTCCATTTGGCTGTCATCTGTTTTAATTATGAGACAAAACTGTGTCAAAGTCATGATTTTTTTTTCATGCTTGAAATAAGTAATTATTACTTTAAAAGAAGCAGTTTTATACTTGTGAGTGTTGATGACACAGCTTTGCAACAGTTGATATTCTAGTTTCAAGCTTGTTTTACTCAATATAGGTCATCAAATCTCAGCAACAAGCTGTAATATCTTACTGAGATCATTTAGGACCAAAACCCTTAAAACAAGTAAAACACTCTAACAAAAAATCTGCTTAGTGAGAAAAATTATCTTATTAGACAGAAAATAAGCAAATATCACCCTTATTTGAGATATTTCATCTTACTTAGATTTCAGTTTTTGCAGTGTACCGCTTGTCCCGTTCGGGGTCGCGTGGGTGCTGGAGCCTATCTCACACTGCAAAAACTGAAATCTAAGTAAGATTAATTATCTCAAATAAGGGTGATATTTGCTTATTTTCTGTCTGATAAGATAATTCTTACTTGTTTTAAGGGCTTTGGTCCTAAATGATCTCAGTAAGATATTACAGCTTGTTGCTGAGATTTTATGATCTATATTGAGTAAAACATGCTTGAAACTATTTTTGTCCAAATGTCCAAAACACACCCAGCAATGGTGCACAGGAAGGCGGGGAAGAAGAGGGGAAAAGGCGGCCAAAATGGTCAAAAGTCCCAATTTTGTCTGAAAATACCTACCCCGGGTTCCAGTCATGCTTGAAACTATTTTTGTCCAAATGTCCAAAACGCACCCAGCAAAGTCCCACGGGAAGTGGGGGAGAAAAGTGAGAAAAGTCATCAAAAGTCCCCAAAAATGTTCAAAATACCTACCCAGGTTCGAGTCCCACAAGTCTCGCCGCCGGCCGCCCAAGTCCCGGGATGGCCAAAACGTCCATAACACACCCAGCCGAGTCCCACAGGGAGGGGGGATAAAAGTTGGAAAAGTCGGCAAAAGTCCCAAAAATGTTCAAAATACCTACGCAGGTTCGAGTCCCACATGGAGTGCCACAAGTGGCACTCGAACCCGGGTGTGATTTTTGAACATTTTACCGACTTTTCTCACTTTTCTCCCCGCCCTCCCGTGGGACTTTGCTGGGCGCGTTTTGGACATTTTGGGCATCGGGACTTGTGGGACTCGAACCTGGGTAGGTATTTGGAAAATTTTGGGGACTTTTGCCGACTTTTCCAACTTTTATCCCCCCTTCCCGTGGGACTCGGCTGGGTGTGTTATGGACATTTTGGGCATCCCGGGACTTGCGCGGCTAAGATTTTTGTTAGAGTATTTGACTTGTTTTAAGGGTTTTGGTCCTAAATGATCTCAGTAAGATATTACAGCTTGTTGCTGAGATTTTATGATCTATATTGAGTAAAACATGCTTGAAACTATTTTTGTCCAAATGTCCAAAACACACCCAGCAATGGTGCACAGGAAGGCGGGGAAGAAGAGGGGAAAAGGCGGCCAAAATGGTCAAAAGTCCCAATTTTGTCCGAAAATACCTCCCCGGGTTCCAGTCATGCTTGAAACTATTTTTGTCCAAATGTCCAAAACGCACCCAGCAAAGTCCCACGGGAAGCGGGGGAGAAAAGTGAGAAAAGTCATCAAAAGTCCCCAAAAATGTTCAAAATACCTACCCAGGTTCGAGTCCCACAAGTCTCGCCGCCGGCCGCCCAAGTCCCGGGATGGCCAAAATGTCCACAACACACCCAGCCGGGTCCCACGGGAAGGGGGGATAAAAGTTGGAAAAGTCGGCAAAAGTCCCAAAAATGTTCAAAATACCTACGCAGGTTCGAGTCCCACATGGAGTGCCACAAGTCTTAAGACTTGTGGCACTCGAACCCGGGTGTGATTTTTGAACATTTTACCGACTTTTCTCACTTTTCTCCCCGCCTTCCCGTGGGACTTTGCTGGGCGCGTTTTGGACATTTTGGGCATCGGGACTTGTGGGACTCGAACCTGGGTAGGTATTTTGAACATTTTTGGGACTTTTGCCGACTTTTCCAACTTTTATCCCCCCTTCCCGTGGGACTCGGCTGGGTGTGTTATGGACATTTTGGGCATCCCGGGACTTGCGCGGCTAAGATTTTTGTTAGGGTGTTTTACTTGTTTTAAGTGTTTTGGTCCTAAATGATCTCAGTAAGATATTACAGCTTGTTGCTGAGATTTGATGACCTATATTGAGTAAAACATGCTTGAAACTAGAATATCAACTGTTGCAAAGCTGTGTCATCAACACTCACAAGTATAAAACTACTTTTTTAAAGTAATCATTTCTTATTTCAAGCATGAAAAAAAAAAATCATGACTTTGACACAATTGTGTCTCATAATTAAAACAAATGACAGCCAAATGGACTTTGCTGTTTTATTTTCAACGAAACAATAGAAAATACGTACTCATATAGTAGTACAGTTGTTATTAGTGAGAATATACTTATTTTAAGGTATTTTTGGGTTCATTGAGGTTAGCTAATTTTACTTGTTTTGGAAAGTCTTGACAAGCCAAATTTTCTTGTTCTATTGGCAGATAATTTTGCTTAGTTCAAATAAAATACCCCTCACTTTTGTATTTTTGTTTGTTCACACACTAGGGACCATTTAGTGTTGCCAATCAACCTATCCCCAGGTGCATGTCTTTGGATTTGGGGGGAAGCCGGAGTACCCGGAGGGAACCCACGCAGTCACGGGGAGAACATGCAAACTCCACACAGAAAGATCCCGAGTGCAGGATCGAACCCAGAACCTTCGTATTGTGAGGCAGACCCACTAACCCCTGTAGCACCGTGCTGCCCAATGTTGCAAAATACCGAATTTTTCGGACTATACGGCGCACTTAAAATCCTTTAATTTTCTCAAAAATCGCCTTATAACCCGGTGCGCCTAATGTAAGGAATAATACTGGCTGTGCTTACCGACCTCGAAGCTATTTTATTTGGTACATGTGACCAGTAGATGGCAGTCACACATAAGAGACACGTGGAGACTGCAAGATGGCGCCGGTAAACAACACCAACACTTTAAATGTTCCACTGAGAATATAGAACATTACACACGGCGCTCAAAAATCAGTCAAAATGTTTTTAGTATGACTTCGGTAAACTATGAAGCCGCACCGCTTTATGGATTGTCAGTCCATTAGACATGCGAGTATTATTATGGTGTGTGTGTATAAGGACCGCAAAATGGCACCAATTAGCAGGCATTATCTGCCGTTTAGTTTTGCAATATTATGAAAAAGCAACTTTTCTTACCTTCTGGTACCTGCTGATCTGTATTTGGGATCTGCATAAGTACTTAAAATTTGAGCGCGTCCGCCACTGTAGTCCATAAACTTCTTCTTTTTCTTTACCTTCTTATGTTAATAACTAATAATAATAACTGGGATTTATATAGCGCTTTTCTAAGTACCCAAAGTCGCTTTACATGTAGAACCCATCATTCGTTCACACCTGGTGGTGGTAAGCTACTTTCATAGCCACAGCTGCCCTGGGGTAGACTGACGGAAGCGTGGCTGCAATTTGCGCCAACGGCCCCTCCGACCACCACCTGTCATTCATCATTCAATTCACGGGTGTGAGTGGCACCGGGGGCAAAGGGTGAAGTGTCCCGCCCAAGGACACAACGGCAGCGATTTTTGGATGGTAAGAGGCGGGGAGCGAACCTGCAACCCTCAGGTTTCTGGCACGGTTGCTCTACCCACTACGCCATGCCGCCCCATGTTGCATTCATCTTACGCTGTTGCCATTTCTAATATAGAGTAGCGCAAAGTTCTTACTTATATCTGTCAGTAAACTCGCCATGAAAGCGCTAAAACATACCGGTGTGGTGAGTTTACATTAATCACCCAAGAAACTTAAGGTATTAGGGAGTTCCGGTCGTACGGTTTTTCACGGGACACATTTCCGGCGTTGTTGTTGTTGCACTAGTGAGCCACGGATGAGGAGATGCTGCTCTGTTATTGATTGAGGTAAAGTCTGATTGTCATTAAAACAGTTAGCCCCATCTTTTGACACTTCTTCCACTCCCGTCCTTGCACGCTACACTCGCTTGTCAATCTCTATTTTCCTTTTTATCTCTTCTATCAGTAAATAATAGTGCGATGGAGCGCCAATGTGATTTGTTTTCCGAGTCCTTGTTGTGAAAAGTCTTGGGAGACTTCTTTGTAGTGCGTTGTGTTCTTTTTAGATCAAAACGTTATTTTTTTATTTTCCGATGTGAGTCCTTTTCCACCAGCAGGGTGCCTCCTCGACACAGCGGCGTGTTTTAGCGCAGATGTGGGACAGAATAGCAATTGTCGCTTATCAGATCAAAACCAAATGTTGGACAATCATCATAAATAGTTCTTACAGTGGGAGATCATTGTTTGATTCTTATTATGTGCACATTTTCCATTCATTACGCTTTTCCATACTTCATAGTAGCGATGGGTTGAGCCAATTCGTAGAAATTTCAATACATCATGACATGTGATGGTCAATATCCACCAGCAAATGTTCAAACATCGATTATTTTTAATGATAGCAAAATCACATAAACACAACCGCAGGACCCGGGAATGAAAAAAAACCTGTCGTTGCTTAGCGTTTCCCCCGGTACCAAAATGTATATTGATACAACTGGTCTAAAAGAGGGTTCTATTTAAAGGCTAGAGTATTCAAATGAGTTTTAAGATAGGACTTAAATGCTTCTACTGAGGTAGCATCTCTAATTGTTACTGGGAGGGCATTCCAGAGTACTGGAGCCCGAATAGAAAACGCTCTATAGCCCGCAGATTGTTTTTGGGCTCTGGGAATCATTAATAAGCCGGAGTTCTTAGAACGCAGATTTCTTGCCGGAACATATGGTACAATACAATCGGCAAGATAGGAGGTAGCTAGACCGTTTATTATTCTATACGTACACTGCAAAAACTGAAATCCAAGTAAGATTAAATATCTGAAATAAGGGTGATATTTGCTTATTTTCTGTTTGATAAGATAATTCTTCTCACTAAGCAGATTTTATGTTCGAGTGTTTTACTTGTTTTAAGGGTTTTGGTCCTAAATGATCTCAGTAAGATATTATAGCTTGTTGCTGAGATTTGATGACCTATATTGAGTAAAACATGCTTGAAACTAGAATATCAACTGTTGCAAAGCTGTGTCATCAACACTCACAAGTATAAAACTAATTTTTTAAAGTGAAAAAAATCATGATTTTGACACAATTGTGTCTAATAATTAAAACAGATGACAGCCAAATGGACTTTATTGTTTTATTTTCAATGAAACAATATAAAATACGTACTCATATAGTAGTACAGTTGGCACAGTACAGTAAACTGACAGTTCATATTTAAACAATTAACATTTCAAGCAATTTTGAACAGAAATAGTTCATACACATTCAGATAAATTCCTCAAAATTACAATTAAAAAATGTTTGGCCGGGCTGTATATATATGCGCACTAATTGACTGAAAGAGCACGCACTTGGCGCGATGATGTCATGTTATCCATGGAAAAATGCATTTTTAGACCATATGATTTGCCTGAGCGGCTAGAAGACCCCGAGAGTAACAAGCGGTTGCCTCGTTGCCTTTCCATTAAGAACAATAAATTAGTTTTTAGTATAAGTTTGCTGGTTTCAAGAAATGTAATTCATTATGTCAAGATAATGGCACTAGCATTTACTTCATTTAAGAATATCTTTCAACATATTGAGCAAAAAGGTCTTTTTTTTTTTTTCTACCAAGAAAAGTGCACTTGTTATTAGTGAGAATATACTTATTTTAAGGTATTTTGGGGTTCATTGAGGTTAGCTAATTTTACTTGTTTTGGAAAGTCTTGACAAGCCGAATTTTCTTGTTCTATTGGCAGATAATTTTGCTTATTTCAAATAAAATACCCCTAATTTTTGTATTTTTTTTGTTCTTGTTTTTGAACACTGACTTTTTGCAGTGTTTGTAGTAAAACCTTAAAGTCGCATCGTAAGTGCACAGGAAGCCAGTGCAGGTGAGCCAGTATAGGCGTACGCACTTGTAGCGCGGCACCTCCTTGTTTAAAGCGTAACCATTCTTTCTCCCCACGATGTTTTTGCTTGTATGCGCTTTGTGTGTGCATTTTGACACACTCAACATCATGCGTCTCACCTCTGTACTTCAAAAAAAATGTGCCCGTATTTTCCAAAGGCAGTATAGCACCGTTTTTATTTCATTAGTACTGCGATATTTCGTTAGTACCGGCATACCGCACAACTGTACCGTCTCCTAATAAGACGGTAGAGTTAACCCTTGTGTGGTGTTCGGGTCTGTGGGACCCGTTTTCATTTTTTATTGAAAGAAAAATTATACAATTAATACATTTTTCAAACTGAGACTCACTGACTTTGGCTCATTTTCTGTGAAGAACATATATCAGAATACATATTTAATGACCACACACCATACACATTTCTATTACATATAAGATGTCCGGGTCCACTGGACCCGGGGCTAATAGAAGTGTGGAAATTGATGTCTGTGTACCACACACACACACACACACACACACACACACACACACACACACACACACACACACACCCACACACACACACACACACACACACACACACACACACACACCAGGCCTAGACAGGAGGAGGACAGAGTGTAGGTACACAGAACATCAGAGGGTCAAATGTGCGAGAAAATGAGAGCAGACAGTGTTGCCAAACAATGTTGCAACCTTGTGTGGGAACCGCAGGTGCAGAAACACAAAAGAAGAATCCCTGTGGGATGCAGTAACTGGCAGAGAAATTTTCCGTGCAATGTTCATAATGTTGTTACTCAGCCAGCATTTGTGGGTCTGATGGACCCGTTGCATTTTGTGGCTTTTAATGCCTCACAATCAAACACTTTTATGTTAAAATACTGAACAGATGTTTATTGGGATAAGGTAAACATCTGTTCAGTATTTTAACATAAAAGTGTTTGATTGTGAGGCATTAAAAGCCACAACATGCAACGGGTCCATCAGACCCACAAACGCTGGCTGAGTAACAACAATAAGAACATTACACAAGGGTTAAGGATATTGAGGAAGTGGTCGACCAACAATCACTTTATTGTACAACTGGCAGTAAGGACACGCTGTCATTGAAAGACCAGCCCCTGCATGGCATGTACCACCGACAAATTGAAGAAGTAGCTGACATTGAGAAAACATACCAGTGGCTGGACTGAAACAGAGCACATAGGCACTAATCATGGCAGCACAGAAAACAGGCCCTAAACACAAGGTCAATAGAGGCCGAGGTCTACCACATCAGACAGGACCCCAGGTGCAGGCTGTGCAAAGAAGCCCCAGAGACCGTGCAGCACAGCAGGGTGCAACATTCTGACAGGCAAGGCGTACGTGGAGCACCATAACCACATAGCAGGCACATCTGTACAAAATATGGACTGGAGGTCCCAGAATCAAGATGGCAGATACTACCAAAGGTAGTTGAGAACAACCAGGCCATGGGACTTCTAGATCCAGAATAACAAATGGACTATGGCCAACCACCCCGAAATAGATAAACATCAGAAGACAGCGGTGGTGATAGATGTAGCAATCCTGAGTGGAAGCAACAGGAACACAGAAAGCCTGAAGAATACCAAAGAATGAAGGAAGAGCTGAAGAAAATGTGTGGTGTGAAGGCAACAGTGGTGCCTTTAGTTATTGGGTATGCCGAGCTTGGTAGATGTCTCCAGCAGATACCAGGAGCAACATCTGACATCTTCGTCCAGAAAAGTGCAATACCGGGAACAGCTGAGATCCTGCGCAGAACCCTCAAGCTCTCAGACCTCAGTTAGAGGACTCGTGTTTGAAGGAGAAACTGCCCGGGTGGGCGAGATCATCTGTACATTTAAATGTTTTCAAATTTTTTGCACTAAGTATGCATAAAACTATTTTGAGCAAGTCCTGAGTAAATACATGACGTGCAAGTAACAAGTATCAAGAAGATTTACAAAAGATTCCTGTACACCAGTGTTTTTCAACCTTTTTTGAGCCAAGGCACATTTTTTGCATTGACAAAATCCGGAGGCACACCAAATCACTAAAAAACTCAACTCAGTTGACAGTAAAAAGTCGTTGTCACCATTGTTGGATATGACTTTAAACCATAACCAAGCATGTATCACTATAGCTCTTGTCTCAAAGTAGGTGTACTGTCACCACCTGTCACATCACACCCTGACTTATTTGGACTTTTTTGCTGTTTTCCTGTGTGTAGTGTTTTAGTTCTTGTCTTGCGCTCCTATTTTGGTGGCTTTTTCTCTTTTTTTGGTATTTTCCTCTAGCAGTTTCATGTCTTCCTTTGAGCGATATTTCCCACATCTACTTTGTTTTAGCAATCAAGAATATTTCAGTTGTTTTTATCCTTTTTTTGTGGGGACATTGTTGATTGTCATGTCATGTTCAGATGTACATTGTGGACGCCGTCTTTGCTCCACAGTAAGTCTTTGCTGTCGTCCAGCATTCTGTTTTTGTTTACTTTGTAGCCAGTTCAGTTTTAGTTTCGTTCTGCATAGCCTTCTCTAAGCTTCAATGCCTTTTCTTAGGGGCACTCACCTTTTGTTTATTTTTGGTTCAAGCATTAGACACCTTTTTACCTGCACGCTGCCTCCCGCTGTTCCCGACATCTACAAAGCAATTAGCTACCTACTGCCACCTACTGATATGGAAGAGTATTACACGGTTACTCTGCCGAGCTCTAGACAGTGCAGACACTAAACAACAACACATCATTTGCAGACTATAATTACTGGTTTGCAAAAAATATTTTAATCCCAAATAGGTGAAATTAGATCATCTCCCACGGCACACCAGGCTGTATTTCACGGCACAGTGGTTGAAAACCCCTGTCCTACACGAAGTATATTTGCAGCCAGTCACATCATCTTCTTTTTGACACTTTAAAAAAATACAGCGAACATGACCTCAATGCACGGCGTTTGGGTTTTGCATATCAGTGCTATTTATCGCGACTATTCCAAAATGTTGCAACTCTGACACAACAGATAAACCAAAATCAAAAGCTTTTTGAAGATGCGAAGGAGGTCATGTAAAAGCCGGCAGATCGAGTGGTGCACAACAACGTCTATATGAGTGGCACGGCATCGGGCGGCCTTGGCCACTAATCACAGACGTATTCACAAGTCGTGACGGACAGGTCTGTCAACGTGATGAAAGGATTGTACAACGGCGCTCGTCCATAAAGCGTTCTCTCTCCGTGATATATGAAAGGGAAAAATACAGTTTGCACAACCACCATCTTTATGCTGTTTCTATTGTGTTTTGTAATTGACTTGATTGTCTATGAATCTCCGGGGCGAGGAGGGCCATAAACAGTATGAGATCATTTGCAATAACGCCGTTTCTTTTTGCACTTTAAGGTCTTATTAAAGTATGAGCCCAGAATGAGTCATGGCTTGGTGGCATCTGCCGGATGAGGTTTAAGCGTCCTGTTAAATTACGAGAAGAGCGGAACGACTCCTGCCTCTATAAATACAGGAACTGTTTCCGATCTAACATCCACAATAAAAGCGGCAAAGCATTAAATGCAGTCTCGCTTATCTGTTGTTTTTTTTTTCTTTCTTCTTTTTACGGCTTCATCGCGCGGACGACGTGCAGAGTGTTTGTGTTCAGTCTCGGGGAAAAGGAAGACGCTCTAGCTGCAATTACGCCGGCGCTCCGATGCCTGGCTGGAGGGTCCATAAATGTTCCATCAGCTTGTACGCTCAGGATCTCCAAGCAGATTGGAACGACACCACGGCTCGTGCACTTGTATTGTGTGCTTCCGCCCGTTATTGCGAGACAGCTTTTGGCATCCGGGGGCCGTTGTACGCTGCGAGGGAATGTGCGTCTTGCAAAAGCAGAATGACAATGTCAGGTTCAAACACTGATGACATCTATGAAACGAGACAAGAAGCAAGGAATCAAACAGAGACATAATTAAATTTGGCTCAATTGAGGAGAAACTTACAGCATACTTGCCAACCCTCCCGATTTTTCCGGAAGACTCCCGAATTTCATTGCCCCTCCCGAAAATCTCCCGGTGCAACCATTCTCCCGAATTTCTCCCGATTTTCACCCGGACAACAATATTAAGGGCGTGCCGTGATGGCATTGCCTTTAGCGTCCTCTACAACCTGTTGTCACGTCCCCTTATTCACCATACAAACAGCATGCCGGCCCAGTCACATGTTGTATGCGGCTTCTGCACACACATGTAAGCGACTGCAAGACATACTTGGTCAACAGCCATACAGGTCACACTGAGGGTGGCCGTATAAACAACTTGAACACTGTTACAAATATGCGCCACACTGTGAACCCGCACCAAACAAGAATGACAAACACATTTTGGGAGAACATCCGCACCGTAACACAACATAAACACAACAGAACAAATACCCAGAATCCCTTGCAGCCCTAACTCTTCCAGGCTACAATATACACCCCCGCTACCACCAAACCCCGCCCCCCCAACCCTGCCACCCCCCACAACTCAACCCCCCCCCCATCTCCCGAATTCGGAGGTCTCAAGGTTGGCAAGTATGGTTACGATGCTTCTTATGAAGCTGGCTGTGGCGCGTTCTTTCTGACGTCGCTTCCTGTGTGGGGCGCGGTCTTTCTGGCGTCACTCCCTCTCCGAACTCAGTTTGTAAACGATCGATGAGTCCATACAAAGCTAAGAGCCGAAGATTCAAGAAATACACGGCGCACTTACCCGTGTAAAAAATTATACAACGGGATTAGGCTACCATATTTTTCAGACTATAAATCGCAGTTTTTTTCATAATTTGGCCGGGGGTGCGACTTATACTCAGGAGCGACTTATGTGTGAAATTATTAACACATTAGCGTAAAATATCAAATAATATTATTTAGCTCATTCACGTAAGAGACTAGACGTATAAGATTTCATGGGATTTAGCGATTAGGAGTGACAGATTGTTTGGTAAACGTATAGCATGTTCTATATGTTATAGTTATTTGAATGACTCTTACCATAATATGTTACGTTAACATACCAGTTGGTTATTTATGCCTCATATAACGTACACTTATTCAGCCTGTTGTTCACTATTCTTTATTTATTTTAAATTGCCTTTCAAATGTCTATTCTTGGTGTTGGGTGTTGTCAAATAAATGTCCCCAAAAAATGTGACTTATACTCTAGTGCGACTTATATATGTTTTTTTTTTCCTTCTTTATTGTGCATTTTCGGCCGGTGCGACTTATACACCGGAGCGACTTATACTCCGGAAAATACAGTAAATGATTATTCATTTAAGG
The DNA here is from genome assembly GCF_033978685.3 of Nerophis lumbriciformis. NCBI lineage: Eukaryota > Metazoa > Chordata > Actinopteri > Syngnathiformes > Syngnathidae > Nerophis > Nerophis lumbriciformis. The sequence continues at coordinate 10,596,310 of NC_084550.2, forward strand.
GGTTATCCTGCTTAATGTAGACAGGGCATAAGCCACAGGCTTCTATCTTAACTACATGTAGCTTGTTACTGCCCATAACGACGTACGAGATATTGTAAGTGTAGCTGTGGGGGGGCGTGGCCTGCAGATCTGCATCGAAGCGGGGTGTGCCAGGACCGGCTTCGAGATCAGCGACAGGTGCGTAGATGGCCCACATGGGCGCGTTTATCTAATCACCCGTCGCTCTGTTAAAGTTAGCAGCCGGGAAGGAGTTGAAAAAGAGTTGGTCGGAATGATGGTGGAGAGCGAAGACGAGCGGGAGCGAGAGCGAGACACGACACTGGAGAGAAACCATTCGTGTGCTCACTTGGTAGACAGACAACTGCTGAAAAGCACCCTAAAGACTTTGCACGTTTTTTTGTAAAATGAAACACTTTTGTAAACCTGGAAGAGTTTACAAAATTATGATTGGTGGTCCGAAGAACCCGGAGGGGGAAGACCTCCACAGTAGCCTATTGATACTTTTATGAAAAACTACATCTAAATAAATATTGATTACCGTATTTCCTTGAATTGCCGCCGGGTATATATTATCCGCATGCCTTGTTTTACCGCCGGGTCAAACTCGTTTCGCAAAATAATTAGCGCATGCTTAGAATTACTGCCGGGTCAAACTTGTTTAGCAAAATAATTAGTGCATGTCTCGTTTTACCGCCGGGTCCAACTCGTTTCGCAGAATATTTAGCATATGCCTCGTTTTACCGCCGGGTCAAACTCGTCACGTCACGAGTGACACTTCAACTTTCAAGGCATCATTTTCCAAAATTGAGGAGGCTAATTTCAATGATTTAAAATCGCGTAAAGGGAAGAAGATAAAGAGCTATTCAGTAGGATTTAAGGTCCAGCTATTGAATATGCTAAAAAGAACAGTAAAAATGTTTTATTAATATAGCTGCGTGTGTCAAATATGAGACATTAAATGACTCCCGCCTCATAGTGGTAGAGGGCGCTAGTGATCCCAGGGATCATTCTTGCGACTACTCGGCTGCAGAAGAAGTGACAACAGCAGTTTTCCAAACTGGACTTTCAATCGAAGCAGGTGGTAATAATTAAAGGAAGATCTCCATCGAGACAGAGAGACTTTTAAAACTGAAGAAAGATAAGGAAGACTTCTATAAACAAATTATCAATGCTTTTGTTCAGAAGGAGCGGTGCATGGACTTCATTTATAAGTAAAGGTAAGACCATAATAACGGTTTTTTTTATTAAATGTGCGTTTCATGATGGTATCCTTACATCACACTCAAATTTATAAGCGCAGGCCTAAATTTACCGCATGCCTTTGGTAAGCGCTGGAGTGAGAAGAGGTTTTAAATTAATTACCGCCCCGGCGCTAATTCAAGGAAATACGGTACTTTACAATGTAAACACAGTTTGAAATAAAAACATTAAAAAAAGCACTTAATTTGATTTTTGCTGAGTGTTTTTTTTGTTTACCCGCCACAAATGAAGTTTGTTCATTATGATTATAACCCCAACGTGGCATTCTGCGGCCGTCAGACGTTTTATTTTATTTACAAATATGAAACATTCTCTCAGTCTCTCTCTCTCTGCACGGCTGTTGATTAACGCTATTATTTTTTTTCCCCCTCTGTTTCCTTATTTAAATAAACAAATCAAGGCACCCACACGCCCATAATGAGACAAATCTCAAACAAAGTGTGCACAATTATGCACGGGGCGGGGAGGAGCAGCATCCATGGCACAGGGATATAGAGTGAGGATGGGGGAATAACTGAATTAAATGAAAACACACAAGAGGGAAGAGGAAGCAAAGAGGGAAATGTGGGAAGGTTCCTCCTCCAATAAGATAGTCCACTGGTGTGCATATTAAAAGTAATTCAGTGCAGCATATGTGCTGAGCCATGAAAAGTGCATTTAGCACATTAAGATGTCATCTCTGGCAGGAATGTGGTGCTCAAAGCCCACACACACACACACACACACACACACACACACACACACACACACACACTAATGTTTTGTCCCCCGTTGTCCTTACAGTTTATTCTCTTCTATTTAAAACATTGACTTTCCACCTGTCATTTCCACACTTGTTACCCACTCGCCACCTCCCACTCAACACCCCCACCTGCCCATCTGTTGTTCTAATTTTATAGATGCCCAACAGCAATACCGTGTTCCATACTAAATATCCTAAATTATGATTATCCTAATCCGTCTCCGCTGCCTCCACAGTGGACACACAAAGCTGTTGTCTCCTAAAACAGTGGAATCCGCTTAAGTCTTTGTCACAAAACTCATTGAGTTTATTTGTTATATTATTATTACAAAAAAAAATTCCTGCTTGGGTTGCATCAGCTCTGCTCTTTTAATGTACTTAATGTACTTTGTGTTCTTTGATGATTCTCTCTTACACATATGCTTATGTGTGCTATGGCTATGAGGTTTTTTCCCCTTGGCCTCAGTCTGGACCCCCTCTCCATGGGCCCAGGCTTAGACTAAATATATTAGACTGAATATTTTATATGTATATATATATATATATATATATGTATATATATATATATATATATATATATATATATATATATATATATATATATATATATATATATATATATATATATATATATATATATATAAATGTAGATATATATGCATATATATATATATATATTAGGGCTGTGAATCTTTGGGTGTCCCACGATTCGATTCAATATCGATTCTTGAGGTCACGATTCGATTCAAAATTGATTTTTTTTTTTTCCAATTCAACACGATTCTCGATTCAAAAACGATATTTTCCCGATTCAAAAGGATTCTCTATTCATTCAATATATAGGATTTCAGCAGGATCTACCCCAGTCTGCTGACATGCAAGCAGAGTAGTAGATTTTTGTAAAAAGCTTTTATAATTGTAAAGAATAATGTTTTATCAACTGATTGCAATAATGTCAATTTGTTTGAACTATTAAATGAACCAAAAATATTACTTATTTTATCTTTGTGAAAATATTGGACACAGTGTGTTGTCAAGCTTATGAGATGCGATGCAAGTGTAAGCCACTGTGACACTATTGTTCTTTTTTTTTATAAATGTCTAATGATAATGTCAATGAGGGATTTTTAATCACTGCTCTGTTGAAATTGTAACTAATATTGATACTGTTAATATTCATTTTTGTTTCACTACTTTTGGTTTGTTCTGTGTCGTGTTTGTGTCTCCTCTCAATTGCTCTGTTTATTGCAGTTCTGAGTGTTGCTGGGTCGGGTTTGGTTTTGGAATTGGATTGCATTGTTATGGTATTGCTGTGTATTGTTTTGTTGGATTGTTAATTAAAAAATTTTTTTTTAATAAATACAATTTTTTTTTAAATCGATTTTTTAAAAATGAGAATCGATTCTGAATCGCACAACGTGAGAATCGTGATTCGAATTTGAATCGATTTTTTCCCACACCCCTAATATATATATATATATATATATATTCATACATATATATATATATATATATATATATATATATATATATATATATATATATATATATATATATATGTACTGTATGTCCGATAATGGCTTCTTTGACGATATCTGATATTCCGATATTGTCCAACTCTTAATTACCTATTCCGATTTATGAACCGATACCGACATATTCAGTCGTGGAATTAACACATTATTATGCCTAATTTTTTTGTGATGCCCCGCTGGATGCATTAAACAATGTAACAAGGTTTTCCAAAATAAATCAACTCAAGTTATGGAAAAAAATGCCAACATGGCACTGCCATATTTATTATTGATGTCACAAAGTGCATTATTTTTTTTAACATGCCTCAAAACAGCAGCTTGGAATTTGGGACATGCTCTCCCTGAGAGAGTATGAGGAGGTTGAGTTGGGCGGGGTTGAGGTGGGGGAGGTGGGGGAAGGGGCAGCGGCGGTGTATATTGTAGCGCACCGGAAGAGTTAGTGCTGCAAGGGGTTCTGGGTATTTGTTCTGTTGTGTTTATGTTGTGTTACGGTGTGGATGTTCTCCCGAAATGTGTTTGTCATTCTTGTTTGGTGTGGGTTCACAGTGTGGCGCATGTTTGTAACAGTGTTAAAGTTCTTTATATGGCCACCCTCAGTGTGACCTGTATGGCTGTTGACCAAGTATGCCGATAATTTCCGATATTACATTTTAAAGCATTTATCGGCCGATAAATTCGGCAGTCCGATACTGTCAGACATCTCTAATATATATGGATAATCCCAATTGGCCATAACACAGAAGGTGGCTGAGAGCAACAGGGCCAAGGTTCTGTGGGACTTCAGCTTCCAGACTGACAAACAGCTTCTGGCTAAACAACCAGATATAGTGGTGGTGGACAAAGAGCAGAAAAAGGGTGGTGGTGATAGACGTGGCAATCCCAGCTGACGCCAACATCAGGAAGAAGGAACACGAGAAACTTGAAAAGTACCAAGGCTTGAAAGAGCAGCTGGAACATATGTGGAAGGTCAAGGCCAGCGTGATGGTCCCTGTGGTATTGGGGGCGCTCGGAGCAATAACCCCCCAAACTGGGAGAGTGGCTCCAACAGATCCCAGTTACAACATCTGAAGCCTCAGTCCAGAAGAGCACTGTCCTAGGAACAGCCAAGATACTGCGCAGGACCCTCAAACTCCCAGGCCTCTAGTCGAGGACCCGAGCTGGAGGATGACACAGATACCACCCCACGGGTAGGAGATATATATATATATATATATATATATATATATATATATATATATATATATATATATATATATATATATATATATATATATGTATGTGTGGGAAAAAAAATCACAAGACTATTTCATCTCTACAGGCCTGTTTCATGAGGGGGGGTACCCTCAATCGTCAGGAGATTTTAATGGGAGCATTCGCATACCATGGTTTATATAGGGCACAGAGTGGGTGGGTACAGGCTGGCCTAGGGGCGTGGTGATTGGCTCATGTGTTACCTAGGAGGTGTTTCCGTCTATGGCGGCATGTTGTTACAATTTCGCTGCGCTTGTTGAGGGATGACAGGTCTGGAGGGTAAATAATAAACAGCTTCTCTTTCAAGCATAGGTTGCATCTTTTATTACCACTATTGTAAGGTGTGCTGGATGCAAGAATTTGCCATGTTATTGAATATTCAACATTATTGTCTTTGAGGTCCCAAATGTGTTTGCTGAGTTCTGTGGTATTTCGCAGGTTTTTGTTCCTGAAAGAAGCCTTGTGATTGTTCCATCTGGTTTTGAATTCACCCTCGGTTAATCCTACATATGTGTCGGATGTGTTAATGTCCTTGCGTATTACCTTAGATTGGTAGACAACTGATGTTTGTAAGCACCCCCCGTTGAGGGGGCAATCAGGTTTCTTTCGACAGTTACATGCTTTGTTGGTTTTGGAGTCGCTCTGACTGGGGGTCGACGGCTCATTTGCAATTGTTTTGTTGTGGTTTGAGATGATTTGTCGTATATTGTTCATGTAGCTGTAGCTCAATTTAATGTTGTTCTTGTTGAATACTTTTCTTAGGGTGTTGTCTTTGGGAAAGTGTTTGTCAATCAGATTGAGGAATTTGTGTCCAATGTTCGTTGAGACGTTTTTGCTGTATGGGGGGTTGTACCAGATGATGTCGTTTCGTTTTCTTTTCTTTTTTGGCTGGTTTCCTGGCGTGGGTTCATAGGTGAGGGTGAAATTGTATCCGCTTTCATCAAGGGCTTTTTGGTACGGGGGGGTTGCTTGGTCAAATTCAGCTTTGCTAGATGACAGCATCGATAGCCTTTTATTGATTCCGGTAGGTATTCTTTTCGTGGTGGTGGGTGGGTGGTTGCTGTCATGGTGCACATATTGGAGTGTTGTGTTGGGTTTCGTGAATGGTTGGTAGCTGTTATTTCTCAGGTTGAAAGTGACGTCAAGGAAGTTGACGGTTTGCTTGTTGGCTTCAATCGTGATCCGTAGGCCGTTCTCTTTGAAAATTTGGCATATGCGCTTCTTGGTATTCTCGCTGCTCATCACGGTAAATACCAAGGTTCAGATTGAGGCTAGCGAGCTGGGAGAGGAGGAAACTCCCAACGAGTTCACACGTTTCTGCTCCGTCAAAACTTCCCATAGTGACGTCAAATGTTGCATTGTTCTTTTTTTGCCATGGTGTACTGTTGTGGATGAGAATGGAGTTTTTTGCGTGGATGATGATGTTTCTTTCGTTGCCTGTGATTGAGTCGTAGTCTGAGGCGAAGTCTAGTGCTTGAGTCAGTAGGTCTTGCGTGATGGAAGGGTAAAATTCCTCGATATCAAAGGAGATAAAGTTGTGCTGTTGTTTGTCTTGGATGTTGTTGAACCATTTGATTACTGCTGCTGTATTTCTCCATTGGTTGAGTGGTGTTTTGTCCTTGATTTTTGTGTTGACTCTGTCCAGGATTATTTTGCTGATTTTTCCTATTTCAGATTTAGTTGGGTTTATTAGTCGGCATGTTGGGTTATTTGCGAAGTTGGGTTTGTGGTCCTTCAATGTGATGAAGGCTTCCTTGTTGGCTGTGGCGTCCACCCTGTCCTCAATGTCCAGTTCAGCCGCGATCCTTTTATTTTCCAGGTGGATGTTCTGTAAGGTATTGGGTTGCGCTTTTTTGTATGATTTGGTGATGCTTCTGTCCAGTAAGGTGTGGTGTTCTGGTATGTCCATTCTGTAGAAGTTTGTGGTTTTATCGGCAGCTATGATGAGGTTGTTTACTTTCTTGATGCGCTCCTTGTCATTTTTCAGCTTGGTGAGTAGTGGGTTGCGGATTGGCTTGAATTTGACTGATTGTATCATTTTGAGCATGTCGTTCTCAAAATCCTTTAGTTCCTCAACTGTGGGTGGGTTCTTGGTAGATTTGAATCCGTAAGTTTCCTTTTGCATTCCTTTTGTTTCAGGGTGGAGGAAAAAATGTGCTTTCCACCGCATCCTTCTTAGGAAGTGTTCTGTCTTTTCTATGAGCCTTAGCTTGTAGTCATTCTGCGCGGGTATGGGAATGTTCTTCGTGGAGTAGTCGATGTTGAATTTTTCCATTTCTGATCGTCGTACAGTGCTCAACAAATGTCAATTTGGAGCGGAGTATATGTCTTAATAAGGTTATCCAAAAAATAGTGCTCGATACCGTAGTAGAGCGCAATATATGTATGTGTGGGAAAAAAAATCACAAGACTATTTCATCTCTACAGGCCTGTTTCATGAGGGGGGGTACCCTCAATCGTCAGGAGATTTTAATGGGAGCATTCGCATACCATATATATATATATAGTAATCACAGGTTATTACTCACTTACATAATTTAAATAAACTGAAAGAAGAGCCTAGTATTTAGACACAAATGCCATTTTGTGGTCAGAATGTTGTACAGCAGGGGTTTTCAACCACTGTGCCGCGGCTAGTGTCGTGAAATACAGCCTGGTGTGCCGTGGGAGATGATCTAATTTCACCTATTTGGGTTTAAAATATTTTTTGCAAACCAGTAATTATAGTCTGCAAATGATGTGTTGTTGTTGAGTGTCGGTGCTGTCTAGAGCTTGGCAGAGTAACCGTGTAATACTCTTCCATATCAGTAGGTGGCAGCAGGTAGCTAATTGCTTTGTAGATGTCGGGAACAGCGGGAGGCAGCGTGCAGGTAAAAAGGTGTCTAATGCTTGAACCAAAAATAAACAAAACGTGAGTGCCCCTAAGAAAAGGCATTGAAGCTTAGGGAAGGCTATGCAGAATGAAACTAAAACTGAACTGGCTACAAAGTAAACAAAAACAGAATGCTGGACGACAGCAAAGACTTACTGTGAAGCAAAGACGGCGTCCACAATGTACATCCAAACATGACATGACAATCAACAATGTCCCCACAAAGAAGGATGAAAACAACTGAAATATTCTTGATTGCTAAAACAAAGTAGATGTGGGAAATATCGCGCAAAGGAAGACATGAAACTGCTAGAGCAAAATACCAAAAAAAGAGAAAAAGCCACCAAAATAGGAGCGCAAGACAAGAACTAAAACACTACACACAGGAAAACAGCAAAAAACTCCAAATAAGTCAGGGGGTGATGTGACAGGTGGTGACAGTACACCTACTTTGAGACAAGAGCTATAGTGATGCATGCTTGGTTATGGTTTAAAGTCTGTCATGACTTGGTCCTGGGTGTTTGCTTTTCCGGAATGCAACGGAAAGTTGGCTCGGGCAAGACGGGAATGTAAATACATGATTTATTTAATATATCAAAATAAAGTACAAACGAAAAGCGCGCACAGTGGCGGAGAACAAACAATGAAACCAAAAGACTATAGCAAAAAAAAGTACAAACGAAAAGCGCGCACAGTGGCGGAGAACAAACTATGAAACCAAAAGACTATAGCATTAATAAACAAAACTTACTTGGCATGGACTAAAAGGAGCAGCATGAACGATGGACATGAAATCAAGTGTCAGAAATGTGCAGAGCATAATTGTGGGATGTCACCAGAAACACAAACTGAAAACAATGAACTTAAATACTACAGACATGATTAACGAAAACAGGTGCGTGACTCAAAACGTGAAACAGGTGCGTGACGTGACAGGTGAAAACTAATGGTTGCTATGGTGACAAAACAAAAGTGCACAAAAAGTCCAAAAACAAAACCGAACATGACCAAAACAAAAACATGATCACACAGACATGACAAAGTCATACCCAACAATGGTGACAACGACTTTTTACTGTCAACTCAGTTGAGTTTTTTAATGATTTGGTGTGCCTCCGGATTTTGTCAATGAAAAAAATGTGCCTTGGCTCAAAAAAGGTTGAAAAACACTGGTGTAGGACATCGTGTCCGCTGGTAGAGCATCCTCTCTCTATAACCAATCTTTGGTCATTCGCAGCCCACTGCAACTCCCTCTCCTATATATATATATATATATATATATATATATATATATATATATATATATATATATATATATATATATGTAATATGTGTATATACGTGTATTAGTGTTGTCCCAGTACCAATATTTTGGTACCGGTACCAAAGTGTATTTCGATACTTTTCGGTACTTTTCTAAATAAAGGGGACCACAAAAATTGCATTATTGGTTGTATTTTAACAAAAAAATCTTACGGTGCATTAAACATATGTTTCTTATTGCAATTTTGTCCTTAAATAAAACCGGTACTTTTTAGAGAAGGTATAGTACCAAATATGATTCAGTAGTATCGCGGTACTATACCAATACCGGTATACCCTACAACCTTGATATATATATATATATATATATATATATATATATATATATATATATATATATATATATATATATGAACCGAAACTGAAATCTAAGTAAGATTAAATATCTTATATATATATATATATATATATATATATATATATATATATATATATATATAAATATATATATATATATATATATATATATATATATATATATACAGACACATGTATATATATATATATATATGAACTGAAACTGAAATCTAAGTAAGATTAAATATATTATATATATATATATATATATATATATATATATATATATATATATATATATATATATACAGACACATGTATATATATATATATATATATATGAACTGAAACTGAAATCTAAGTAAGATTAAATATATTATATATATATATATATATATACAGACACATGTGTGTATATATATATATATATATATATATATATATATATATATATATATATATATATATATATATATATATATACACAGACGCATGTGTATATATATATATATTTGCTTATTTTCTGTCTTATAAGATAATTCTTCTCACTTAGCAGATTTTATGTTAGAGTGTTTTACTTGTTTTAAGGGTTTTGGTCCTAAATGATCTCAGTAAGATATTACATCTTGTAGCTAAGATTTGATGACCTATATTGAGTAAAACATGCTTGAAACTAGAATATCAACTGTTGCAAAGCTGTGTCATCAACACTCACAAGTATAAAACTACTTTTTTAAAGTAATAATATCTTACTTCAAGCATGAAAAAAAAAATCATGATTTTGACACAATTGTGTCTCATAACTAAAACAGATGACAGCCAAATGGACTTTGCTGTTTTATTTTCAATGAAACAATAGAAAATACGTACTCATATAGTAGTACAGTTGGCACAGTACAGTAAACTGACAGTTAATATTCAAACATTTAACATTTGGCATTTCTAACAATTTTGAACAGAAATAGTTCATGCACATTCTGATAAATTCTTCAAAATTACAATAAAAAATAATTTGGCCGGGGGGGCAGGCTGTATATATGTGCACTAATTGACTGAAAGAGCACGCACTTGGCTCGATGTTGTCATGTTATCGATGGAAAAATGCATTTTTAGACAATATGATTTGCCTGAGCGGCTAGGAGACCCCGAGAGTAACAAGCGCTTGCCTTGTTGCCTTTCCATTAAGAACAATAAATTAGTTTTTAGTATAAGTTTGCTGGTTTCAAGAAATGTAATTCATTATGTCAAGATAATGGCACTAGCATTTACTTCACTTAAGAATATTTTTCAACATATTGAGCAAAAACGTCTCTTTTTTTTTTTTTTTCTACCAAGAAAAGTGCACTTGTTATTAGTGAGAATATACTTATTTTAAGGTATTTTTGGGTTCGTTGAGTTTAGCTAATTTTACTTGTTTTGGAAAGCCACATTTTCTTGTTCTATTGGCAGATAATTTTGCTTAGTTCAAATAAAATACCTCTAATTTTTGTATTTTATTTTCTTGTTTTTGAACACTGACTTTTTGCAGTGTAATGACCCCGAGCAGTTTTTTTTTTGGCTACTTTTCCTACAATGTCCAACTGAAGCTCTATATCGCTCGTATTTACTGTTGTTTGCTATTTCCCCTCCGTGTGAATCCACGTGTTGGACAGATGAAGTGGCGTCTGCTGAAGATAACAGCATCGTCTTCAATAATGAGCCGGCGTCAGTCTGCTTTGTGTGAGGCACGCTCTTCTATCTTTACCTTGTGACAGATGTTCTTCCTTATGCACACCTGCATCTCCCCTTTTTACCCACTCTCCAAAATGAAGGAGATGTGCATTGAAAGGACAGTCTTGAAGGTTGCAACCCCTCATCACAGGGGCGGTTAAGCACTCGCCCTCGCTCTCTTAATGTGCAGTAAAGTGTGACAAAGAAGGAGAACATGATAGAGAACGTTCTGTACACATTTAGCCAGCTGATGTCGCCCGCTTAGGAGCTGCTCTCTCTCTCTCTCTCGCCAACGGCACCCTTTTGTCGGCGGTCAGATGTGGCGTCTTGATGAAAAGGTCGCTTATCGTCAAATAGGTCGCTGCGGGCTGGACTCCCTCCAAACTCCCGTTGCAAGCGTTTCTTCGAGTCGTCTCGACTCGGAGCCAAACATGATTAGCAATGCACCTGAGACCCCCTGCTGTGAGAATGGAAATGTATCATTCATGGACGGATGGATAAGGAATATCTGCGCTGGTGTGTTACCGTGGTAACCGGCGTGCAATCATTATGAAGTTTACAGACAAAGCTAATTACTCCTATTAATGAACAAATGATCCTCTCAAGGGAAAACTATTTACACAACAAAGTCGGTCTGTTGACTCCGTAAATCTATACCAGTGTTTTTCAACCCTTTTTTTGAGCCGAGGCACATTTTTTTGCGTTTAAAAAAATCCGGAGGCACACCACCAGCAGAAATGTATTAAAAATGAAACTAAGTTGACAGTAAAAAGTCGTCGTCACAATTGTTGGATATGACTTTAAACTACAGATGTCGGATAATGGCTTTTTTGCCGATCTTCCGATATTGTCCAACTTCCGATATCAACCGATCCCGATATATACAGTCGTGGAATTAACACATTATTATGTCTAATTTTGTTGTGATGCCCCGCTGGATGCCTTAAAAAATGTAACAATGTTTTCCAAAATAAATCAACTCAAGTTATGGAAAAAAAATGACAACATGGCACTGCCATATTTATTATTGAAGTCACAAAGTGCATTATTTTTTTTAACATGCCTCGGTGGGCGGGGTTGGGGGGCCTATGGGGTAGCGGTGGTTTTGCAAGGGTTTCTGGGTATTTGTTCTGTTGTGTTTGTGTTGTGTTACGGTGCGGATGCTCTCCCGAAATGTGTTTGTCATTCTTGTTTGGTGTGGGTTCACAGTGTGGCGCATATTTGTAACAGTGCTAAATTTGTTTATACGGGCACCCTCAGTGTGACCTGTATGGCTGTTGACCAAGTATGAGTTGCATTCACTTATGTGTGTGTGAAAAGCTGTAGATATTATGTGATCGGGCCTTTAAGGTTTATTGGCGCTCTGTACTTCTCCCTACGTCCGTGTACCACAACGTGCAGCGGCGTTTTAAAAAGTCGTAAATTTTACTTTTTGAAAACGATATTTTAAGATATTATATTTTAAAGCGTTTATCGGCCGATAATATCGGCAGACCGACATTATCGGACATCTCTACTTTAAACCATAACCAAGCATGCATCAATATAGCTCTTGTCTCAAAGTAGGTGTACTGTCACCACCTGTCACATCACGCCATAACTTATTTGGATTGTTTTTGGTGTTTTCCTGTGTGTAGTGTTTTAGTTCTTGTCTTGCGCTCCTATTTTGGTGGCTTTTCCTCTTTTTTTGGTATTTTCCTGTCGTTTCCTTGTCTTCCTTTGAGCGATATTTCCCGCATCTACTTTGTTTTAGCAATCAAGAATATTTCAGTTGTTTTCATCCTCTTTTGTGGGGACATTGTTGATTGTCATGTCATGTTCGGATGTACATTGTGGACGCCGTCTTTGCTCCACAGTAAGTCTTTGCTGTCGTCCAGCATTCTGTTTTTGTTTACTTTGTAGCCAGTTCCTTTTTAGTTTTGCTCTGCATAGCCTTCCCTAAGCTTTAATGCCTTTTCTTAGGGGCACTCACCTTTTCTTTATTTTTGGTTTAAGCATTAGACACCTTTTTTACCTGCACCCTGCCTCCCGCTGTTTCCGACATCTACAAAGCAATTAGCTACCGGCTGCCACCTACTGATATGGAAGAGTATTACACGGTTACTCTGCCGAGCTCTCAACAACAACACATCCTTTTCAGACTACTGGTTTGCAAAAAATATTTTTAACACAAATAGGTGAAATTAGATCATCTCCCACGGCACGCCAGACTGTATCCCATTACCGGTACCAGTACCAAAATATTGGTATCGGGACAACCCTACTGTCTACTGTAAAGTACAGCCAATTGGAGTGCTCCCTTGATTATTGCAGGGGTTTTAGAACTGTATAACATCAGGTGTGACAATGTGTTGCGTTTGATTCGATCAGCTCAAAAGAATAAAACACATGAATTTAACCAAATGTGTTTCACCATCTAAAAAGGAATGCCACACTGTGAGCCTTGATTTACTGTTTTTGTTCTATTAGACACTGATTCAATTCCAGATATCCACTGGCAGCATCAGGACAGTTGAGGCAATTTCCAAGCCTTTGCTTTGTCTACAAATCAAATCAAGTACCCGGTTGGAATGTAATTCACAAAGTATTCCCGGGAGCGTTGAAGCCGCGGGCGTTTTTTTTGCTTCTTAATGTAACTGCAGACGCTTTGGTCTGATACAGTCTGTCCACATATTAACATACGTGTCTGCGCTATGTTGTTTTTTAATAATCCTCCTATTAACGGCGCATGATGTGATAAGTAAAGGCAGAAGATAAATGTCACCATTTTTTTTGCCTGCACAATTTATCATGTTCTATAATGAGTCGGGAGAAGCAGCGTTTATTTAATCAGCAAGCAAGAAACTTGATGATTAACACGAATACAAGACGTGATTTCCCCCCTCTATATCAGTGTTTTCCAACCTTTTTTGAGGCAAGGCACATTTTTTTCATTAAAAAATACGGAGGCTCACCACCAGCAGAAAACGTTAAAAATTTTTACTTCACCAGGTCGTCGTGCCTTTTTTTGAGTTTGTTTGTGTTTTCCTGTGTTTGGTGCGTTAGTTCTTGCCTTCCTGTTTTGTTGGTGTTTTCCTGTACCAGTTTCATGTCTTCCTTTGAGCGCTATTCCCCGCACGACGTCTCTGCTCCGCACGCTGTGTCATGACTTGGTCCTTGGGTTTTGTTTTTCCGGAAGGCAACGGAAAGTTGGCTCGGGCAAGATGGGAATGTAAGTACATGATTTATTAAATATTATCAAGACAAGGGAGTGAAAAGCCAGAAACTAAAGAGTCCAATAACTAAACAAAACAAAACATGACTAAAACAAAACATGATTACACAGACATGACAGAGCCCCTCCCTTAAGGACAGATACCAGATGTCCATAAAAATAAAAATAAAAAAACAATGATCAATATTCATGGGAGGGCGGGTGGGGGACATGGCGGTGGGTCGCCGAGTTAGGTGGCGGCGACGCGTAGAGCGCCACTGTACCAGACGAGGTGGGCGACCTGGGAATGGCCACATTCGTGGCCGACGAGGAGGTCGGCGAACCTGGCGTGGCGGACGCCCAGGTAGCGGCCATATCCAGGTCGCCCACCTCATCTGGTACAGCGGCGCTCTATGCGTCGCCGCCACCTAACTCTGCCCCGGTGGATATGGGGACACGTGGTCTGGCGACCCACCGCCATGTCCCCCACCCGCCCTCCCATGACTATTGATCATTGTTTGTTTTGGTTTTTTTTATGGACATCTGGTATCTGTCCTTAAGGGAGGGGCTCTGTCATGTCTGTGTAATCATGTTTTGTTTTAGTCATGTTTTGTTTTGTTTAGTTATTGGACTCTTTAGTTTCTGGCTTTTCACTCCCTTGTCTTGTTTCCATGGTTACCCATTAGTTTCACCTGTTCCACGTTTGTACTCATTGTGCACTCTTGTTTGTCACCATAGCAACCCATTAGTTTTCACCTGCCCTCACGACTCACGCACCTGTCTTTAATCATGTCACTATTATTTAAGCTTCCAGTTGCCAGGCTGTCTGTCTGGCGACATCATACCCCTGACTTTCCGCTTCCCACTCTGTTTACCTCTGCGCACTTCATGCCATGTCCAAGTAAGTTGTTTCTATTCATGCCACAGATAGCCACTTTTGTTCACGTCCTTAGTTTTTTGCCCACGTGCAAGTATTTGTTTCATTTGTCAAGTTTGTACTTCCGCCATGTGCGCACCTTTAGTTTGTTCTTTTTTGATAATATTTAATAAATCATGTACTTACATTCCCATCTCGCCCGAGCCAACTTTCAGTTGCCTTCCGGAAAAACAAAACCCAAGGACCAAGTCATGACATTATGTCGCCAGCGAGACTTCCTGGCAACAATCGGTTTAAATAATAGTGACATGATTAAAGACAGGTGCGTGAGTCGTGAGGGTAGGTGAAAACTAATGGGTTGCTATGGTGACAAACAAGAGTGCACAATGAGTCCAAACGTGGAACAAGTGAAACTAATGGGTAACCATGGAAACAAGACAAGGGAGTGAAAAGCAGGAACTAAAAAGAGTCCAAAACCAAACAGTACATGGCCACACAAAAACATGATCAACACAGACATGACACGCTGCAAGTTTTTGCTGTCGTCCAGCATTCCGTTTCTGTTTACTTTGTAGCCAGTTCAGTTTCACTGTCGTTTTGCATAGCCTTCCCTATGCTTCATTGCCTTTTCCTTTCCATTTTGTTCACTTTTGGTTGAAGCATCACATACATACATACCCTATCCTACTCAGTGGCCTAGTGGTTAGAGTGTCCGCCCTGAGATCGGTAGGTCGTGAGTTCAAACCCCGGCCGAGTCATACCAAAGACTATAAAAATGGGACCCATTACCTCCCTGCTTGGCACTAAGCATCAAGGGTTGGAATTGGGGGATAAATCACCAAAAATGATTCCAGAGCGTGGCCACCGCAGCTGCCCATTGCTCCCCTCACCTCCCAGGGCGTGAACAAGGGTGATGGGTCAAATTCAGAGGACACATTTCACCACACCTAGTGTGTGTGTGACAATCATTGGAACTTTAACTTTAACTTAACCCGACACATTCCGACTTTTACAAAGCAAAGCTGCCACCTACTGATATGGAAGAGTACTACATGGTTACCCTGCCAAGCTCTCTACACAGCGAAGTCACTAAGCAACAGCACATTATTTGCAGATTATAATTATTAATTTGCAAAAAATATTTTTTGGACCAATTAGTGTGCTGCGGCACATTGGTTGAAAAACACTGCTCTATATATTCAGATTGTCGACAGTTACCAACGCAAAATGTAATTCATATTTGTATGAAATATTTTTTTGAACTTTGCCACAATAATAATAATAACAATATTTTATTTGTAAAAATCACTTTACATTGAGTAAACAACCTCAAAGTGCTACGGTGTATAAAAAATAAATAAAATAAAAAATAAAAAGATAATAAAAAATAAATAAAAATAAAAACTAGAACAGCCAAATAGCTAAAACTAGTATGCATGTATCTAAAAAAAAAAAAAAAGGCTTTTTTTAAAAATAAGGGTTTTAAGCCTTTTTTAAAAGCATCCACAGTCTGTGGTGCCCTCATGTGGTCAGGGAGAGTGTTCCACAGACTGGGAGCGGCGCAACAGAAAGCCCTGTGTCCCATTGTTCGTAGCTTTGTCCTCGGAGGTTGGAGGAGGTTAGCCTGTCCGGAGCGGAGGTGTCGTGTGGAGGATTTGGGGGTGAGTACCGTATTTTTCGGAATATAAGTCGCAGTTTTTTTCATAGTTTATGAAAGTTGCCTAATGTTTTTTTTTCCTTCTTTATTATGCATTTTCGGCAGGTGAGACTTATACTCCGGTGCGACTTATACTCCGAAAAATACGGTAGTTATTTGAGGTAGAGGGGGGGCATTTCCATGGAGGCACTGGTGGGTTAGTAGGGAGACTTTGAATTCAATCCTGAGTGGAACAGGAAGCCAGTGAAGGGACTTGAGAGTTGGTGTGATATGGTCATATTTCCGCACTCAATTCTGTATGTATTGCAGCTTCTGGATGTTCTTGCTGGGGATCCCGACAAGAAGCCATAGAGAAGTTGTCTTATATTCGGGTCTCTATACCGCCCTCTCTTGGGGAGCGCTACATAAGTGAAGTAAAGTGTGAAGTGAATTATATTTATATAGCGCTTTTCTCTAGTGACTCAAAGCGCTTTAACATAGTGAAACCCAATATCTAAGTTACATTTACACCAGTGTTGGTGGTACTGGGAGCAGGTGGGTAAAGTGTCTTGCCCAAGGACACGACAGCAGTAACTAGGATGGCGAAAGTGGGGATCGAACCCGGAACCCTCAAGTTGCTGGCACGGCCACTCTTCCAACCGAGCTATGCCGCCCCAGTACGGCAAAGAGCGATGTAAAACAGGAAAAGTCTCCTCAACAGTATGACAGTGTAGAAGTCGCTGTCTTGCGGTAGGTTTTAATGTTTTTCAACACTAACATCATATAATCGGCTTCTTTTTGGACTTTCCAGTCTCTCTCTCACTGTTAAAGACAACAGATGATTAGTTTAACACGTACCACCTGTGCAATCTAATCATCTGCCAGCTGTGTCTCGCAGTCAGTACATGCCACGCCCCCATCTGACGGCGCTCTGTTTCAGCACCATGGACAGAGGCGTTGACTTTCACTCCTGCAATGCGCTGATCACAGACAGATTTGGGGATTTTTAAAACGGACCGTGGTCAGACCAAGGCGCTCATAATCTGTAATACCACACCACCATAGCCACGTCACCCTTAAGCACAGGTGACACTTAACAAGCAAAGACAGTTCTCAGGTTTGTCTGTCTGTACATTTTCACGCTTGGCACTATTTTGTTACACCTTATTGAGCATTTCTTATGTATTCCTTATTTTTGCACCTTAATCTTTATCTTATTTTTGCAATTGTGTTTACATTGAGTGTTTCCTTTCTGGCTTGGTGGATTATAATCAGAGAAAACTGGTGTGTTACCGTGGTAACCGGCGTGCAATCATTATGCGTGCATGAAGTTTACAGACAAAACTAATTACTCCTATTAATGAACAAATGATCCTCTCAAGGGAAAACTATTTACACAACAAAGTTGGTCTGTTGACTCCGTAAATCTATACCAGTGTTTTTCAACCCTTTTTTTGAGCCAAGGCACATTTTTTGCGTTTAAAAAAATCTGCAGGCATACCACCAGCAGAAATGTTTTAAAAATGAAACTAAGTTGACAGTAAAAAGTCGTCGTCACAATTGTTGGATATGACTTTAAACTAGAGATGTCGGATAATGGCTTTTTTGCCGATATTGTCCAACTTCCGATATCAACCGATCCCGATATATACAGTCGTGGAATTAACACATTATTATGCCTAATTTTGTTGTGATGCCCCGCTGGATGCCTTAAAAAATGTACACATGCACTGCCATATTTATTACTGAAGTCACAAAGTGCATTATTATTTTTAACATGCCTCGGTGGGCGGGGTTGGGGGGCCTATGGGGTAGCGGGGGGTGTATATTGTAGCGTTCTGGAAGAGTTAGAGCTGCAAGGGTTTCTGGGTATTTGTTCTGTTGTGTTTATGTTGTGTTACAGTGCGGATGTTCTCCCGAAATGTGTTTGTCATTCTTGTTTGGTGTGGGTTCACAGTGTGGAGCATATTTGTCACAGTGCTAAAGTTGTTTATACGGCCACCCTCAGTGTGACCTGTATGGCTGTTGACCAAGTATGAGTTGCATTCACTTATGTGTGTGTGAAAAGCTGTAGATATTATGTGATTGGGCCTTTAAGGTTTATTGGCGCTCTGTACTTCTCCCTACGTCCGTGTACCACAACGTACAGCGGCGTTTTAAAAAGTCGTAAATTTAACTTTTTGAAACCGATACCGATAATTTCCGATATTAAATTTTAAAGCGTTTATCGGCCGATAATATCGGCAGTCCGACATTATCGGACACCTCTACTTTAAACCATAACCAACCATGCATCAATATAGCTCTTGTCTCAAAGTAGGTGTACTGTCACCACCTGTCACATCACGCCGTAACTTAATTGGAGTTTTTTTTGGTGTTTTCCTGTGTGTAGTGTTTTAGTTCTTGTCTTGCGCTCCTATTTTGGTGGCTTTTTCTCTTTTTTTGGTATTTCCCTGTAGCGGTTTCATGTCTTCCTTTGAGCGATATTTATATATTACTATTATATTACTTACATTCGAAATAAAAACACATAGGGTACAAATGTATATTTTTTTCTGCAGATCCTTATTATAGATAGGTTGTAACAAAATATCAATAATTATCGATATTCATCGATATAAATCACTTATATCGTGACACTGTTTTCAGCCTTGTGCCCAGCCCTAATGTCCACAACACTGTGACGTAACACTGTAGGTAGACACTGTTAAAAAAAAAAATACTCCAAAACTCTATGCAAGTTCAGGCCCAAATGCATGAATTTGGCATAGTACGTTAGTATCCGACGTTGTAACAACATTTGCAAAAAAAGACAAAAACACATTTAACTAAAGCTACCTCAGATCAACTGACCAAAATTTAACAGTGGAGTTGTACGACATGTGGTATGGCGAGTTAAGCAAGTCACCATGTCAAGAAATGATATGCAATTGCCGAGCTGTACTCGTATAAATAAAATTCACTTCACCATGCCGGTGTGTTTCGACCTTTTTTTGAGCCAAGGCACCTTTTTAGCAGAAAATATAATAAAATGAAACTCAGCAGCCAATATTGACACCTACTCAGTGGCCTAGTGGTTAGTGTGTCCGCCCTGACATCAGTAGGTTGTGAGTTCAAACCCCGGCCGAGTCATACCAAAGACTATAAAAATTGGACCCATTACCAGGGGCGTCACTAGCTTTTAAGGACAGGGGGGGGCTTAGCCCCCAGGAGATGCACAGGATGCGAGCGAACGTAGGGCACGAGCACAAAACTTCACAAACGGCTAACAAAGACTTAGAAATGATTCATTGTTATTATTATTATTTCAGTCGGTTTATTTTCAATCTGTGTTCAGTACAACAACAAACATGGGTTTGCACAGTGACATTTTGTTTAGAGCATCAACAAGAAACAATTACTAGCATGATGATTATTATTATTATCTACTGATGATAGTCATATGTGAATGAGCTCAGCTCCTGTTCTCCTCCATGTGTAAAGTGAGAAACACAGCTGATGCTCCAGAAGGAAGTAACCCCAAAGATAGCAAATGGTAAAAAAGAGTGCACATTTAACTTTATAAATAATCAGGACCTTAATGATGCATTTCAGGCTAACTAGCTAACTAAGTAGCAGCATTGTTTTAGAGCGGGAATGTCAACTTTTTGTCAAACACAGACCTGGTGTAAAGTAGAGCTAATACATTTTACTACAAGCAGTGATGAATACTTACTTTCTTGAAAAAGTTTCTTATGTCCATTTTGCATCCGTTCACGTTCTTGTTCTGCAGTGCTGTGTGCTAATGTGCTTCGTACACCTGCAGGACCGCAAGCAAGGTCAGAGAGAAAATGCAGACTGGGTTTTGAGTGATGTGGGCTTTTTTCTATATGAACAAGTCCAAGGACCGCAAGCAAGGTCGCATAGAAAATGCAGACTGGATTTTGAGTGATGTGGGCATTTTCTATATGAACAAGTGGAATGGATTGGATACTGACACACTAAAGGGGCTCTCTACCTTACGCTATGAAGTGAGGGGAAACTGAGTGAATAATGACAGGTTATATTATTATTTATTTAAACTCATATTCGGGCCACTTTATAATGAATATGTCGGCATGTATTTTAGGGGGGCTTGAGCCCCCCCAAAATAGGCCTAACAACGCCAATGCCCATTACCTCTCTGCTTGGCACTCAGCATCAAGGGTTGGAATTGGGGGTTATTGCTGGGTATTGTGGCCAAACAGCTCAATATTTGTTTCATCCGACCACATAACTTTCCTCCCGAAGGTCTTATCTTTCTTTGTCCATGTGATTTCTACTAAAATCCCCTGACGAGCAGGGAAACCTGCGAAACAGGCTTGTAGGGATGGTATAGCCTCTTGTGTTTTTTGCTGACCTAACGTATATTCCGTTCTACCCCGGTATTAAACACTGTATAACGGATAAACCACAGAAACATTGACTATATATACAAACCCCGTTTCCATATGAGTTGGGAAATTGTGTTAGATGTAAATATAAACGGAATACAATGATTTGCAAATCATTTTCAACCCATATTCAGTTGAATATGCTACAAAGACAACATATTTGATGTTCAAACTCATAAACATTTTTTTTTTTGCAAATAATCATTAACTTTAGAATTTGATGCCAGCAACACGTGACAAAGAAGTTGGGAAAGGTGGCAATAAATACTGATAAAGTTGAGGAATGCTCATCAAACACTTATTTGGAACATCCCACAGGTGAACAGGCAAATTGGGAACAGGTGGGTGCCATGATTGGGTATAAAAGTAGATTCCATGAAATGCTCAGTCATTCACAAACAAGGATGGGGCGAGGGTCACCACTTTGTCAACAAATGCGTGAGCAAATTGTTGAACAGTTTAAGAAAAACCTTTCTCAACCAGCTATTGCAAGGAATTTAGGGATTTCACCATCTACGGTCCGTATTATCATCAAAAGGTTCAGAGAATCTGGAGAAATCACTGCACGTAAGCAGCTAAGCCTGTGACCTTCGATCCCTCAGGGTGTACTGCATCAACAAGCGACATCAGTGTGTGAAGGATATCACCACATGGGCTCAGGAACACTTCAGAAACCCACTGTCAGTAACTACAGTTGGTCGCTACATCTGTAAGTGCAAGTTAAAACTCCTATGCAAGGCAAAAACCGTTTATCAACAACACCCAGAAACGCCGTCGGCTTCGCTGGGCCTGAGCTCATCTAAGATGGACTGATACAAAGTGGAAAAGTGTTCTGTGGTCTGACGAGTCCACATTTCAAATTGTTTTTGGAAACTGTGGACTTCGTGTCCTCCGGAAACAAAGAAGAAAAGAACCATCCGGATTGTTATAGGCAGAAAGTGGAAAAGCCAGTATCTGTGATGGTATGGGGGTGTATTAGTGCCCAAGACATGGGTAACTTACACATCTGTGAAGGCACCATTAATTTTGAAAGGTACATATGTAATAGTGTGATGTTGTTGCGCTATATTATGAACTAGACAGGGTGTTATATTTTATTTTGAAGTACCGCTTTTATTTTATGAAGAACCGGATGTCCTGTGCGGGAAGTGTCCTTGCTGTTTTTTCGGTTGTTTGCTTCCTCTTGCTTCGGACTTTTGAATTGGTCCGTGTTTCTTCATCTTCTGTTGTAAATATTCTTCCTAAACGTTTCCTAAATACTTTAAAGGTTAACACAATAATGTTGTGGGTACAAGTGATGTGTTGTTTTAAGTTATTTATCTGCACAATTTCGTTAATTAAGAAGTAGATTGTCGACTGTGTGAATTGTTTGGTCAGGAGTAGAAATCAGTCCGCCAGAAAGCTGAGACCATACTTGCCAACCCTCCCGGATTTTCCGGGAGACTCCCGAAATTCAGCGCCTCTCCCGAAAACCTCCCGGGACAAATTTTCTCCCGAAAATCTCCCGAAATTCAGGCGGAGCTGGAGGCCACGCCCCCTCCAGCTCCATGCGGACCTGAGTGACGTGTTGACAGCCTGTTCACACGTCCGCTTTCCCACAATATAAACAGCTAATGATGGAGGGCGAGTTCTTGGTTTCTTATGTGTGTTTATTGTTAGGCAGTTTCATTAACGTCCTCCCAGCACGGCAACAACACACAACAACAGCAGTCAAGTTTTCGTCTACCGTAAAGCAGTTCGTCTGCCGTAAACAGCAATGTTGTGACACTTTTAAACAGGACAATACTGCCATTTACTGTACATGCATATGTGACCCACTCATAATGTGTCACATTTTTGTGTTGATTTATTTATTTTATTTTGTGGTTTGAATTCGTTTTTGGAGCTGTCATTACACATTTATCAGTATTCACATTGGTCAGTAGGGGGCAGTAGGGCGTTTCTTCCCAATTGAATGCTATCACCTGCAGACCGGAAGTGTCTTGTCATTCTGATGAGCGCGACCAGTCTGTGAACAATTGAAACGTCCTGTGTGCTTTTTCCTCCTGTATAACAGGTTAGTTTTGGTGAATCAACTCACTGAAGAATATCCATGTGATCTTTATACGTTTAAGCACACATTCTGATGGTGGAGCCTAACTCTAAAGTGTTTGTGAGTTGTAGTTTGTATTTGTGAATGAATCCAGTGCACAGCTGCAGTAATCAATACAAAAAGGCGACGTGAGTGCGCAATGTTTATACAGGAACTTCTGATCCTAATTCAGACTCCCAAATTAGAGCTCCCGTTTTCTTATTGATTTTATAATGTATATTTGTATAATGTGTGTGTTCTGAAATAGTGACAGAGAATAGAACAAGGATGGACAATTCAACCCTTAACTCAACAATGAGTAGATGAGTGTTATGTGTGTGTATATGTGTAAATAAATGAACACTGAAATTCAAATATTTCTTTTATTTATTTATTAACATATATATATATATATATATATATATATATATATATATATATATATATATATATATATTTATATATATATATATATATATATATATGTAATAAAATATATATATATATATATATATATATATATATATATATATATATATATATATATATAGCTAGAATTCACTGAAAGTCAAGTATTTCTTATATATATATATATATATATCTTAACCATGCCCCCAACCTCGCCCCCACGCCCCACCCCCCACCTCCCGAAATCGGAGGTCTCAAGGTTAGCAAGTATGGCTGAGACCTGTGTGTGTGTGTTTTGTGTTTCCAACACAGGTTACCACGGCATGGTGAAGTGTCTTTTATTTAAAAAAACACACAACGCAGAATAAGACTCACTACACATACAGGTTTTGGAGCAACATATGTTGCCATCCAATCAACGTTACCATGGACGCCCCTGCTTATGTCAGCAAGACAATGCCAAGCCACGTGTTACAACAGCGTGGCTTCGTAGTAAAAGAGTGCGGGTACTAGACTGGCCTGCCTGTAGTCCAGACCTGTCTCCCATTGAAAATGTGAAGCCTAAAATACCACAACGAAGACCCCCGGACTGTTGAACAACTTAAGCTGTACATCAAGCAAGAATGGGAAAGAAATTCACCTGAAAAGCTAAAAAAATTGGTCTCCTCAGTTCCCGAACGTTTACTGAGTGTTGTTAAAAGGAAAGGCCATGTAACACAGTGGTAAAAATGCCCTTGTGCCAACTTTTTTGCAGTGTGTTGCTGCCATTAAATTCTAAGTTAATGATTATTTTCCAATTCGAACAGGAAATATCTTGTCTTTGCAGTCTATTCAATTGAATATAAGTTGAAAAGGATTTTCAAATCATTGTATTCTGTTTTTTATTTACGATTTACACAACGTGCCAACTTCCCCGGTTTCGGGTTTGGTATATTACAATTCAGTGCAACTTGCATGTCACAAAAGCAATACTTAAAAATGAACACTTTGGATCCTGCACCAGGCTCTCAGACTATAGCTGTCCTCTCTGCGTTTGCGAGAGGCGAAACATTTTCTAACGTCTTCACTTGTTATCGATTCAACAATTGTTTTCCGACAGTTTTAAAGTGGTAACACATGGTGCCTTTTTTATTCATGTTGAGTGCCAAAGTACCAGAGCTGTGTTACCTTCCACCTCTCAAGGAGATGAGGCATTCCCGCATTACCTGGAGCGGCAGGGTGGCGATGGAAGCTTCTAGCCAAATTTCCCCAGAGAAATGCCTCTTGTGCCTTTTTATTTATTTATTTATTTTTTGACAAATGTCACTTCAATTGAAGCGGGGGGGGGGGTGGGGCAACACAATCCCCCCGAGCGGACCCCGCCACATCTCGCCACTTGTTAGCAACACCCTTTTCAACATTTGCAATTCAAGCGTTGCCCTCGTGAATGTTCTGATGTCACTTGTCAGAAAAATTGTTTGTAAATTATCCAAAAACTTTCCGTTTGAGTTCCCAGTGAACGGACGAAAGCTGTCTTTGTTGCCCCAAGCCAAAGGCTTGTAAAATTCCAGTGTGTACGATGGGAGGAGACGGGAGGGGTTATCTATTGTGATCCAAGACCTGCCCAAGCTGATTAAAACAGGTGCGTGAGTCCAAACAGGTGAAAACAATGAGTGACCAAACAAGGGACTAAAAGAGTCTTAAACAACCAGAAATAACAAAACAAAACATGACCACAGAACATGACAAGTCCAAGCCCGAGGCATCTTTTTCTTTTGTGTTAATGTGACCGAAAACAATGGCTGTTTGCATACCCCCTGTTCCTTTTGAAACAGCTGTTGCTATGTAAACATGGCAAAGTCCAAATAAAAAGAGGTGGCGTACAATCTTTCGCCAGAGCGTGCTGAGACACAAGGGTACCGTGTCCAAGGGTACAGTGCCCAGGCATCTCTCCTCAAATTGAGCCAAATTGAATTCTGTCTCTCATGTTTAATTCCGACTATAAAAAGAACAAACAAAAGGCGCGCACAAGGCGGAGATACAATTTTGGCTATGGAAACAAAAACTAACACATGGACAGAAACTATGAACATAAAACAAAAAACACTTACTGTGGCATGAGCGGAGCATGAAATTAACATCAGCATGAAACTATGAACAGGCATGAACAATGTCAATGTCGCCAGGCAGACTAACTGAAAAAGACAGGCTTAAATAGTCTCTGATTAAAACAGGTGCGCGAGTCCAAACAGGTGAAAACAATGAGTGACCAAACAAGGGAGCGTAAACTGGAACTAAAAGAGTCAACACATGACCACAGAACATGACAAGTCCAAGCCCGAGGCATCTTTTCTTTTGTGTTAATGTGACCGAAAACAATGGCTGTTTGCATACCCCCCGTTCCTTTTGAAACAGCTGTTGCTATGTAAACATGGCAAAGTCCAAATAAAAAGAGGTGGCGTACAATCTTTCGCCAGAGCGTGCTGAGACACAAGGGTACCGTGTCCAAGGGTACAGTGCCCAGGCATCTCTCCTCAAATTGAGCCAAATTGAATTCTGTCTCTCATGTTTAATTCCGACTATAAAAAGAACAAACAAAAGGCGCGCACAAGGCGGAGATACAATTTTGGCTATGGAAACAAAAACTAACACATGGACAGAAACTATGAACATAAAACAAAAAACACTTACTGTGGCATGAGCGGAGCATGAAATTAACATCAGCATGAAACTATGAACAGGCATGAACAATGTCAATGTCGCCAGGCAGACTAACTGAAAAAGACAGGCTTAAATAGTCTCTGATTAAAACAGGTGCGCGAGTCCAAACAGGTGAAAACAATGAGTGACCAAACAAGGGAGCGTAAACTGGAACTAAAAGAGTCAACACATGACCACAGAACATGACAAGTCCAAGCCCGAGGCATCTTTTCTTTTGTGTTAATGTGACCGAAAACAATGGCTGTTTGCATACCCCCCGTTCTTTTTGAAACAGCTGTTGTTATGTAAACATGGGAAAGTCCAAATAAAAAGAGGTGGCGTACAAACTTTCGCCAGAGCGTGCTGAGCCACTGTACAAGGGTACCGTGTCCAAGGGTACAGTGTCCAGGCGTCTCTCCTCAAATTGAGCCAAATTGAACTCTGTCTCTGTTTAATTCCTTGCTTCTTGTCTTGTTTAATAGATGTCATCAGTGTTTGAACCTGACACACTCGCTGTCATTTTCGGCCACAACGACGCGGCAGGAACAATCGAAATGAAAATGCAGATGTGCGCCGTGAGCCCGCCAGGAGATAAGCAATCCGTTCCCGTCCTCTCACTGGGTGTTAATTTTGTGGCAATCAGCCCAAGTGCTTTTTGATTAGCTCATTATTACTTCATGCACACTCCTGGAAACCCCAAGTCACATTTAATTACCACCGTGAACCCAGCAGTGACCAATATAGTGCCAATTAAAGCATTAGCAACCGGCTGCAGGCGCATCGTTGCAGGGGGTTGCAAAATAGAATAGAATAGAATAGAATTCTAATCTATGAAGGGACCGCCATGTGCGTATGGAAATACAAAAAAATGTACCGTGCTACGAAAGCGCCATCACTTAGCATTATTTCTAACTACAGCGGTAACTCGGTTTTACATTACAGACAGACTGAAGAACATTGTAGAAACAATCCCCATAAGAAACAATCCAATAATAACAAATAAAATGTAAATGTAAATGGGTTATACTTGTATAGCGCTTTTCTACTTTCAAGGTACTCACTGCAAAAAGTCAGTGTTCAAAAACAAGAAAAAAAAAGTACAAAAAAGTTAGGGGTATTTTACTTGAACTAAGCAAAATTATCTGCCAATAGAACAAGAAAATTTGGCTTGTCAAGACTTTCCAAAACAAGTCAAATTAGCTAACCTCAATTAACCCCAAAAATACCTTAAAATAAGTATATCCTCACTAATAACAAGTGCACTTTTCTTGGTAGAAACAAAAAGAGACCTTTTTGCTCAATATGTTGAAAAATATTCTTAAATGAAGTAAATGCTAGTGCCATTATCTTGACATAATGATATGCGCTCGGCATTACATTTCTTGAAACCAGCAAACTTATACTAAAAACTAATTTATTGTTCTTAATGGAAAGGCAACAAGGCAAGCGCTTGTTACTCTCGGGGTCTCCTAGCCGCTCAGGCAAATCATATTGTCTAAAAATGCATTTTTCCATCGACAACATGACATCATCGCTCTTTCAGTCAATTAGTGCGCATATATACAGCCCGGCCCCCGGCCAAATTTTTTTAATCGTAATTTTGAAGAATTTATCTGAATGTGCATGAACTATTTCTGTTCCAAATAGTTAGAAATGTCACATGTTAAATGTTTTTTTTTCATGCTTGAAATAGGGCTGGGTGATATGGCCTTATTTTAATATCGCAATATTTTAAGGGCATATCGCGGTACACGATATATATCTCGATATTTTGCCTTAGCCTTGAATGAACACTTGATGCATATAATCACAGCAGTATGATTCTATGTGTCTACATTAAAATATTCTTCTTCATACTGCATTAATATATGCTACTTTTAAACTTTCATGCAGAGAAGGAAATCACAATTAAAAAAATCACTCTTTTTTTCATACGGTGTTGATCTGGAAATGTTTGCCTCGGCATTTTGATGGTGTGGGCGTGTGGCACCAAACGGAGAGATTGACGTGCGGAGTAAGCCCTCTTCCTTGTCTAGCGAGTGACTTTTCAAATGATGCTACATATTAGCAATGTAGCCGAGTGTCCTGGGTTCGCCTATACAGTGTACTTATCTAATAAAATAATAAACGGGAGACATTAGAGCAGGTTAGGTAGCCACCGCTTCTTTAATGTCAACATCACACACCTCCTTCCACAACCACACACACCCTACGTCACAGCCGTACGGCAACTCTGGCGGGACAAAACTCCTCCTCCTTACCTAACACACTCTGGTAACTTGGGACACCCTGAACTGTTTGTTACAGCAGTAATGCTACTTTTTATAGCAACGCTTTTGCCCCACACTTGATAAATTACGGTTGTCTGTTCGACATATTCCCACTTGAAGCCAAACCACCGCCAGACGATGGACCCCCTGCTGTTTTTCTTAGGGATTAATTGCTCTTTCAGTCAATTAGTGCGCATATATACAGCCCGGAGCCCGGCCAACATTTTTTTAATTGTAATTTTGAGGAATTAATTTCAATCAATCTTTATTTATATAGCCCTAAATCACAAGTGTCTCAAAGGGCTGCACAAGCCACAACGACATCCTCGGTACAAAGCCCACATAAGGGCAAGGAAAAACTCACCCCAGTGGGACGTCGATGTGAATGACTATGAGAAACCTTGGAGAGGACCGCATATGTGGGTAACCCCCCCCCTCTAGGGGAGACCGAAAGCAATGGATGTCGAGTGGGTCTGACATAATATTGTGAGAGTCCAGTCCATAGTGGATCCAACATAATAGTAAGAGTCCAGTCCATAGTGGGGCCAGCAGGACACCATCCCGAGTGGAGACGGGTCAGCATGAACGAATGAATTGAATGTGCATGAACTATTTCTGTTCAAAATTGTTAGAAATGTTAAATGTTTAAATATTAACTGTCAGTTTACTGTACTGTGCCAACTGTACTACTATATGAGTACGTATTTTCTATTGTTTCATTGAAAATAGAACAGCAAAGTCAATTTGGCTGTCATCCGTTTTAATTATGAGACACAATTGTGTCAAAATCATGATTTTTTTTTGTTTCATGCTTGAAATAAGAAATGATTACTTTAAAAAAAGTACTTTTGTACTTGTGAGTGTTGATGACACAGCTTTGCAACAGTTGATATTCTAGTTTCAAGCATGTTTTACTCAATACCTACTCAGTGGCCTAGTGGTTAGAGTGTCCGCCCTGAGATCGGTAGGTTGTGAGTTCAAACCCCGGCCAAGTCATACCAAAGACTATAAAAAAATGGGACCCATTACCTCCCTGCTTGGCACTCAGCATCAAGGGTTGGAATTGGGGGTTAAATCACCAAAATGATTCCCGGGCGCGGCCACCGCTGCTGCCCACTGCTCCCCTCACCTCCCAGGGGGTGATCAAGGGTGATGGGTCAAATGCAGAGAATAATCTCGCCACACCTAGTGTGTGTGTGACAATCATTGGTACTTTAACTTTTAACTTTAATATAGGTCATCAAATCTCAGCATACTTGCCAACCCTCCCGGATTTTCCGGGAGACTCCCGAAATGCAACGCCTCTCCCGAAAACCTCCCGGGACACATTTTCTCCCGAAAATCTCCCGAAATTCAGGCGGACCTGGAGGCCACGCCCCCTCCAGGTCCGCATGGAGCAATGTTGTTGTAATATATTGAGTTGGAGGTAATAAACAGGCGAGGGGACTCACACACTTGACGTCAGGTGCGCAACACCACGTAAATCGTTGGCCAACCAAAAAGTAACCACAGTACGCTATTAGCCAACATTCACCAGGAGATGGCAACAGACAAACATAGATCACTCTATTACATTCCAGTCTCTCCATGTTTTCTCGCCATGGTAACATGTGATCCACATGCACTGTGCGCTGTCTCTGTCACTCTTGATATATATATATATATATATATATATATATATATATATATATATATATATATATATATATATATATATATATATAGAAGATACTTCACTTTCAGTGAATTCTATCAAAATATATATATATATATATATATATATATATATATATATATATATATATATATATATATATATATATATATATATATATATAAATATATATATTTATTTTATCATATATATATATATATATATATATATATTTATTTATTTTACTATATATATATATATATATATATATATATATGTCTTAATAAGGTTATCCAAAAAATAGTGCTCGATACCGTAGTAGAGCGCAATATATGTATGTGTGGGAAAAAAAATCACAAGACTATTTCATCTCTACAGGCCTGTTTCATGAAGGGGGGGTACCCTCAATCATCAGGAGATTTTAATGGGAGCATTCGCATACCATGGTTTATATAGGGCACAGAGTGGGTGGGTACAGGCTGGCCTAGGGGCGTGGTGATTGGCTCATGTGTTACCTAGGAGGTGTTTCCGTCCATGGCGGCATGTTGTTACAATTTCGCTGCGCTTGTTGAGGGATGACAGGTCTGGACGGTAAATAATAAACAGTTTCTCTTTCAAGCATAGGTTGCATCTTTTATTACCACTATTGTAAGGTGTGCTGGATGCAAGAATTTGCCATGTTATTGAATATTCAACATTATTGTCTTTGAGGTCCCAAATGTGTTTGCTGAGTTCTGTGGTATTTCGCAGGTTTTTGTTCCTGAAAGAAGCCTTGTGATTGTTCCATCTGGTTTTGAATTCTCCCTCGGTTAATCCTACATATGTGTCGGATGTGTTAATGTCCTTGCGTATTACCTTAGATTGGTAGACAACTGATGTTTGTAAGCACCCCCCGTTGAGAGGGCAATCAGGTTTCTTTCGGCAATTACATCCTTTGTTGGTTTTGGAGTCGCTCTGTCTGAGGACCGACGGCTCATTTGCAATTGTTTTGTTGTGGTTTGAGATGATTTGTCGTATATTGTTCATGCAGCTGTAGCTCAATTTAATGTTGTTCTTGTTGAATACTTTTCTTAGGATGTTGTCTTTGGGAAAGTGTTTGTCAATCAGATTGAGGAATTTGTGTCCAATGTTCGTTGAGACGTTTTTGCTGTATGGGGGGTTGTACCAGATGATGTCGTTCCGTTTTCTGTTCTTTTTTGGCTGGTTTCCTGGCGTGGGTTCATAGGTGAGGGTGAAATTGTATCCGCTTTCATCAAGGGCTTTTTGGTACGGGGGGGTTGTTTGGTCAAATTCAGCTTTGCTAGATGACAGCATCGATAGCCTTTTATTGATTCCGGTAGGTATTCTTTTCGTGGTGGTGGGTGGGTGGTTGCTGTCATGGTGCACGTATTGGAGTGTTGTGTTGGGTTTCGTGAATGGTTGGTAGCTGTTATTTCTCAGGTTGAAAGTGACGTCAAGGAAGTTGACGGTTTGCTTGTTGGCTTCAATCGTGATCCGTAGGCCGTTCTCTTTGAAAATTTGGCATATGCGCTTCTTGGTATTCCCGCTGCTCCTTGGCGAGGCGCGACACACTGCCAGTCCGTCATCACGGTAAATACCAAGGTTCAGATTGAGGCTAGCGAGCTGGGAGAGGAGGAAACTCCCAACGAGTTCACACGTTTCTGCTCCGTCAAAACTTCCCATAGTGACGTCAAATGTTGCATTGTTCTTTTTTTGCCATGGTGTACTGTTGTGGATGAGAATGGAGTTTTTTGCGTGGATGATGATGTTTCTTTCGTTGCCTGTGATTGAGTCGTAGTCTGAGGCGAAGTCTAGTGCTTGAGTCAGTAGGTCTTGCGTGATGGAAGGGTAAAATTCCTCGATATCAAAGGAGATAAAGTTGTGCTGTTGTTTGTCTTGGATGTTGTTGAACCATTTGATTACTGCTGCTGTATTTCTCCATTGGATGAGTGGTGTTTTGTCCTTGATTTTTGTGTTGACTCTGTCCAGGATTATTTTGCTGATTTTTCCTATTTCAGATTTAGTTGGGTTTATTAGTCGGCATGTTGGGTTATTTGCGAAGTTGGGTTTGTGGTCCTTCAATGTGATGAAGGCTTCCTTGTTGGCTGTGGCGTCCACCCTGTCCTCAATGTCCAGTTCAGCCGCGATCCTTTTATTTTCCAGGTGGATCTTCTGTAAGGTGTTGGGTTGCGCTTTTTTGTATGATTTGGTGATGCTTCTGTCCAGTAAGGTGTGGTGTTCTGGTATGTCCATTCTGTAGAAGTTTGTGGTTTTATCGGCAGCTATGATGAGGTTGTTTACTTTCTTGATGCGCTCCTTGTCATTTTTCAGCTTGGTGAGGAGTGGGTTGCGGATTGGCTTGAAACAGGCCTGTAGAGATGAAATAGTCTTGTGATTTTTTTTCCCACACATACATATATTGCGCTCTACTACGGTATCGAGCACTATTTTTTGGATAACCTTATTAAGACATATACTCCGCTCCAAATTGACATTTGTTGAGCACTGTACGACGATCAGAAATGGAAAAATTCAACATCGACTACTCCACGAAGAACATTCCCATACCCGCGCAGAATGACTACAAGCTAAGGCTCATAGAAAAGAGGGAACACTTCCTAAGAAGGATGCGGTGGAAAGCACATTTTTTCCTCCACCCTGAAACAAAAGGAATGCAAAAGGAAACTTACGGATTCAAATCGACCAAGAACCCACCCACAGTTGAGGAACTAAAGGATTTTGAGAACGACATGCTCAAAATGATACAATCAGTCAAATTCAAGCCAATCCGCAACCCACTACTCACCAAGCTGAAAAATGACAAGGAGCGCATCAAGAAAGTAAACAACCTCATCATAGCTGCCGATAAAACCACAAACTTCTACAGAATGGACATACCAGAACACCACACCTTACTGGACAGAAGCATCACCAAATCATACAAAAAAGCGCAACCCAACACCTTACAGAAGATCCACCTGGAAAATAAAAGGATCGCGGCTGAACTGGACATTGAGGACAGGGTGGACGCCACAGCCAACAAGGAAGCCTTCATCACATTGAAGGACCACAAACCCAACTTCGCAAATAACCCAACATGCCGACTAATAAACCCAACTAAATCTGAAATAGGAAAAATCAGCAAAATAATCCTGGACAGAGTCAACACAAAAATCAAGGACAAAACACCACTCAACCAATGGAGAAATACAGCAGCAGTAATCAAATGGTTCAACAACATCCAAGACAAACAACAGCACAACTTTATCTCCTTTGATATCGAGGAATTTTACCCTTCCATCACGCAAGACCTACTGACTCAAGCACTAGACTTCGCCTCAGACTACGACTCAATCACAGGCAACGAAAGAAACATCATCATCCACGCAAAAAAACTCCATTCTCATCCACAACAGTACACCGTGGCAAAAAAAGAACAATGCAACATTTGACGTCACTATGGGAAGTTTTGACGGAGCAGAAACGTGTGAACTCGTTGGGAGTTTCCTCCTCTCCCAGCTCGCTAGCCTCAATCTGAACCTTGGTATTTACCGTGATGACGGACTGGCAGTGTGTCGCCCCTCGCCAAGGAGCAGCGAGAATACCAAGAAGCGCATATGCCAAATTTTCAAAGAGAACGGCCTACGGATCACGATTGAAGCCAACAAGCAAACCGTCAACTTCCTTGACGTCACTTTCAACCTGAGAAATAACAGCTACCAACCATTCACGAAACCCAACACAACACTCCAATACGTGCACCATGACAGCAACCACCCACCCACCACCACGAAAAGAATACCTACCGGAATCAATAAAAGGCTATCGATGCTGTCATCTAGCAAAGCTGAATTTGACCAAGCAACCCCCCCGTACCAAAAAGCCCTTGATGAAAGCGGATACAATTTCACCCTCACCTATGAACCCACGCCAGGAAACCAGCCAAAAAAGAACAGAAAACGGAACGACATCATCTGGTACAACCCCCCATACAGCAAAAACGTCTCAACGAACATTGGACACAAATTCCTCAATCTGATTGACAAACACTTTCCCAAAGA
Source organism: Nerophis lumbriciformis (assembly GCF_033978685.3). NCBI lineage: Eukaryota > Metazoa > Chordata > Actinopteri > Syngnathiformes > Syngnathidae > Nerophis > Nerophis lumbriciformis. The sequence continues at coordinate 10,630,561 of NC_084550.2, forward strand.
CAACATCCTAAGAAAAGTATTCAACAAGAACAACATTAAATTGAGCTACAGCTGCATGAACAATATATGACAAATCATCTCAAACCACAACAAAACAATTGCAAATGAGCCGTCGGCCCTCAGACAGAGCGACTCCAAAACCAACAAAGGATGTAATTGCCGAAAGAAACCTGATTGCCCTCTCAACGGGGGGTGCTTACAAACATCAGTTGTCTACCAATCTAAGGTAATACGCAAGGACAATAACACATCCGACACATATGTAGGATTAACCGAGGGAGAATTCAAAATCAGATGGAACAATCACAAGGCTTCTTTCAGGAACAAAAACCTGCGAAATACCACAGAACTCAGCAAACACATTTGGGACCTCAAAGACAATAATGTTGAATATTCAATAACATGGCAAATTCTTGCATCCAGCACACCTTACAATAGTGGTAATAAAAGATGCAACCTATGCTTGAAAGAGAAACTGTTTATTATTTACCGTCCAGACCTGTCATCCCTCAACAAGCGCAGCGAAATTGTAACAACATGCCGCCATAGACGGAAACACCTCCTAGGTAACACATGAGCCAATCACCACGCCCCTAGGCCAGCCTGTACCCACCCATTCTGTGCCCTATATAAACCATGGTATGCGAATGCTCCCATTAAAATCTCCTGACGATTGAGGGTACCCCCCCTCATGAAACAGGCCTGTAGAGATGAAATAGTCTTGTGATTTTTTTTTCCCACACATACATATATATATATATATATATATATATATATATATACATGTACAGTATATATATATATATATATATATATATATATATATATATATATATATATATATATATATATATATATATATATATATATATATATATATATATATATATATATATATATATATATATATATATATATATATATATTGTCATGACTTGGTCTTGGATGTTTGCTTTTCTGGATGTTGGCTCGGGCGAGACGGGAATGTGAGTACATTTTTTATTTAAAGACTATAAATACAAAACAAGGAAGTAAACAAAAGGCGCGCACAATGGCGGAGAACAAACTATGAAACCAAACACTTGCACAAAGGCAAAAACTATGAACAACAAAAAACACTAACTGTGGCAATAATAAACAAAACTTACTTGGCATGGACAAAAACGGCATGAAAAAGCGCAGCAAGGGTCATAAGTGTGTGTGGAGAGTATAAATGCGGGGATGTCGTCAGAACGACAAACTGAAAAGAATGAACTTAAATACTATGGACATGATTAGTGAAAGCAGGTGCGTGACTCAAAACGTGAAACAGGTGCGTGACGTGACAGGTGAAAACTAATGGTTGCTATGGTGACAAAACAAAAGTGCACAAAAAGTCCAAAAACCAAAACGAACATGACCAAAACAAAAACATGATCACACAGACATGACATATATACAGTATATATATATGTGTGTGTATATATATATATATATATATATATATATATATATATATATATATATATATATATATATATGAAATACTTGACTTGGTGAATTCTAGCTGTAAATATACTCCTCCCCTCTTAGCCACACCCCCAACCACGCCCCCCACCTCCCGAAATCGGAGGTCTCAAGGTTGGCAAGTATGAATCTCAGCAACAAGCTGTAATATCTTACTGAGATCATTTAGGACCAAAACCCTTAAAACAAGTAAAACACTCTAACATAAAATCTGCTTAGTGAGAAGAATTATCTTATCAGACAGAAAATAATCAAATATCACCCTTATTTGAGATATTTAATCTTACTTAGATTTCAGTTTTTGCCGTGCATGGTTATCTTGCCACTCTGTTCTGTGGCACAGTGGTGTGTACAGTAGTAGTAGTAGTGGTGGTGGTAGAAGAAGAAGATTACTGTAGAGCCAACACAGAGGCCTGCAGCGTTCCAGCCTGTGCCAGATTGATGATGTTCAAACAGCAGCTGAAGGAGCTGCCGGGGATTTGACCAAACAGCTCAGGGGAGCGACAGCCGAGTCGGGCTGACACGACCCCTGACCTTACACCTCTTTTAGAATGTCAACAACCTCACGCTAACGCACACTCCTACAGCCTTGCAGCACTTACACACACACACACACACACACACACACACACACACACACACTAGTTGTTTGTGTTGCAGGCCAGTAAGGCCTGGTCATGTGTTGCAGGTAGCTGCAAACTGTTTTCTTTCATCTTGAAGGCAACAGATGAGGAGATGGAGGCATGTGGATGGAAAGCATCAGCCGACAGGTCGCTATCTCACTGCCAGCGTGTCTTATCTTCAAAAAGACAGCTCGAAGAACCTCCGCCTCCCCTCCCCAAAATGATTCACTTAGGACCACTAGGACAGGACATTTAACGTACTCACAAGAGGGAAGTTAGATGGCAGATTATGTTCATCTAAATAGGCATTTTACCTGCTCAGTGGCCTTGTGGTTAAAGTGTCCGCCCTGAGATCGGTAGGTCATACTTGCCAACCCTCCCGGATTTTCCGGGAGACTCCCGAAATTCAGCGCAACTCCCGAAAACCTCCCGGGACAAATTTTCACGTCCGCTTTCCCACAATATAAACAGCGTGCCTGCCCAATCACGTTATAACTGTAGAATGATCGAGGGCGAGTTCTTGGTTCCTTATGTGGGTTTATTGTTAGGCAGTTTCATTAACGTCCTCCCAGCGCGGCAACAACACACGACAACAGCAGTCACGTTTTCGTCTACCGTAAAGCAGTTCGTCTGCCGTAAACAGCAATGTTGTGACACTCTTAAACAAGACAATACTGCCATCTACTGGACATGCATATGTGACAATAACATCTAGGGCTTTTAGAAAGTGCAGTGCACAACTGCGCACACAACAAGGAGATGAAGCAGAATGCATCATCAGAGAGGGTGTTCAGCATGGTTAGAAAAATAGTGACAGAGAATAGAAAACGGATGGACAATTCAACCCTTAACTCAACAATGAGTAGATGAGTGTTATGTGTGTGTATATGTGTAAATAAATGAACACTTAAATTCAAGTATTTCTTTTATTTACATATATATATACATATATATATATATATATATATATATATATATATATATATATATATATATATAGCTAGAATTCACTGAAAGTCAAGTATTTGTTATATATATGTATATATATATAAGAAATATTTGACTTGGTGAATTCTAGCTGTAAATATACTCCTCCCCTCTTAACCACGCCCCCCAGGCCTACCCCATCTCCCGAAATCGGAGGTCTCAAGGTTGGCAAGTATGCGGTAGGTCGTGAGTTCAAACTCCGGCCAAGTCATACCAAAGACTATAAAAATGGGAGTCATTACCTTCCTGCTTGGCACTCAGCATCAAGGGTTGGAATTGGGGGTTGAATCACCAAAAATTATTCCTGGGCGCGGCCACCGCTGCTGCTCACTGCTCCCCTCACTTTGATTTTAACTTTTGGCTACCGCACCAATCTCAACACGCACCTTTAACACCTCCTGGTAACATTCCTCATATATTCGCTACACATAGTCACGCTGTATACATTTGGTTTAATCACACGTTTCATATATATATATATATATATATATATATATATATATATATATATATATATATATATATATATATATGTATTTCAATAAACGTCCCTGCTTCTGTGCCGTCTTCTTCTCCCACTGTACCGTTACAACTAGAGATGTCCGATAATGGCTTTTTTGTCGATATCCGATATTACGAAATTGTCCAACTCTTAATTACCGATACCGATATCAACCGATACCGATATATACAGTCGTGGAATTAACACATTATTTTTGCCTAATTTTGTTGTGATGCTCCGCTGGATGCATTAAACAATGTAACAAGGTTCCCCAAAATAAATCAACTCAAGTTATGGAAAAAAAAGTGCCAACATGGCACTGCCATATTTATTATTGAAGTCACAAAGTGCATTATTTTTTTGAACATGCCTCAAAACAGCAGCTTGGAATTTGGGACATGCTCTCCCTGAAAGAGCAGGGTTGAGTTGGTTGGGGTGGGGTAGGGGGTAGCGGGGGGTGTATATTGTAGCGTCCCGGAAGAGTTAGTGCTGCAAGGGGTTCTGGGTATTTGTTCTGTTGTGTTTATGTTGTGTTACGGTGCGTATGTTCTCCCGAAATGTGTTTATCATTCTTGTTTGGTGTGGGTTCACAGTGTGGCGCATATTTGTAACAGTGTTAAAGTTGTTTATACGGCCACCCTCAGTGTGACCTGTATGGCTGTTTACCAAGTATGCCTTGCATTGACTTGTGTGTGTGAAAAGTCGTAGGTATTATGTGATTGGGCCGGCACACAAAGGCAGTGCCTTTAAGGTTTATTGGCGCTCTGTACTTCTCCCTACGTCCTTAAAAAGTCATACATTTTACTTTTTGAAACAGATACCGATAATTTCCGATATTACATCTTAAAGCAGTTATCGGCCGATAATATCGGCAGTCCGATATCGTCGGACATCTCTATGAAGAACACAACAACAACAAAACACATGAAAAAATAACCCTCATCACGTTACTATCAATCCGCCTCCTATCAAGGACGAGTGATTTTTGACCGATGACACCTTGGCTCTGATCCTGCTGGAATTGTATGTGACTTTCGATGCTCAAAATCAAAATGTTAGCTATCGGAAATTTGCATGGTAGCAATAAATAGTTCCACACTGCAAAAACTGAAATCTAAGTAAGATTAAATATCTCAAATAAGGGTGATATTTGCCTATTTTCTGTCTGATAAGATAATTCTTCTCACTAAGCAGATTTTATGTTAGAGTGTTTTACTTGTTTTAAGGGTTTTGGTCCTAAATGATCTCAGTAAGATATTACAGCTTGTTGCTGAGATTTGATGACCTATATTGAGTAAAACATGCTTGAAACTAGAATATCAACTGTTGCAAAGCTGTGTCATCAACACTCACAAGTATAAAACTACTTTTTTAAAGTAATCATTTCTTATTTCAAGCATGAAAAAAAAAAATAACGATGCCGAGCGCATATCATTATTTCAAGATAATGGCACTAGTATTTACTTAATTTAAGAATATTTTTCAACATTTCGAGCAAAAAGGTCTCTTTTTTTTCTAGCAGGAAAAGTGAACTTGTTATTAGTGAGAATATACTTATTTTAAGGTATTTTTGGGTTCATTGAGGTTAGCTAATTTTACTTGTTTTGGAAAGTCTTGACAAGCCAAATTTTCTTGTTCTATTGGCAGATATTTTTGCTTACCGTATTTTTCGGACTATAAGTCGCAGTTTTTTTCATAGTTTGGCCGGGCTCCAGTGCGACTTATATACGTTTTTTTCCTTTTTTATTATGCATTTTCGGCAGGTGCGACTTATACTCCGGTGCGATTTATAATCCGAAAAATATGGTAGTTCAAATAAAATACCCCTCATTTTTGTATTTTTTTTTCTTGTTTTTGAGCACTGACTTTTTGCAGTGCACGCTGACAAGACCAGCCAGGCAACAAACTCAAAAGTACTGGATACAAAAAAAAAACAATGCGATGACTGCGAACTGCAAATATAAATTTTGAGTAAAATACATCGGTTCCTACTGTGGAAAGGTCAGTCATACTGAATCATTGTGGTATTATTGTGTCAGTTTGTATGTCTGTGATAGCAGTTTGACGATTTACGACGCCACGAGCTGGTGGTCATGGGAAATGTGGTCTTCATTCTGACAAAACACTACTGCTTTAGTCCACTGGTGCCGCTAAAATCAACCAAAACTGAAAGTTATTTCGGTAATTTAGGCTTAAATTCTTTTTGCCCTTTTTTTCTTACATTTGTACTCTTGTTTTTTTTTCCGACAACATGTTGTGAGCCAACAAATTTAGGACTGCTAGCCGCAAATGGCCACCGGTCCGCACTTTGGACACCCCTGATTTATATGAGTCTGACTTTGAAGAAGAAGGGTTTTGGAAAGAAAGGAATAAGTGTAAATACACTCAAGGCTTTTTATGGGGAACTTTGAGTACCGGTACATGGACTTTTCCCTCCATGTCTTAATGGATGTGCTGATCTTACCAGTTTACCTCCGGGTACTAATAAAGAAACCTAACCTAAATACACTCAAGCAAAACGTGATCGAGAGGAAAAAGACTGAATTACAACCTGTGGAGAAAAAAAAGGGAGAAAATGTGTCTCTCAAAAACAAGAGAAAAATAAGGTACCGTATTTTCCGGACTATAAAATCCTGTTTTTCCCCTCAAAACTCGACAGTGCGCCTTATAACCCTGTGCGCCTAATGTAAGGAATACGTTTGGTTGAGCTTACCCACTTCAAAGCTATTTTATTTGGTACATGGTGTAATGTTAAGTGTGACCAGTAGATGGCAGTCAAACATAAGAGATACATGTAGGCTGCACTATGATGGCAATATGACTCAAGTAAACAACATCAACATTTTACATGTTCCATTGAATATATAAAACATTACACACGGCGCTCAAAAATCTATCAAATAGTTTTAGTACGACTTTGGTAAGCTATGAAGCCGCTCTGCTTGTTAGATTGTCGGCACATTAAACATGCGAGTATTATTATGGTGTGTGTTTAAGGTAAGACATATTATCTGCCGTTTTGTTTCACAATATTATGCAAAAGCAACTTTTCTTACCTTCTGGTACCTGCTGATCTGTATTTGGGATCTGCATAAATCCTGAAAAATTGTGTGTGTCCGCCTTTGTAGTCCGTACCGACGACGTAGTCGATAGGCTTCTTCTTTTTCTCTATCTTTTTGTTATGGGACATTCATCCTCCGCTATAGCCAATTCTATTATAAAGTAATGTAAAGTTCTTACTTATATCTGTCATTAAACTCGCCATGAAAGCGCTAAAACATACCGGTGTAGTGAGTTTATATTATTCACCCAAGGAACTTTAGTGTGGTTGTTTCCGGATGAGGAGATGCTGCTCCGTTATTGATTGGAGTAAAGTCTGAATGTCATTAAAACAGTTAGCGCCATCTTTTGACACTTCTTCCACTCCTGTCCTTGCACGCTACACCGCTACAACAAAGATGACGGGGAGAAGACTCTGCCGAAGGTGAGCCACGTAAATAAGACCGCCCACAAAACGGCGCATCCTGAAGTGACTGTCAGAAAGCTACTAGAAGATGATCTGTAAAACATCATCTATGCACCATTTTGACCACCATTACATGTTATGTAGACCACAAGGAAGTGTTTTACATGTAGAAAAAAATAATAATAATATGACTACTTTAATGCGCCTAATATATGAAAAAAAAAAGTTTTAAATAGACCATTCATCGGCAGTGCGCCTTATAATCCGGTGCGCCCTATGTTCCGGAAATTACGGAACACTGCAAAAAGTCAGTGATCAAAAACAAGAAAAAAAATTGCAAAAATTAGGGGTATTTTATTTGAACTAAGCAAAATTGTCTGCCAATAGAACAAGAACATTTGGCTTGTCAAGACTTTCCAAAACAAGTAAAATTAGCTAACTTCAATGAACCCAAAAATACCTTAAAATAAGTATATTCTCACTAATAACAAGTGCACTTTTCTTGGTAGAAAAAAAAAGAGACTTTTTTGCTCAATATGTTGAAAAATATTCTTAAACATTAAATGCTAGTGCCATTATCTTGACATAATGAATTACATTTCTTGAAACCAGCAAACTTATACTAAAAACGGATTTATTGTTCTTAATGGAAAGGCAACAAGGCAACCGCTTGTTACTCTCGGGGGTTCCCAGCCGCTCAGGCAAATCATATTGTCTAAAAATGCATTTTTCCATCGATAACATGACATCATCACGCCAAGTGCGTGCTCTTTCAGTCAATTAGTGCGCATATATACAGCCCGGCCCCCGGCCAAATTTTTTTTTAATTGTAATTTTGAAGAATTTATCTCAATGTGCATGAACTATTTCTGTTCAAAATTGTTTGAAATGTCACATGTTAAATGTTTAAATATTAACTGTCAGTTTACTGTACTGTGCCAACTGTAGTACTATATGAGTACGGATTTTCTATTGTTTCATTGAAAATAAAACAGCAAAGCTGTCATCTGTTTTAATTATGAGACACAATTGTGTCAAAATCATGATTTTTTTTTTGTTCATGCTTGAAATAAGAAATTATTACTTTAAAAAAGTAGTGTTTATACTTGTGAGTGTTGATGACACAGCTTTGCAACAGTTGATATTCTAGTTTCAAGCATGTTTTACTCAATATAGGTCATCAAATCTCAGCAACAAGCTGTAATATCTTACTGAGATCATTTAGGACCAAAACCCTTAAAACAAGTAAAACACTCTAACATAAAATCTGCTTAGTGAGAAGAATTATCTTATCAGACAGAAAATAAGCAAAAATCACCCTTATTTGACATATTTAATCTTATTTAGATTTCAGTTTTTTGCAGTGTAAGCTGCTGTAGTATTTTATTGTGTGTCCTCTTCTTCTGATGCTTTCCCCAAGAAGCTTGAGGAAACACATGGAAGAAAAGACGGAAGTCGTTCCAAGTACAGTCAGTTAGCTTGTCTGCCGACTCAAAAACTAAGAGTATTTTCATCATCTGAACTCCATGGATCCTTAAAGGCCTACTGAAATGCGATTTTCTTATTGAAACGGGGATAGCAGGTCCATTCTATGTGTCATACTTGATCATTTCGCAATATTGCCATATTTTTGCTGAAAGGATTTAGTAGAGAACATCGACGATAAAGTTCGCAACTTTTGGTCCCTGATAAAAAAAGCCTTGCCTGTACCGGAAGTAGCAGACGAGTAGCGTGACGTCACAGGTTGTGGAGCTCCTCACATCTGCACATTGTTTACAATCATGGCCACCAGCAGCGAGAGCGATTTGGACCGAGAAAGCGACGATTTCCCCATTAATTTGAGCGAGGATGAAAGATTTGTGGATGAGGAAAGTGAGAGTGAAGGACTAGAGGGCAGTGGGAGCGATTCAGATAGGGAAGATGCTGTGAGAGGCGGGTGAGACCTGATATTAAGCTAGGAATGACTAAAACAGTAAATAAACACAAGACATATATATATATACTCTATTAGCCACAACACAACCAGGCTTATATTTAATATGCCACAAATTAATCCCGCATAACAAACACCTCCCCCCTCCCGTCCATATAACCCGCCAATACGACTCAAACACCTGCACAACACACTCAATCCCACAGCCCAAAGTACCGTTCACCTCCCCAAAGTTCATTGTCAAGTTATGTTTTGTTTGTTTGTTTTCTCCCCTAACTTTTTGACCAGGGGTTATACTGGGACTTCACTCTTTGTTTTAATCCAATGATGAGACAAATCTCTGTTTATCCTTTTATTTTGGACTTGATTGTCTCTTTTTTCATTGAATAGTTGTAAGGTGAAAAACCTTTGGAAAAGGTGGACAAATACAAAAGCAATTAGGGACCAAATAATCAAATTACAATAAACCATTTTTTAACATAAAAGTGTTTCCAAATGTACATATAGTGACCTTTAACAGCTTGGATTTGACATTTAAACATTTTAACAACCACTTGGCAAATAAAATAAATTCAACACATCAAATCAAAACATCCAAATAATATAAGTAATCTCACCGTCAGCCACCCTGGTCTCTTTAAACAGTTGTCTCTACTGTATTTGTCAAAATCTCCTTGAGCAGTGTTTGTTGGCCTGAAGTCTGAGCTGGAGCTGCAGACTTAAAAAGAGTGGATTTGATTGCTTCAGGTGAGAGCCTTCCTGATTACTGATGGTCTTCAGCTGTTGGAAAATGTTGTCTGTAATTCCAGTGCTGTCCTCTGGGAGGAAATGGGAGCCAAACTCACAATTGGACATGAGGCCCTTCTGTTTGGGTGAAGGCTTTGGCCTTGTGTAGAGTTTGCCAAAACATTCATACAGCACATATATTTCCCCAAAGTCGCCAAAGTTACGTACGTGACAGGCACATAGCGGCACACACGTACGGGCAAGCGATCAAATAATTGGAAGCCGCAGCTGCATGCGTACTCACGGTACCGCGTCTGCGCATCCAACTCAAAGTCCTCCTGGTAAGAGTCTCTGTTGTCCCAGTTCTCCACAGCCCAATGGTAAAGCTTGACTGTCATCTTCCGGGAATGTAAACAATGAGCTGTGTTATCCGGCACACCAGTCAAGGGGTGCATTCTACGGCGGGGGTGCGTTATCCGGCACAACACCTGCCGCAATACACCGCTTCCCACCTACATCTTTCTTCTTTGCTGTCTCCATTGTTCATTGAACAAATTGCAAAATATTCACCAACACAGATGTCCAGAATACTGTGGAATTCTGCGATGAAAACAGACGACTTAATAGCTGGCCACCATGCTGTCCCAAAATGTTCTCTACAATCCGTGACGTCACGCGCCGACGTCATCATACCGAGACGTTTTCAGGAGGATATTTCGCGCAAAATTTAAAATTGCACTTTAGTAATTGGCATGTGTTGCAATGTTAAGATTTCATCATTGATATATAAACTATCAGACTGCGTGGTCGGTAGTAGTGGGTTTCAGTAGGCCTTTAAACTCTTTATTTACGACTTGCAGAAGTTGAACTCTTGTACGAGCCTTTAATGTCTTTTTTTGTTACATTAGTGGCCAGATGGTACACTGACTATTTAATGGACCCCCTAATCAAGAAATGAGCACATTTCTGTTCTGGAACGTGAGGCCCTTTCGCAGATTGTCGTTATGTAAACTATTACCGGCACATTATTTTGATGTGACAGGGGGGATTTTTCAATCCAATTTATGGCACGGCGTTATTGTTGCTAAATCCTTGCGAGCGCGTGTGTGTGTGTGTGTGTGTGTGTGTACGTGTGTGTGTGTGTGTGTGTCTCTCAGGATACAATTAAATGTGATGACTTTATACATGCCCCTTGTTTGTCTGTCTAGCGTCCTTCTGTGTGTCTGGGTAGATTTTCACTTCAGTTCCCACGGCGACCGCGCTCCTAGTGCACGGGGCCTCGCGAAGGTCACGTGGTACCATCTAGGGAATGAGATTGTCAGTGCTCGTCAGCTGCAGCAGCTGCCAAACCACGCAAATCCAAAGTGATGGGGAAGGTTTGATGCTGCATGGGGACAATCACACACACACTCACACACACTCACACACACACATCTCCAAAACACGACTTTCCTGTCTCATTTCCTAACAAGTAAATCCCGGTGGACCACCTGGCCGCAAATCCACTCGCATGTCGCTGGATATTAGTACGGGGGGGGGAAGTTATAGATGTGATTATTGGTCTATTCGCTGATGAAAAGGGGAGGTGAGGATGGTTACGTAAAAGCGGGGACCCACGGATATTAAAAGCTGGCACGCAGGTGACGCGACCACGAATGCCGACGGGCTGAAGCTGAAACATTCATAAGCAACACGCTTTCCGACTGCTGTTTACGGTCAAGCCCCCTGGCACGAGTGTGGAGCGGCAACCCGCTAACAGTCGTTCAAAAATATAATTATCTTATCACTTTCTTATGGGAAAATATCCTATATTAGCGTCGGCGATTTGGACTATTAAGCTGTGCACTGCAAAAACTGAAATCTAAGTAAGACGAAATATCTCAAATAAGGGTGATACTTGCTTATTTTCTCTCTGATAAGATCATTCTTCTCACTAAGCAGATTTTATGTTAGAGTGTTTTACTTGTTTTAAGGGTTTTGGTCCTAAATGATCTCAGTAAGATATTACAGCTTGTTGCTGAGATTTGATGACCTATATTGAGTAAAACATGCTTGAAACTAGAATATCAACTGTTGCAAAGCTGTGTCATCAACACTCACAAGTATAAAACTACTTTTTTAAAGTAATAATTTCTTATTTCAAGCATGTAAAAAAAAATCATGACTTTGACACAATTGTGTCCCATAATTAAAACAGATGACAGCCAAATGGACTTTGTTGTTTTATTTTCAATGAAACAATAGAAAACACGTACTCATATAGTAGTACAGTTGTTATAAGTGAGAATATACTTATTTTAAGGTATTTTTGGGTTTATTGAGGTTAGCTAATTTTACTTGTTTTGGAAAGTCTTGACAAGCCAAATTTTCTTGTTCTTTCAAGTATAAAACTACTTTTTTAAAGTAATAATTTCTTACTTCAAGCATGAAAAAAAATCATGATGAAAAAATCATTATGTCAAGATAATAGCACTAGCATTTACTTAATTTAAGAATATTACTCAACATATTGGGCAAAAAGGTCTTTGCCAGTTAGTCGGCCTGGCGACATTACTCTGTTTTTGCTCTGTTCATGCCGTCGATTCATGCTCTGCCAAGTTAGTTTTTTCATGCCACACACTGCAAAAAGTCAGTGTTCGAAAACAAGAAAAAAAAAATACAAAAATTAGGGGTATTTTACTTGAACTAAGCAAAATTATCTGCCAATAGAACAAGAAAATTTGGCTTGTCAAGACTTTCCAAAACAAGTAAAATTAGTTAACCTCAATGAACCCAAAAATACCTTAAAATAAGTATATTCTCACTAATAAAAAGTGCACTTTTCTTGGTAGGAAAAAAAAATTAGACCTTTTTGCTCAATATGTTGAAAACTATTCTTAAATGAAGTAAATGCTAGTGCCATTATCTTGACATAATGATATGCGCTCAGCATCATGATTTTTTTTTTTCATGCTTGAAGTAAGAAATTATTGCTTTAAAAAAGTAGTTTTATACTTGTGAGTGTTGATGACACAGCTTTGCATCAGTTGATATTCTAGTTTCAAGCATGTTTTACTCAATATAGGTCATCAAATCCCAGCTACAAGCTGTAATATCTTACTGAGATCATTTAGGACCAAAACCCTTAAAACAAGTAAAACACTCTAACAAAAAATCTGCTTAGTGAGAAGAATTATCTTATCAGACAGAAAATAAGCAAATACAACCCTTATTTCAGATATTTAATCTTACTTAAATTTCAGTTTTTGCAGCGCACACACTGCAAAAAGTCAGTGTTCGAAAACAAGAAAAAAAAACTCAAAAATGAGGGGTATTTTACTTGAACTAAGCAAAATTATCTGCCAATAGAACAAGAAAATTTGGCTTACCAAAACTTTCCAAAACAAGTAAAATTAGCTAACCTCAATGAACCCAAAAATATTCTCACTAATAAAAAGTGCACTTTTCTTGGTAGGAAAAAAAAATTGACCTTTTTGCTCAATATGTTGAAAACTATTCTTAAATGAAGTAAATGCTAGTGCCATTATCTTGACATAATGATTTGCGCTCAGCATCATGATTTTTTTTTTCATGCTTGAAGTAAGAAATTATTGCTTTAAAAAAGTAGTTTTATACTTGTGAGTGTTAACGACACAGCTTTGCATCAGTTGATATTCTAGTTTCAAGCATGTTTTACTCAATATAGGTCATCAAATCTCAGCTACAAGCTGTAATATCTTACTGAGATCATTTAGGACCAAAACCCTTAAAACAAGTAAAACACTCTAACATAAAATCTGCTTAGTGAGAAGAATTATCTTATCAGACAGAAAATAAGCAAATATCACCCTTATTTGAGATATTTAATCTTACTTAGATTTCAGTTTTTGCAGTGCAGTTAGCGAGTTTTGTTCCATGTCCATTGTTTCTGCCTATGTGTTAGTTTTTGTTTCATACGCTTAATTGTGTCTTCGCTTTGAGCACCTTTTGTTGTACCCTTTATAGTCGAGATTAAATCATGTTTTTACCTGCAAGCCGGTCAAGTCCTTTTGCATCCCGGGAGAACAAATCTCGAAGCAAGCTGCGCAAAAAACCCACGTCCTGACAGACTGGTGCACTAACATCATGTGGTTATTTTTTATTTTTTTTACATATGTAGCATCATCTACAAAGATACAAATAATTGCTATTGCGCCATCTAGTGGATACATTTAGAACAACAGTTTCTTTCATTAAAACATTTCGGTTTTATCCGCGGACCGGGTAAAACCTGGTCGCGGGCCCGATCTAGCCAGCGGGCCGTACTTTTGACACCATTTTTTGTTCTCAAAATTCTGCACACATTATCACATAATGACAATGAGCTTTTTGCAAATTTATTCAAAGATAAAACCTTCTGGAGGAAAGTTCATTATGTTCTTTACAAGTGTATGTAAACTTTTGACCACGACTGTGTCCATTGAAGCACAGGACACTCCCATATTAACGCTTTGGATCCACACAGGTTAAATCTAAGCACCTTAGCGGTGTTATCATTTCAGTGGGCTACACAACATTTTTTGAAAATTACAGCACTTCATTTTACATTTGCACGACCGTCATTAGATTGTGCAGGTGTGTACACTGCAAAAACTGAAATCTAAGTAAGATTAAATATCTCAAATAAGGGTGATATTTGCTTATTTTCTGTCTGATAAGATAATTCTTCTCACTAAGCAGAGTTTATGTTAGAGTGTTTTACTTGTTTTAAGGGTTCGCTCCCCGCCTCTTACCATCCAAAAAAATCGCTGCCGTTGTGTCCTTGGGCGGGACACTTCACCCTTTGCCCCCGGTGCCACTCACACCGGTGAATTGAATGATGAATGATAGGTGGTGGTCGGAGGGGCCGTTGGCGCAAAATTGCAGCCACGCTTCCGTCAGTCTACCCCAGGGCAGCTGTGGCTATGAAAGTAGCTTACCACCACCAGGTGTGAATGATTGATGGGTTCTACATGTAAAGCGACTTTGGGTACTTAGAAAAGCGCTGTATAAATCCCAGTTATTATTATTATTATTATTAAATGATCTCAGTAAGATATTACAGCTTGTAGCTGAGATTTGATGACCTATATTGAGTAAAACATGCTTGAAACTAGAATATCAACTGTTGCAAAGCTGTGTCATCAACACTCACAAGTATAAAACTACTTTTTTAATGTAATAATTTCTTATTTCAAGTATCAAATCAAAAATCATGACTTTGACACAATTGTGTCTCATAATTAAAACAGATGACAGCCACATGAACTTTGCTGTTTTATTTTCAATGAAACAATAGAAAACACGTACTCATTGTCATGTCTGTGTAATCATGTTTTGTCTTAGTCATGTTTAGTTTAGTTATTTGACTCTTTAGTTTCTGGCTTTTCACTCCCTTGTCTTGTTTCCATGATTACCCATTCGTTTCACCTGTTCCACGTTTGGACTCATTGTGCACTCTTGTTTGTCACCATAGCAACCCATTAGTTTTCACCTGTCACGTCACGCACCTGTTTCACGTTTTGAGTCACGCACCTGTTTTCGTTAATCATGTCTGTAGTATTTAAGTTCAGTGTTTTCAGTTTGTCTTTCTGGTGACATCCCCACATTTATGCTCTGCACATTTCTGACTCGTTTTTCATGTCCATCGTTCACGCTGCCCCTTTTTGTCCATACCAAGTAAGTTTTGTTTATTATTGCCACAGTTAGTGTTTTTTGTTGTTCATAGTTTTTGCCTTTGTGCAAGCTTTTGGTTTCATAGTTTGTTCTCCGCCATTGTGCGCGCCTTTTGTTTACTTCCTTGTTTTGTATTTATAGTGTTTAAATAAAAATGTACTTATATTCCCGTCTCGCCCGAGCCAACTTTCCGTTGCATCCCGGAAAAGCAAACACCCAGGACCAAGTCACGACACTCATATAGTAGTACAGTTTGCACAGTACAGTAAACTGACAGTTAATATTTAAACATTTAACATGTGACATTTCAAACAATTTTGAACAAAAATAGTTCATGCACATTCAGATAAATTCTTCAAAATAACAGTAAAAAAAAATTATATATACAGGTAAAAGCCAGTAAATTAGAATATTTTGAAAAACTTGATTTATTTCAGTAATTGCATTCAAAAGGTGTAACTTGTACATTATATTTATTCATTGCACACAGACTGATGCATTCAAATGTTTATTTCATTTAATTTTGATGATTTGAAGTGGCAACAAATGAAAATCCAAAATTCCGTGTGTCACAAAATTAGAATATTACTTAAGGCTAATACAAAAAAGGGATTTTTAGAAATGTTGGCCAACTGAAAAGTATGAAAATGAAAAATATGAGCATGTACAATACTCAATACTTGGTTGGAGCTCCTTTTGCCTCAATTACTGCGTTAATGCGGCGTGGCATGGAGTCGATGAGTTTCTGGCACTGCTCAGGTGTTATGAGAGCCCAGGTTGCTCTGATAGTGGCCTTCAACTCTTCTGCGTTTTTGGGTCTGGCATTCTGCATCTTCCTTTTCACAATACCCCACAGATTTTCTATGGGGCTAAGGTCAGGGGCGTTGGCGGGCCAATTTAGAACAGAAATACCATGGTCCGTAAACCAGGCACGGGTAGATTTTGCGCTGTGTGCAGGCGCCAAGTCCTGTTGGAACTTGAAATCTCCATCTCCATAGAGCAGGTCAGCAGCAGGAAGCATGAAGTGCTCTAAAACTTGCTGGTAGACGGCTGCGTTGACCCTGGATCTCAGGAAACAGAGTGGACCGACACCAGCAGATGACATGGCACCCCAAACCATCACTGATGGTGGAAACTTTACACTAGACTTCAGGCAACGTGGATCCTGTGCCTCTCCTGTCTTCCTCCAGACTCTGGGACCTCGATTTCCAAAGGAAATGCAAAATTTGCATGGTTGGGTGATGGTTTGGGGTGCCATGTCATCTGCTGGTGTCGGTCCACTCTGTTTCCTGAGATCCAGGGTCAACGCAGCCGTCTACCAGCAAGTTTTGGAGCACTTCATGCTTCCTGCTGCTGACCTGCTCTATGGAGATGGAGATTTCAAGTTCCAACAGGACTTGGCGCCTGCACACAGCGCAAAATCTACCCGTGCCTGGTTTACGGACCATGGTATTTCTGTTCTAAATTGGCCCGCCAACTCCCCTGACCTTAGCCCCATAGAAAATCTGTGGGGTATTGTGAAAAGGAAGATGCAGAATGCCAGACCCAAAAACGCAGAAGAGTTGAAGGCCACTATCAGAGCAACCTGGGCTCTCATAACACCTGAGCAGTGCCAGAAACTCATCGACTCCATGCCACGCCGCATTAACGCAGTAATTGAGGCAAAAGGAGCTCCAACCAAGTATTGAGTATTGTACATGCTCATATTTTTCATTTTCATACTTTTCAGTTGGCCAACATTTCTAAAAATCCCTTTTTTGTATTAGCCTTAAGTAATATTCTAATTTTGTGACACACGGAATTTTGGATTTTCATTTGTTGCCACTTCAAATCATCAAAATTAAATGAAATAAACATTTGAATGCATCAGTCTGTGTGCAATGAATAAATATAATGTACAAGTTACACCTTTTGAATGCAATTACTGAAATAAATCAAGTTTTTCAAAATATTCTAATTTACTGGCTTTTACCTGTATGTATATATATATATATATGTATGTATATATATATATATATATATATATATATATATATATATATATATATATATATTCCTTGCGCACTAATTGACTGAAAGAGCACACACTTGGCGTGATGATGTCATGTTGTCGATGGAAAAATGCCTTTTTAGACCATATGATTTGCTTGAGCGGCTTGTAGACCCCGAGAAGTAACAAGTGGTTGCCTTGTTGCCTTTCCATTAAGAAAAACTTGTTTTTAGTTTAAGTTTGCTGGTTTCAAGAAATGTACTGCTGAGCGCATATCATTATACTTATTTTAAGGTATTTTGGGGTTCATTGAGGTTAGCTAATTTTACTTGTTTTGGAAAGTCTTGACAAGCCAAATTTTCCTGTTCTATTGGCAGATAATTTTGCTTAGTACAATTAAAATGCACCTTATTTTTGTGTTTTTTTCCCTTGTTTTTGAACACTGACTTTTTGCAGTGTACCTAATGGTGTGGCCAGGGAGAGTACGCTTAAAGACACTTTCACTGGGGGGCGGGGGGGCATATTTCCTCAAAATGTGACCAAGGCTCATTTTACATAATGAAAACACTGTTTTTTAGTGCAAATGCGAGCTAAGTGAATTTCGAGCACTGCACGCTCCCCATTGGCAGCGAGTGGCGGCGAGCGTGAGTGCTGATCCGTATCCAAGTGTTCCATATGTTTCCTCATGTAACTTATTGCTTTCCCATTCCCAATAAAGTGGCAGCATAAAAAGGCTTTTACGGGTCCCGCTGGGTCCCAGCTACTTGCAAGAGGCAGTGTGTGTGTGTGAGTGTGTGAGCTGCCGTGATGACAAATGGCGCCCTGCACTTATTTTACTGCGGCCATTTACCATGCATGACGTGGAATGACGGTGCAGAAACATGCAAATACTAGATGTGCTGATCCACTTTGGAGATCAATTACTGGAGTGTTTATCTCTCTCCTCATGATGACAAGCATCGGTTGTATGAAGACAATGTGTATTGTCCCAATGATGAATGGGCCTCTTTGGATTATGGTGCCAAAAACTGTATAGGAGGAGAAAAATGGAATATGATACAATGTAACCTCTGAGGTGGAACAAAATCTGGAGCGCTGAGCAGATTTGTGCACTATTTTTTGTTTTTACCATAGGAAATAATGTGAGTAGAAATAGTCTGTCCAGTGTCAAGCTGTCCCCATCATTAAAGGGGAACATTATCACAATTTCAGAAGGGTTGAAACCATTAAAAATCAGTTCCCAGTGGCTTATTTTATTTTTCGAAGTTTTTTTCAAAATTTTACCCATCATGCAATATCCCTAAAAAAAAGCTTCAAAGTGCCTGATTTTAACCATCGTTATATACACCCGTCCATTTTCCTGTGACGTCACACAGTGATGCCAATACAAACAAACATGGCGCATAGAACAGCAAGCTATAGCAACATTAGCTCGGATTCAGACTCGGATTTCAGCGACTTAAGCGATTCAACAGATTACGCATGTATTGAAACGGATGGTTGTAGTGTGGAGGCAGGTAGCGAAAACGAAGTTGAAGAAGAAACTGAAGCTATTGAGCCGTATGCAAGCGAAACCGACGAAAACGACACGACAGCCAGCGACACGGGAGAAAGCGAGGACGAATTCGGCGATCGCCTTCTAACCAACGATTGGTATGTGTTTGTTTGGCATTAAAGGAAACTAACAATTATGAACTAGGTTTACAGCATATGAAATACATTTGGCAACAACATGCACTTTGAGAGTGCAGACAGCCCAATTTTCATCAATTGATATATTCTGTAGACATACCCTCATCCGCTCTCTTTTCCTGAAAGCTGATCTGTCCAGTTTTGGAGTTGATGTCAGCAGGCCAGGGAAGCTAGGGTTGATATTCTTCTCTTGATCATCTTCGGTGGCATAAGGGACGGTGTGAGCCAAGACATCCAGGGGGTTTAGCTCGCTCGTCTGCGGGAACAAACTGCCACCATTGCTTGCCGTGCTACCGAGGTCCTTTGTCCCTGAATTGCTCACACACTCCGGCAGATTCAATGGGGGTCTGGCGGCAGATTTCTTTGACTTTATCGTTGGAAATGCATCTGCTTTGAGTGTCGCAGGATATCCACACATTCTTGCCATCTCTGTCGTAGCATAGCTTTCGTCGGTAAAATGTGCGGAACAAACGTCCAATTTCTTGCCACTTTCGCATCTTTGGGCCACTGGTGCAACTTGAATCCGTCCCTGTTGGTGTTGTTACACCCTCCGACAACACACCGACGAGGCATGCTGTCTCCAAGGTACGGAAAACAGTCGAAAAAACGGAAAATAACAGAGCTGATTTGACTCGGTGTTTGAGAAATGTCAAAACGTGACGTCACATCGGGAAGCTCCGAGAGCGAATATTAAAAAGGCGTTTAATTCGCCAAAATTCACCCATTTAGAGTTCGGAAATCGGTTAAAAAAATATATGGTCCTTTTTTTTGCAACATCAAGGTATATATTGACGCTTACATAGGTCTGGTGATAATGTTCCCCTTTAAAGCGTAGAGGCATGCACAAAATTAAAGTGACATGTTAAAGCATGCCATGTTATACGAAAAAGTGACTTTTTAATGATGTTCTAATAGTACACTGCAAAAAGTCAGTGTTCAAAAAAAAAAAAAAAAAAAAAAAATTAGAGGTATTTTATTTGAACTAAGCAAAATTATCTGCCAATAGAACAAGAAAATTTGGCTTGTCAAGACTTTCCAAAACAAGTAAAATTAGCTAATCTCAATGAACCCCAAAATACCTTAAAATAAGTATATTCTCACTAATAACAAGTGCACTTTTCTTGGTAGAAAAAAAAATTCGACATTTTTGCTCAATATGTTGAAAAATATTCTTTAATGAAGTAAATGCTATTGCCATTATCTTGACATAATGATATGCGCTCGGCATTACATTTCTTGAAACCAGCAAACTTATACTAAAAACTAATTTATTGTTCTTAATGGAAAGGCAACAAGGCAACCTCTTGTTACTCTCGGGGTCTCCTAGCCGCTCAGGCAAATCATGTAGTCTAAAAAAGCATTTTTCCGTCGATAACATGACATCATCACGCCAAGTGCGTGCTCTTTCAGTCAATTAGTGCGCATATATACTATTAATTGTAATTTTGAAGAATTTATCTGAAATGCATGAACTATTTCTGTTCAGAATTGTTTGAAATATCACATGTTAAATGTTTAAGTATTTACTTTATTAATTAGTTTACTGTACTGTGCCCACTGTACTGCTATATGAGTACGTAATTTCTATTGTTTCATTGAAAAAAAACCAGCAAAGTCCATTTGGCTGTCATCTGTTTTAATTATAAGACACAATCGTGTCAAAGACATGATTTTTTCTTTCATGCTTGAAGTAAGAAATTATTACTTTAAAAATGTAATTTTATACTTGTGAGTGTTGATGACACAGCTTTGCAACAGTTGATATTCTAGTTTCAAGCATGTTTTACTCAATATAGGTCATCAAATCTCAGCAACAAGCTGTAATATCTTACTGAGATCATTTAGGACCAAAACCCTTAAAACAAGTAAAACACTCTAACATAAAATCTGCTCAGTGAGAAGAATTATCTTATCAGACAGAAAATAAGCAAATATCACCCTTATTTGAGATATTTCATCTTACTTGGAGTTCAGTTTTGCAGTGTATTATGAAGGGCAGGTCTTCTAAAAGTCGAAGATTCAACAATTTGAGTCGCTCTGGTCGCATGACGGCGATAATTGGCGTGATCCCAGTATGCGGAAGATAGGCAGGAGGCAGCTTGCAGGTAAAACATATTTAATTTACCACAAAACCAAAGACGAGAGAGACTAGGAAGTGCGCCAGAAGCCTGGTGGAAGCTATACACGTACAGAAGCTGAACAGCCTACAAAAATAACAAAAACAGAATGCTGGAGAACAGCAAAGACTTACGAGACGTCTCGCAGGAAAAGCATCCATAGGGTAAACAATGTCCCTGTAACGACGTGGTCGCATGGTTATGCGCGGGGGTCGTTCTCCCAAGATGCAGCATACGTGCAAGTGAGACAATGATTTATCGTCCATGAAAATCATGCAAAAATACAAGAGACCGAAAAGCGTGCCGATAGTGTGGGCGTTTTGGCGAAGGAAACAAATATCGTAGAAAAATACTTAACGTACGGGTTGGATGGAAGCAAGTAGAAAACGTTGTCACTGTTGCGTAATGCAAACAAGGAAGCCAGACTGATTGTGGCGAGAAACAGGAATAAGTAGCTCTCTGATTAGTGCCCAGGAGCAGGTGAGCGTCCGGAACACTAATCAGAGGCAGGTGAACCTAATCTGCAGTCATGGCAACTAAAACACAATCCCAGGGGTGCTGAAAACAGAACTGAGGATGTCAAACTAACAGAACAAAACATGATCCGGGCAACGGATCATAACAGTCCCAACAAAAAACGAGCAAAAATTGATAGTCCAAGAGGAGCTTTGAAAGGCTGAAATCATGGGTATCCTAGCCTCATATGAATAATATTACCTTGAGAAACACAATAAACAATCCACAATTTTTTTTTACTATGCTGTAGTTTAGTGTATTAAACAATTTTAGCAGTATTAAAACATAAGTTTAAAAACCTTAGAACATGACATCTACAACAGGGCACAAACAGAATGCTGGAGAACAGCAAAGACTTACAAGACGTCTCGCAGGAAAAGCATCCACAGGGTAAACAATGTCCCCAACAAAAAAACTAGCAGCCAGGGCCATCCCTTAACCAGGATTTGACAAATACCAAGACAAAAAATTGATAGTCCAAGAGGAACTTTGAAAGGCTGAAATCATGGGTATCCTAGCACCATATGAATTATATTACCTTGAGCAACACTCAACAACAATCCACTCGTTTTTATTACTATGCTCTAGTTTAGCATATTAAACAATTTTAGCATGATTAAAACATAAGTTTAAAAACCTTAGAACAGTGGTTCTTAACCTTGTTGGAGGTACCGAACCCCACCAGTTTCATATGCGCATTCACCGAACCCTTCTTTAGTGAAAAATACAATGTTGTTTTTTTTTCAAATTCAAGACAAAGTTATATAATAATAATAGATTTTATTTGTAAAAAGCACTTTACATTGAGTAAACAACCTCAAAGTGCTACAGTGTATTAAAACATTTTTTTAAATTAAAAGATAATAAAACATAAATACAAATAAAAACTAGAACAGCCAAATAGCTAAAACTAGTATGCATACATCTAAAAAAAAAAAAAAAAAAAGGCTTTTTTTAAAAAGAAGGTTTTTTAAGTCTTTTTTAAAAGCATCCACAGTCTGTGGTGCCCTCAGGTGGTCAGGGAGAGCGTTCCACAGACTGGGAGCAACGGAGCAGAAAGCCCGGTCTCCCATTGTTCGTAGTTTTGTCCTCGGAGGTTGGAGGAGGTTAGCCTGTCCGGAGCGGAGGTGTCGTGTGGAGGATTTGGGGGGTGAGTAGTTCTTTGGGGCATTTCCATGGAGGCACTGGTGGGTGTGTAAGGAGACTTTGAATTCAATCCTATATGTTTTTGGTAACACTTTAGTATGGGGAACATATTCTAAGTAACAAAGACTTAATTTAGAGTTATTTGGTTAGGGTTTGAGGGTTAGGGCCAGGGTTAGAGGGTTGGGGTTATAATAAGGCCATGCAGAAAAAGGCATTAATACATACTTGCCAACCCTCCCGGATTTTCCTGGAGACTCCCGAAATTCAGCGCCTCTCCCGAAAACCTCCCGGGACAAATTTTCTCCCAAAAATCTCCCGAAATTCAGGCGGAGCTGGAGGCCACGCCCCCTCCAGCTCCATGCAGACCTGAGTGACGTGTTGACAGCCTGTTCTCACGTCCGCTTTCCCACCATATAAACCTCTAATGATCGAGGGCGAGTTCTTGGTTTCTTATATGTGTTTATTGTTAGGCAGTTTCATTAACGTCCTCCCAGCGCGGTAACAACACACAACAACAGCAGTCAAGTTTTCGTCCCCCATAACGCAGTTCGTCTGCTGTAAACAGCAATGTTGTGACACTTTTAAACAGGACAATACTGCCATCTACTGTACATGCATATGTGACCCACGCATAAAGTGTCACATTTTTGTGTTGATTTATTTATTTTATTTTGTGGTTTGAATTCGTTTTTGGAGCTGTCATTACACATTTATCAGTATTCACATTGGTCAGTAGGGGGCAGCAGGGCGTTTCTTCCCAATTGAATGCTATCACCTGCAGACCGGAAGTGTCTTGTCATTCTGATGAGAGCGACCAGTCTGTGAACAATTGAAACGTCCTGTGTGCTTTTTCCTCCTGTATAACAGGTTAGTTTTGGTGAATCAACTCACTGAATAATATCCATGTGATCTTCATAAGTTTAAGTACACATTCTGATGGTGGAGCCTAACTCTAAAGTGTTTGTGAGTTGTAGTTTGTATTTGTGAATGAATCCAGTGCACAGCTGCAGCAATCAATACAAAAAGGCGACGTGAGTGCGCAATGTTTATATAGGAACTTCTGATCCTAATTCAGACTCCCAAATTAGAGCTCCCGTTTTCTTATTGATTTTATAATGTATATTCGTATAATGTGTGTGTTCTGAAATAGTGACAGAGAATAGAACAAGGATGGACAATTCAACCCTTAACTCAACAATGAGTAGATGAGTGTTATGTGTGTGTATATGTGTAAATAAATGAACACTGAAATTCAAGTATTTATTTTATTTATTTATTTATATATATATTTATATCTATATATCTATATATATATATATGTATATATATGTATACATATATATATATATATATATATATATATATATATATATATATATATATATATATATATATATATATATATATATATATATATATATATATATATATATATATATATATGTTTATAGCTAGGATTCACTGAAAGTCAAGTATTTTTTATATATATATATATCTTAACCACGCCCCGCCCCACCCCCGACCACGCCCCCCACCCCCACCCCCCACCTCCCGAAATCGGAGGTCTCAAGGTTGGCAAGTATGCATTAATAAGTACTTAATAATGACTAGTTAAGAGCCAATATGTTACTAATTTGCATGTTCATAAGCAACTAATTAATGGTGAATATGTTCCCCATACTAAAGTGTTACCATGTTTTATTACTGGTGCACAAAATTAACCGTGCATGAACATCACCTTGTTCAAAGAGCAAAACCAACACAGTGCATAAACTCACAACAAATTACACACCTGCAAATCAGTCTGACTTCTGCTGTTGCCGTATCCGTAATACGCCGATAGGGAAAAGTTTTTATTTACACGATGAGTCGGGTGTGTCCGGACCGCCGCCGAACCCCTGAGGCCGACTCACCGAACCCATAGGGTTCGATCGAACCCAGGTTAAGAACCACTGCCTTAGAACGTTACATCTACAAAAGGGATGTCAACATCAAGGCCCCCGGGCCAGATTCGGCCCGTGAATTAATTATCTATAGCCCCCGGGATGATATTTGATTAGTATTAGAACCGGCCCGCAGGCCACAGCCGCCTGCTGCTGTTTTGCACGCACCAATACTCCATCAGTGTTGGCGCGAGGAATTTTCATTTGGGGTCCCAAGCCATAAAAATGGGGTCCCACAGTAAATTTTTGGGGTCCCAGTTTTTTTGTAAGCATTTTCAAAACAAATGATAATGATGCATTATCCTTGTTATACCTCACATTCTATATTGTGTTTTGGGAAAAGATTGTCATAAATGTTACTTAATTCATTTAAAAAAATTTAAAAAATAACAAATTTTATAGCGAATGCAAATTTATTCAGCTATAAACTTTCTTCTTTAATTCATAGATCGACATTTTTTTCCTATATTTTTATTGTAATATTTTCAGAATGTGTTTGTTCTACTTTTGGCCAAAGTAAGACAAAGAAAACAATATGAAGTATTTTTTTTGTTTTAATGCCATGATTTTAATAGTCCGGCCCGCGTGTGCACAGATTTTCCTCTATTCGGCCCCTGAGCTAAAATTACTTTGACACCCCTGATCTACAACATGGGTTTGAATCCAAAGACCTTGTGCTTTGAAATTCAATTACTAGTGACACGCGCCACCAGAGCCACCAGAAATTAAAAGGGAAAATCTGTCTTTATATTCTAATCAGTGAAGGAGAGTGGGGTAGGCAGCAATATGTTTGGGGTGAAATTTTATCAGCATTCTCATTCAATAGTTTACACTTGACATGCGCTTCTTCTCACAAAACGGGGGACCCCCACGGACAGCGAAGCTCTAGGCCAGGGGTCTGCATCCCGCGGCTTTAGAGCCGCATGCGGCTCTTTAGCGCCGCCCTAGTGGCTCTCTGGAGCTTTTTCAAAAATGTATGACAAATGGAAAAAGTTGAGGGAAAAAATAATATTTTTTGTTGTAATATGGTTTCTGTAGGAGGACAAACATGACACAAACCTCCCTAATTGTTATAAAGCACACTGTTTATATTAAACATGCTTCACTGATTCGAGTATTTGGCGAGCGCCGTTTTGTCCTACTAATTTTTGCAGTCCTTGAACTCACCTTAGTTTGTTTACATGTATATCTTTCTGCGACTTTCTCGGACGTGTTTTATGCCACTTCTTTTTCCGTCTCATGTTGTCCACCAAACTTTTAACGTTGTGCGTGAATCCACAAAGGTGAGTTTTGTTGATGTTATTGACTTGTGTGGAGTGCTAATCAGACATATTTGGTCACTGCATGACTGCGAGCTAATCGATGCTAACATGCTATTTAGGCTAGCTATATGTACATATTGCATAATTATGCCTAATTTGTAGCTATATTTGAGGTCATTTAGTTTCCTTTAAGTCATATTAATTCAATTTATCTGTATGTAATATGGCTTGTAATTTTTTGCGGCTCCAGACAGATTTGTTTTTGTATTTTTGGTCCAATAAGGCTCTTTCAACATTTTGGGTTGCCGACCCCTGCTCTAGGCATAGCGCCTGTTCTGACTGACGTTACAACGGTATCATACAGATTTAGGTGAAACCGACATTAGTTAAGTCAGTTTAATTTAATGTTAATGTTATGTTGACAGCACATTTCAGATCAAATAATGTTTAAAGGGGAACATTATCACAATTTCAGAAGGGTTAAAACCATTAAAAATCAGTTCCTAGTGGCTTATTTTATTTTTCGAAGTTTTTTTCAAAATTTTACCCATCACGCAATATCCCTAAAAAAAGCTTCAAAGTGCCTGATTTTAACCATCGTTATATACACCCGTCCATTTTCCTGTGACGTCACATAGTGATGCCGACACAAACAAACATGGTGGAAAGAACAGCAAGCTATAGCGACATTAGCTCGGATTCAGACTCGGATTTCAGCGGCTTAAGCGATTCAACAGATTACGCATGTATTGAAACGGATGGTTGTAGTGTGGAAGCAGGTAGCGAAAACGAAATTGAAGAAGAAACTGAAGCTATTGAGCCATATCGGTTTGAACCGTATGCAAGCGAAACCGACGAAAACGACACGACAGCCAGCGACACGGGAGAAAGCGAGGACGAATTCGGCGATCGCCTTCTAACCAACGATTGGTATGTGTTTGTTTCGCATTAAAGGAAACTAACAACTATGAACTTGTCATGTCTGTGTGATCATGTTTTTGTTTTAGTCATGTTCGGTTTTGTTTTTGGACTTTTTGTGCACTTTTGTTTTGTCACCATAGCAACCATTAGTTTTCACCGGTCACGTCACGCACCTGTTTCACGTTTTGAGTCACGCACCTGTTTTCGTTAATCATGTCTATAGTATTTAAGTTCATTGTTTTCAGTTTGTCGTTCTGACGACATCCCACAATTATGCTCTACACACTCTTCATCCTCTTAGATCCTGCTTCATGTCCCATGCCAAAGTAAGTTTTTGTTCCATGTTTATAGTCTTTTTGGTTACTGTCATGACTTGGTCCTGGGTGTTTGCTTTTCCGGGATGCAACGGGAAGTTGGCTCGGGCGAGACGGGAATGTAAGTACATTTTTATTTAAACACTATAACTACAAAAAAAGGAAGTAAACAAAAGGCGCGCATAATGGAGGAGAACAAACTATGAAACCAAAAAGACTATAAACATGGAACAAAAACTTACTTTGACATGGGACATGAAGCAGGATCTAAGAGGATGAACTGGACTCTTACTATTATGTTGGATCCACTATGGACTGGACTCTCACAATATTATGTCAGACCCACTCGACATCCATTGCTTTCGGTCTCCCCTAGAGAGGGGGGGGGGGGGGGGGGTTACCCACATATGCGGTCCTCTCCAGGTTTCTCATAGTCATTCACATCGACGTCCCACTGGGGTGAGTTTTTCATTGCCCTTATGTGGGCTTTGTACCGAGGATGTCTTTGTGGCTTGTGCAGCCCTTTGAGACACTTGTGATTTAGGGCTATATAAATAAACATTGATTGATTGATTGATCGATGAAGAGTGTGTAGAGCATAATTGTGGGATGTCGTCAGAACGACAAACTTAAAACAATTAACTTAAATACTATAGACATGATTAACGAAAACCGGTGCATGACTCAAAACGTGAAACAGGTGCGTGACGTGACAGGTGAAAACTAATGGTTGCTATGGTGACAAAACAAAAGTGCACAAAAAGTCCAAAAACAAAACCGAACATGACTAAAACAAAAACATGATCAAACAGACATGACAGAACTAGGTTTACAGCATATGAAATACATTTGGCAACAACATGCACTTTGAGAGTGCAGACAGCCCAGTTTTCATCAATTGATATATTCTGTAGACATACCCTCATCCGCTCTCTTTTCCTGGGGGTCTGGCGGCAGATTTCTTTGACTTTATCGTTGAAAATGCATCTGCTTTGAGTGTCGCAGGATATCCACACATTCTTGCCATCTCTGTCGTAGCATAGCTTTCGTCGGTAAAGTGTGCGGAACAAACGTCCAATTTCTTGCCACTTTCGCATCTTTGGGCCACTGGTGCAACTTGAATCCGTCCCTGTTCGTGTTGTTACACCCTCCGGCAACACACCGACGAGGCATGATGTCTCCAAGGTACGGAAAACAGTCGAAAAAAGGGAAAATAACAGAGCTGATTTGACTCGGTGTTTGTAATGTGTTTGAGAAAATGGCGGATTGCTTCCCGATGTGACGTCACAACTCCGAGAGCGAATAATAGAAAGGCGTTTAATTCGCCAAAATTCACCCATTTAGAGTTCGGAAATCGGTTAAAAAAATATATGGTCTTTTTTCTGCAACATCAAGGTATATATTGACGCTTACATAGGTCTGGTGATAATGTTCCCCTTTAAAGTGTTAAGTTAATTGTTAATAATGACCACCTGAGGGCACTACAGAATGTGGATGCTTTTAAAAAAGGCTTAAAAACCCTTCTTTTAAAAAAAAAAGCCTTTTTTTTTTTTAGATATATGCATACTAGTTCTAGCTATTAGACTGTTCTAGTTTTTATTTTTATTTATTTTTATTATCTTTTTATTTTTTTTATTTTTTTTAATACACTGTAGCACTTTGAGGTTGTTTACTCAATGTAAAGTGCTTTTTACAAATACAATCTATTATTATTAAAATAAGAGCGCAGGACCGGAACTGAACACTAAACACGGAAAACAGCCAGAATCTCAAACTAAGACATGACCTGCTGTGACAGGTCGCGACAGGAGGAGTATGAATCGACCATGAACCTCTCAGTCAAATCGTCGTAGGAACCACCTCACCCCGTAAGTGTACCTCTCCCCTTGGGATGATCCTTTTGACGCTGGTTCACAAACAAAAACTTTGTTACGGCTTTTACTTCCCTTATTTAGTCAAGTTTGATGTCTTATTGGTGCTGTGCACAAACAGTGCCTTTTTTTTTTTAAGGTTGGAAAGGTTGCAAAGGAAAAGACTGTTTTCCTCTTATGAGTGAGTTTAATTATCATCTGCGGTCACTCGAACGAGTATGACGATCCTCCTGGTAGGGGTGTATCCCTTTTTGGAGGATGCCTGTGCGTGACTTAGTTGTACGTGGGGAGACTGGTGCACAGACAGTCACCACACGATCCTTGACAGAATCGGGTCAGGGTCCAGTGGCATGGAGTCAAAGACGACTGAGGACCCTTTTCTGCTACAGCCTTCTTCCGCCATCGCAGCCGTTGTGGTAGTTCTTAAATCTACCATCTTCCGCCTGCTTCGCCGTTGAAGTCTTCACCGTATCCCTGGCTAGGGAGCAGTCAGGTACTAGGCTTTTGCCAAGGGCCACCTGGGGTAACAGTCGTAAAGGGGTTAACCTCCTAGTTAGTTCTTCTCATAGTCATTCACATCGACGTCCCACTGGGGTGAGTTTTTCCTTGCCCTTATGTGGGCTTTGTACCGAGGATGTCGTTGTGGCTTGTGCAGCCCTTTGAGACACTTGTGATTTAGGGCTATATAAATAAACATTGATTGATTGATTGATTGATAGTGCCCCAAGACCCCATAGAGGAGCCTCCACTGCCGGATGCACTTTAACGTCATGCCCAGGACACAAAATATTTACATATAAGTGCTAGAGCACATCCATGTGACAATACTGACCCCTAGTGACCAGTCACTATACACTACTACATATCACTATCTGATCCCTTAAAAAAAAATACCATATATTCGACTGATCGACGATGGGCAAAATCTAACAATTCAGATTTAACTATAAAAATCTTTAGTCAAAGACAGCCTTAGTATTATCAAACATGAGGGAAGCTTTGACATATTATGATGTTCTGCCATTTCATGTCAAGAAAAAAACTCCTTTGTCACTGAAACTAGTCCGCCTGTATGACTTTGTTAAAAGAAATTTAAAAAAAAATAAAAATAAGTCAAGCTTTGCTACACAGTGTCATGATCTGTGGTCTGGATCATGCTTTTTGTTATTTTCTGTTAGTTTAAGACTCCATAAGTTCCTGTTTTTGTGCACCCTTGTTTGTTTTAGTTTCCATGACGACTTATGATTTTCACCTGCCTCTTGCGTTCGGGTCACACCTGTCTCTATTCAAGAGACCAGTATTTAAGCCTGTCTTTGCCAGTTAGTCGTCCTGGCGTCATTGCTTGTTTTCTGGAGATACCAAAGTTCATGCTGATTGTTTCATGCTTAGTTCATGCTGCTTGTTTCTTGCCACAGTAAGTTTTGTTTGTTTCATGTCCATAGTTCAGGCTAAGTGTTAGTGTATGTTTTCTGTTTTAAGTTTTATGTCCCTTAGCCTCTCGTGCATTCGGCACGCTTTCCTTTTGTTTTAGTTCCTGCTACATTTGTCCGGAAAAGTCCGTTTGCTTCCTGGGAGAACAATCCAAAACCCCCTGGTCGTGACACATAGCATAAAATAAAGTCTGTTAGTTAGCTTCAGATGTGGAAGCCATGCATAAGTTTGGCCATTTTGCGAATAGGCTAACCTAGAATAGTGTTGTAGTTATATTGTAATATTAGCAGTGGTGTTATCGTACAGTAGCTAAGCTAGTGTTGCTAACGTTTGTGTCCTCCTTAATGTTACAGTGGTATATGTCATTTACGACTGTAATAATTGTGATTTTTGATTGCTGGTGCTGAATTTAGACTAAAAAAAACAATTAAAGGCTCTTGAAGGCTATTTCAGGTAATTTGCTGATGAGAGCCAAAACCAGCTATTAACAGTTATCATCTTTTTGAACCATTTTAACTGTTTTTTTTTTTTTTTAAAGAGCCATGTATGGTAATTCTAAAATTGTATCTATTGTAGGACTGAACCAAACACAAAATCCTTTTCTATTTTTATTTTTATTTTTTTATTCCCGACTGAACATACAGCATAGTGTAGAGCACTGGTTCTCAAACTTAGTACCACATCAGAAAACACTTGGCTCTCCAAGTACCACCATAATGACCAACATTAAAATACAGTAGCGTAGTAGGTAGGGATGTCCGATAATGGCTTTTTGCCTATATCCGATATTCCGATATTGTCCAACTCTTTAATTACCGATACCGATATCAACCGATATATGCAGTCGTGGAATTAACACATTATTATGCCTAATTTGAACAACCAGGTATTGTGAAGATAAGGTACTTTAAAAAAAAAAAAAATTAATTAATTAAGATAAAAAAATTAAAAACATTTTCTTGAATAAAAAAGAAAGTAAAACAATATAAAAACAGTTACATAGAAACTAGTAATTAATGAAAATTTGTAAAATTAGCTGTTAAAGGTTAGTACTATTAGTGGACCAGCAGCACGCTGTCATGTCTGTGTAATCATGTTTTGTTTTAGTCATGTTTTTAGTCATTGGACTCTTTAGTTTCTGGCTTTTCACTCCCTTGTCTTGTTTCCATGATTACCCATTAGTTTCACCTGTTCCATGTTTGGACTCATTGTGCACTCTTGTTTGTCACCATAGCAACCCATTAGTTTTCACCTGTCACGTCACGCACCTGTTTCACGTTTTGAGTCACACACCTGTTTTCGTTAATCATGTCTGTAGTATTTAAGTTCAGTGTTTTCAGTTTGTCTTTCTGGTGACATCCCCACAATTATGCTCTACACACTCTTCATCCTCTTAGATCCTGCTTCATGTCCCATGCCAAAGTAAGTTTTTGTTCCATGTTTATAGTCTTTTTGTTTTTCATAGTTTGTTCTCCGCCATTGTGCGCGCCTTTTGTTTACTTCCTCGTTTTGTAGTTATAGTGTTAAATAAAAATGTACTTACATTCCCGTCTCGCCCGAGCCAACTTTCCGTTGCATCCCGGAAAAGCATACACCCAAGACCAAGTCATGACACACGCACAATCATGTGTGCTTACGGACTGTATCCCTTGCAGACTGTATTGATATATATTAATATATAATGTAGGAACCAGAATATTAATAACAGAAAGAAACAACCCTTTTGTGTGAATGAGTGTAAATGGGGGAGGGAGGTTTTTTGGGTTGGTGCACTAATTGTAAGTGTATCTTGTGTTTTTTATGTTGATTTAATAAAAAAATCAAATAAAAATAAAAAATAAAAAAATGAAACAAACGATACCGATAATTTCCGATATTACATTTTAACGCATTTATCAGCCGTTAATATCGGCAGGCCGATATTATCGGACATCTCTAGTAGTAGGCCTAAGTATTCATTTTATTTAACAAGCATGTTTGATATTTTGTCCACTGTAATACGAGTTTGAACAGTAACACTGTGTTTGAAAATTTAATTAAGTGATTATTTGGCATACCACTCAGTGGGGCTCACATACCACTCGGGGTACGTGTATCAAAGTTTGAGAGTCACTGATAAAGACCATTAATTGATATAAATGAGATTTGTAAGTTTTGCTTAATAATTTTCTGGCCTTCTTATCGCACAGAATATTGGTCTTTAAAGATGGCAGTGATGATAACAAGTACAGAACATAAACATGGAAATAATTGACCCTTAGAAAAATCATAGACAACAGTAACTCTATTATTAGTTGATTTGATTTGATTTGATTTGGCTATAGCAGTGATTCTCAAACGGTGGTACGTACAGGGGCTCCATCTAGTGGTAAGCCCACTAAATCACCTTAATGAAATATTCCAACACTGTGTTACTGTTCAAATTGTGTGTAAATATTAAATATGCTTATTACTAGGCCTACTGCGCTACTGTATTTTAATATTGGTCGTTATGGTGCACTGCAAAAACTGAAATTTCAGTAAGATGAAATATCCCAAATAAGGGTGATATTTGCTTATTTTCAGTCTGATAAGATAATTCTTCTCACTAAGCAGATTTTATGTTAGAGTGTTTTACTTGTTTTAAGGGTTTTGGTCCTAAATGATCTCAGTAAGATATTACAGCTTGTTGCTGAGATTTGATGAGCTATATTGAGTAAAACATGCTTGAAACTAGAATATCAACTGTTGCAAAACTGCGTCATCAACACTCACAAGTATAAAACTACTTTTTTAAAGTAATCATTTCTTATTTCAAGCATGAAAAAAAAATCATGACTTTGACAGCCAAATGGACTTTGCTGTTTTATTTTCAATGAAACAATAGAAAAATACGTGCTCATATAGTAGTACAATTGTTATTAGTGAGAATATACTTATTTTAAGGTATTTTTGGGTTCATTGAGGTTAGCTAATTTTACTTGTTTTGGAAAGTCTTGACAAGACAAATTGTCTTGTTCTATTGGCAGATAATTTTGCTTAGTTCAAATAAAATACCCCTAATTTTTGTTTTTGTTTTTTTCTTGTTTTTGAACACTGACTTTTTGCAGTGTGGTACTTGTAGAGCCACGTTTTTTCCGAGGTGGTACTTGGTGAAAAAAGCTTGAGAAACGCCGGGCTGTAGTATAAAAACAAATGGAAAAAAAGGTTGTACGGTATACCGGTATTAGTATAGTACCTTGATACTAATTAATCATTTTTGGTACTATACCGCCCCTAAAAAGTATCGGTCAAATATCATCCTGCATGACGAGGAATAGCTAAACATGCTTCACTACACCGGCGTCACAATGTAAACAAAAGCCGTTGGTGGATCTACACCTAACATCCACTGTAATGACACCAAGTACAGAAGAGCGTATCTAGTCGATACTACCATGATTACGCCGATATTTTTTGGCATCACAACATCTTCTTTTGTTTTTTTTTAAATGTATATAAACTCAGGAAATATGTCCCTGGACACATGAGGACTTTCAATATGACCAATGTATCAGATTGATACCCAAATTTGTGGTACCATCCAAAACTAATGTAAAGTATCAAACAACAGAAGAATAAGTGATTATGACATTTTAACAGAAGTGCTTACAAAGTACAAAGAAGAATAACCATGATAAACAATCTGAATTTATTTCATCCATCCATTCATTTTCTAAGACAATCTTACTTATCTCACCATATCGGGATGAAATCCTTGCACCCATGGTCAGACCCTACGCTGGTGCAGTAGGTCCTGGGTTCCTCCTGGTCCACGACAGTGCCCGGCCTCATGTGGCAAGAGTATGCAGGCAGTATCTGGAGGATGAAGGAATTGACACAATTGAATGGCCCTCGCGATCACCTGATCTAAACGTGATAGAACACCTCTGGGACATAATGTTTGGGTCCATCAGACGCCGCCAGGTTGCTCCTCAGACTTTACAGGAGCTCACTGATGCCCTTAGACGGATCTGGGAGGACATCCCACAAGCATACAAGCACGCATACAAGCACATGGGGGCCACACAAGATATTGAAAATAATTTTGAGTTGCAGAAATTTAATTTAGACAAGATGGACGAGCCTGCCACATAATTTTTTCACTTTGATTTTTGGGGTGTCTATATACTGAGCCCTCTGTAGGCTGAAAACTTTTATTTCCATCAAAATATGTGGCATCCTTTTGTTCCTGAGACATTAAACTGTCCATATCAGTATAGATGTCCCACATTTGTTTTTTCACCATTGAAATATATATATATATATATATATATATATATACACTGCATTTGCGCCACTATAGCTGCCGGCCGTTAGGGGGCAGCCGTGAGGCGGCGTGGAGGAG
Source organism: Nerophis lumbriciformis (assembly GCF_033978685.3). Taxonomy (NCBI): domain Eukaryota; kingdom Metazoa; phylum Chordata; class Actinopteri; order Syngnathiformes; family Syngnathidae; genus Nerophis; species Nerophis lumbriciformis. Next base: position 10,665,546 of record NC_084550.2, read on the forward strand.
CTCCTGCCACACTTGCACACACATATACTGCAATAACCACAATAATACCAATAATAAACAGCATTTACCTCTTTAACCTGCAGTTACACGCCTAAATATACACATAGAACACGTCATTATCATTTTAATTACATGCACGACCTTAAGGAGGTAACCTTATTAGGCATGCTATTATATATGTTGTTTAATGGTTTCAAATAAGTAGACTTGATGCAGATATAAATGTGTTTCACGCATGCAGAGGGAGGAGGCATCTCTCTCTTCTCACCCTCTCTCTCTCTCTCTGCCTCTCTCTCTCTCCCCACGCAGCGTGCACTTTCAGTCAGGCAAGTGACGCGGGCGCACAGTCGCGCCATTCACTCCAACCTGCGCCTATTTGGACCTGGCCGGAGGAAGGCTTCGCATCCTGTTGATATTTTTGCACTTTTGGGTCCCACCCGAGCCGTGATTAAACCTTTTTTTTTTTTTTTTTTTTTTTTGGTTGGTATTATTTCCCCCGCTTTCCCCGCCGTGGACTGAGGAGTTTCGTGGGTGTTTGACATGGGGAGAAGTGCGCAGAGACGCGGCGGTGCCGGACTCGGGTCGCCGGGCGGCGTCCTCGTCTTGCGGCTGCTGCTGCTGGTGATGGGCTGCTGGGTGCACGCAGGACTCGGACAGGGTGAGTTTTTGCATGTGTGCGTGGAAGATGCGTGTCTCTCAATTTTTATTTATTTATTTATTTATTTTTTTTCAAGCTTGTGCAAATGGTGCGTCTCTCCGAATGATGAGGAGGAATCACTTTTATTATTTGCATAAAACTCATTTTGAAGACTTGAAGTACATTTGAAGTAATACAGGGAATGCTTGCAGAGTATTTTTTTATCTTTTTTTTTTTGCTGTGGACTTGACCTGGTTTGCACAAACTTTTTTTTTCAATCAAAACATTTTACTTTTCATTTTGAAAAAAAAAATCCAATCCAATGTCAGTCTTTTCCCTTTAATATTGCACCTTTTTTTAATTGCATCTTAAGGCAGAGCCATACAACTACACCCGTGTTATAGACCTGTGTTTCTTAACCATAGGGCCCATTGTTGGCTGCGAGGTAAAGTACTATTGACATGAAGTACTGCATGTAAGAATACCATTATTTAAAGTACAATTGACATGGCCAGTAAGTATTATTGGCATGACCAAAAGTGTTGTACTGTGTATAAAAGTACCGTTGACATGGTTTGAACAAAGTACTTAAAGCAAAAGTACTATTGGCATGACCAAAGTATTGTACCTTATATAAAAGTACTGTTGGCGTGACCAAAGTATTTAAGGTAAAAGTACTATTGGCATGACCAAAGTATTGTACTCTTTATAAAAATACCGTTAACATGACCAAAGTACTTAAGGTAAAAGTACTATTGGCATGACCAAAGTGTTGTACTCTATATAAAAATACCGTTGACATGACCAAAATACTTAAGGTAAAAGTACTATTGACATGAGCAAAGTACTTCAAGCAAACGCACTATTGGCATGACCAAAGTATTGTACTCTATATAAAAGTACCGTTGACATGGTCAAAGTATTTAAGGTAAAAGTACTATTGGCATGACCAAAGTATTGTACTCTATATAAAAGTACTGTTGACATGGCCAAAGTATTTAAGGTAAAAGTACTATTGGCATGACCAAAGAGTTGTACTCTATATAAAAGTACCATTGACATGGCCAAAGTATTTAAGGTAAAACTACTATTGGCATGACCAAAGTATTGTACTCTATATAAAAATACAGTTGACATGACCAAAATATTTAAGGTAAAAGTACTATTGGCATGAACAAAGTACTTAAAGCAAAAGTTCTATTGGCATGACCAAAGTATTGTACTCTATATAAAAGTACCGTTGACATGGCCAAAGTATTTAAGGTAAAAGTACTATTGGCATGACCAAAGTATTGTACTCTGTATAAAAATACCATTGACATGACCAAAGTACTTAAGGTAAAAGTACTATTGGCATGACCAAAGTATTGTACTCTATATAAAAGTACAGTTGACATGACCAAAATACTTAAGGTAAAAGTACTATTGGCATGAACAAAGTACTTAAAGCAAAAGTACTATTGGCATGACCAAAGTATTGTACTCTGTATAAAAGTACCATTGACATGGCCAAAGTATTTAAGGTAAAAGTACTATTGGCATGACCAAAGTATTGTACTCTTTATAAAAATACAGTTGACATGACCAACGTACTTAAGGTAAAAGTACTATAGGCATGAACAAAGTACTTAAAGCAAAAGTACTATTGGCATGACCAAAGTATTGTACTCTATATAAAAGTACTGTTGACATGGTCAAAGTATTTAAGGTAAAAGTGCTATTGGCATAACCAAAGTATTGTACTCTGTATAAAAATACAGTTGACATGACCAAAGTACTTAAGGTAAAAGTACTATTGGCATGACCAAAGTATTGTACTCTATATAAAAATACACTTGACATGACCAAAATACTTAAGGTAAAAGTACTATTGGCATGGACAAAGTACTTAAAGCAAAAGTACTATTGGCATGACCAAAGTATTGTACTCTGTATAAAAATACAGTTGACATGACCAAAGTATTTAAGGTAAAAGTACTATTGGCATGACCAAAGTATTGTACTCTGTATAAAAATACAGTTGACATGACCAAAGTACTTAAGGTAAAAGTACTATTGGCATGACCAAAGTATTGTACTCGATATAAAAGTACAGTTGACATGACCAAAATATTTAAGGTAAAAGTACTATTGGCATGAACAAAGTACTTAAAGCAAAAGTACTATTGGCATGACCAAAGTATTGTACTCTATACAAAGGTACTGTTGACATGGCCAAAGTATTTAAGGTAAAAGTACTATTGGCATGACCAAAGTATTGTACTCTATATGAACATACAGTTGACATGACCAAAATATTTAAGGTAAAAGTACTATTGGCATGAACAAAGTACTTAAAACAAAAGTACTATTGGCATGACCATAGTATTGTACTCTATGTAAAAGTACCATTGACATAGCCAAAGTACTTAAAGCAAACGTACTATTGGCATGACCAAAGTATTGTACTGTATATAAAAGTACCATTGACATGGCCAAAGTAATTCAAGTATAAGTACTATTAGCATGACCAAAGTACTTAAAGCAAAAGTACTATTGGCATGACCAAAGTATTGTACTCTATATAAAAGTACCGTTGACATGGCTAAAGTATTTAAGGTAAAAGTACTATTGGCATGAACAAAGTATTGTACTCTATATAAAAATACACTTGACATGACCAAAATACTTGAGGTAAAGGTACTATTGGCATGAACAAAGTACTTAAAGCAAACGTACTATTGGCATGACCAAAGTATTGTACTCTATATAAAAATACAGTTGACATGACCAAAGTACTTAATGTAAAAGTATTATTGGCATGAACAAAGTACTTAAAGCAAAATTACTATTGGCACGACAAAAGTATTGTACTCTATATAAAAGTACAATTGACATTGCCAAACTACTAAAAGCAAACATACTGTTGGCATTACCAAAGTATTGTACTTTATATAATAGTACCGTTGACATGACCAAAGTATTTAAGGTAAAACTACTATTGGCATGACCAAAGTATTGTACTTTATATAAAAATAGAGTTGGCATGATCAAAGTATTGTACTCAATATAAAAGTACTGTTGACATGGCCAAAGTATTAAAGGTAAAAGTACTATTGGCATGACCAAAGTATTGTACTCTATATACAAGCACCACTGACATGCCCAAAGTACTTAAAGTAAAAGTACTATTAGCATAACCAAAGTATTGTACTCTATATAAAAGTACTGTTGGCGTGACCAAAGTACTTAAAGTGAAAGTACCATTGACATGGCCAAAGTACTTAAAACAAAAGTACTATTGGCATGACCAAAGTATTGTACGCTATATAAAAGTATCATTTGCATGGCCAAAGTACTAAAAGCAAAAGTACTATTGGCATGACCAAAGTATTGTACTCTATATAAAAGTACCATTGACATGACCAAAGTACTTAAAGCAAAAGTACTATTGGCATGACCAAAGTATTGTACTCTATATAAAAGTACTGTTGGCGTTACCAAAGTACTTAAAGCAAAAGTACTATTGGCTGTATGCAAAACTACTGTAGACGTGAACAAAGTACTGTATATAAAAGTGCTATTGGCATGACTAAAATACTGTATGTACAAGTACTATCGTCATGACCAAAGTATTGTACTGTATGTAAAAGTACTATTGATATGACCAAAGTACTGTAGTGTATGTAAAAGTTCTATTAACATGATAGTGTACTGTGAATGAAACTGATATTGACAAAATCAGGGTATTACACTCTATGTAAAAGTACTATTGACATGATTAAAGTATTGTATGTGAAAGTACCGTTGACGTGATTAAAGTACTGTTTGTAAAAGTATGCATTGGTTTACAATGAGTGGTGGTTGAGGTTATTGATGTTGAGTGTGGTCAATGATTGGAGATATTTGTCCATCAATATCCAATATGTTTCCTGATCAATACTGTATGATACACTTTAAGATACACAAAGGGCCTGATCTACCAAACCTGTGCACAGAGTATGGTGTCTCTAACGTGAGCAAACTGCAGGACACAATGCATTTAGCGTGTCTGTCTTCATGAATATGTAGAATATATGCTGATCATCATTTTGCAGAAAAATGGCCGACTTCCTGTTCATTTTCAGATAAGGGTTCTTAAGTCCTGTTATGATAGACGATTTTTGTGTTGATATGTCAAACTGGTGGGAGGGGCTAATTTTTACACATTTTAAAGGTGGCGCTAGAAAGCCAATTTTGAAATGTAATTTTCGGGTAACCCAAAATATTACATTTTTCGCCATACTTGAGGCTTCTGCAAAATTTGACGATTTTCGCGCATGTTAAGGGCCTCAAAAGGGCGTCACAACTCGGAGAATAATAATAATAATGATCATTTAAAAAGTCAGCAATTTCAATAGGGCCTTTGTTCCGTGCTCGTTCCGCCGCTCGGGCTTTAACTATTTAACATGCACAATGTGATTTCAGTGTTTCCCCCACTATAGCTGAAAAAATAGTACAATAGCAATAGGAGTGACTATTCATCCCTGAACACCATGGAGTTCATGTAGGCTTTATGATGCAGTTACATTATTATATCAACTATCGGAGACAGAAACTCTTCATTTAACATCATGTCCTTTTGCTGCTTCAACACAGCTCAATCCACACAGAAAAAGGTAAAGTCAAATAACTTAATTGTTAACTGTAGGTCAATAATGCTCGTCTTTCTCTCAGACAGACAGGGCTTTGCTGTCCGTAACAGTGAGCTAACCTTACGCTAAAAGCTAATGTTAGCCTTGGCCTTACGAAGAGCTGCGGGAAACCCTGGATTTATCAAGGCTGAAACTGTTTTGCGTCTTCATTTAGCACGTCTGAAATTCTTAGGCACGCGGCTGTGGGAAAAGCGCAGCTCGTGCTGCAAAGACAAATGTTGGAGAGAGACACCGCCGTCCTATGTTTGTGTGTCAACATACGTATTTGTAAATAAAATATATTACTAATGTGTACTATTCAGCAATATTATTTTATGATTTTATAGCTGCTGGATGACGTAAGGGGCTGATTAAAGCAAATTCAATTCATGTTTCATTTAGGAAAATGTAATATTATAATATATCGCCGATGTAAACATCCTGCAACATGCATTGTCTTGTGTTTGGACCATTCCAGATGCATGAATGCACTGCGGTGTGGTGATGGTCTAGTCTTGGTAGATCACACACAACGCGCCCTCTAATCGTACACACAATTTTATAAATTGCATTCATTCATTCATGTATTTATTTGACTGGGACAGTACAATTAAACCTTGCTACCCACAGGTAACTGATGTCAAAGTACATAAGACTTCTAGCCACAGGCTAATTTGCAATCCTTGTCCCTGGTTAGGCTTTTAAAAAAAGGTGAGAAAAGTACAAAAATAAAAGCCCATATAAATCAACCATTTATAAATAAACACATCCATCCATCCATCCATCATCTTCCGCTTATCCGAGGTAGGGTCACAGGGGCAGCAACCTAAGCAGGGAAGCCAAGACTTCCCTCTCCCCAGCCACTTGGTCCAGCTCCTCCCGGGGGGGGATCAGGAGGCGTTCCCAGGCCAGTCTTCCCAACGTGTCCTGGGTCTTCCCTGTGGCTTCCTACCGGTCGGACGTGCCCGAAACACCTCCCTAGGGAGGCATTCGGGTGGCATCCTGACCAGATGCCCGAACCACCTCATCTGGCTCCTCTCGATGTGGAGGAGCAGCGGCTTTAGTTTGAGCTCCTCCCGGATGACAGAGCTTCTCACCCTATCTCTAAGGGAGAGCCCCGCCACCTGGCGGAGGAAGCTCATTTCGGCCGCTTGTACCCGTGATCTTGTCCTTTTGGTCATAACCCAAAGCTCATGACCATAGGTGAGGATGGGAACGTAGATCGACCGGTAAATTGAGAGCTTTGCCTTCCGGCTCAGCTCCTTCTTCACCACAACGGATCGATACAGAATTTCTAGGCGCAGTCAGGGCGTTGAGGGTATCTGGTTTGGTGGCTGCAGGATTAGGTCTCTGCTTTTTGCAGGTGATGTGGTCCTGATGGCTTCATCCGGCCAGGATCTTCAGCTCTCACTGGATCGGTTCGCAGCCGAGTGTGAAGCGACTGGGATGGGAATCGGCACCTCCAAGTCCATAATTTTCGCCCGGAAAAGGGTGGAGTGCCATCTCCGGGTCGGGGAGGAGATCTTTCCCCAAGTGGAGGAGTTCAAGTACCTCGGAGTCTTGTTCACGAGTGAGGGAAGAGTGGATAGTGAGCAGTAATGCGGAAGACTGAAGACGCCGCACCGATCCGCCTGTCGACCTCACGATCCACTCTTCCCTCACTCGTGAACAAGACTCCGAGGTACTTGAACTCCTCCACTTGGGCAAAGATCTCCTCCCCGACCCGGAGATGGCACTCCACCCTTTTCCGGAACCATGGACTCGGACTTGGAGGTGCCGATTCCCATCCTAGTCGCTTCACACTCTGCTGCGAAACGATCCAGTGAGAGCTGAAGATCCTGGCCAGATGAAGCCATCAGGACCACATCATCTGCAAAAAGCAGAGACCATAATCCTGCAGCCACCAAACCAGATACCCTCAATGCCTCGACTGCGCCTAGAAATTCTGTCCATTAAAGTTATGAACAGAATCGGTGACAAAGGGCAGCCTTGGCGGAGTCCGACCCTCACTGGAAACGGGTCCGACTTACTGCCGGCAATGCGGACCAAGCTCTGACACTGATCATACAATAAACACATTGAATATAATTGGCCTCATTTGTCCATACTACACCCAGATCTAGTACTCAAGCCGTTGAGTGCATGGTATTTGGATCTTAGATCAGGCCCGAAGTGTAAACAAGTCTGACTTTGGGACTGAACGACAAAGTTCACACAGTGAGGTGCCTTGTGTACACGTTATCTTCTATAAACTCTTGTTTTCTTTTATGAGGTTTTTGTTGTTGTCGTATCTCACTGCTGTCAGTCAGGGGTCCTACAGGGGGCACACGGGGGTTGTTTGTGTTGCCTTTTCATGTTTTAAGACGAGCACAACATGGCGCCACAAAATCAAATATGCATTTTTGTTTTGTTTGTTCAAAAGCTGTGTCATTTTGGGGGGGATAACTGTAGGCTTGGTTGAAGTCACACACAACTTGAGACACACGGAAGTCGGGCGTTGTCGATTGTTTGTTTGCAGAAGTTAACTTATTTTTGTTCACTTGATGGACAGCAATGGTGAAATGGGTCACGATGGGGACAGTTTTGCCCCTGGAAGTGATATTTTAACATTATTATAAAGGGACAACTTTGGACTACCATGCATGTGTTTGTTGACTGCAGGATTATTGTTGCGGTTTTACTGTTATTATTGCCTTTTGGTGTGGTTTAACACATTGATTTCAATAATAATTACTAGAGATGTCCGATAATATTTTAAATGCTTTAAAATGTAATATCGGAAATTATCGGTATCGGTTTCAACCTCCCGATTTTCCCGGGAGACTCCCGAATTTCAGTGACCCTCCCGAAAATCTCCCGGGGCAACCATTCTCCCGATTTCCATCCGGACAACATTATTGGGGGCGTGATTTAAAGGCACTGCCTTTAGCGTCCTCTACAACCTGTCGTCACGTCTGCTTTTCCCAGTCACATAATATATGCGGATTTTACACACACATAAGTGAATGCAATGCACACTTGGTCAACAGCCATACAGGTCACACTGAGGGTGGCCGTATAAACAACTTTAACACTGTTACAAATATGCGCCACACTGTGAACCCACACCAAACAAGAATGACAAACACATTTCGGGAGAACATCCGCACCGTAACACAACATAAACACAACAGAACAAATACCCAGAACCCCTTGCAGCACCAACTCTAAACCCCGCCCACCTCAACCTCCTCATGCTCTCTCAGGGAGAGCATGTCCCAAATTCCAAGCTTCTGTTTTGAGGCATGTTAAAAAAAAATAATGCACTTTGTGACTTCAATAATAAATATGGCAGTGCCATGTTGGCATTTTTTTTTCCATAACTTGAGTTGATTTATTTTGGAAAACCTTGTTACATTGTTTAATGCATCCAGCGGGGCATCACAACAAAATTAGGCATAATAATGTGTTAATTCCACGACTGTATATATCGGTATCGGTTGATATCGGTAATTAAGAGTTAGACAATATCGGAATATCGGATATCGGCAAAAAAGCCATTATCGGACATCTCTAATAAATAACATCCTCTAATTTGATTCTGATGTACTTTTTTTTTATCTTGATAGATTGAAAATGAACACCAATGACTTGACTGATAAAAATGATCACATAATTTATTCGTAAAATATAAATAACGACAAATAAATGATTAACCGCAACACGTAGGTGTAAAAACAAAATTGTGCTTGTTTGTCATGATCCGTGGTCCGGATCACGTTTTCGTTATGTTCTGTTAGTTTAACTCCAAATAGTTCCTGTTTTTTGTGCACTCTTGTTTGTTTTGGTTGCCATGGTGGCATATGATTTTCACCTGCCGCTGGTGTTCGGACGCTCACCTGGCTCTAATCAAGAGACTATTCAAACCGCCTTTGCCAGTCTGTCGGCCTGGCTCCATTGCTCGTTTTCAGGTCTGATTCTATAGTTAGGGACCGAGTCCCTTTGGGACAGAGGACCCTATTGTATTTCTAGCGTTTTATTATTATACCGCCGCCTCTTTGAGCTGTAATTTGACCCCCTTAACATGTTTCAAAACTCAAAATTGCGATCTAATCAAAAAATCAAACCCCAAAACTCAAAATTGCGCTCTAGCGCCCCCTAGGAAGAAAACACAGACAAAACTGCCTGTAACTCCCAATAGAAATGTCATAGAGACATGAAACAAAAACCTCTATGTAGGTCTCACTTACACCTATATTTCATACACTGACAACCCTCAGCAAAAATCAACCATGAAGTTTGAAATTCCCCCTTCAAAACAAAAGTTGTGTAAAAACAGTCACCTTTTTTCAAACATTATCTCCTATTGTCGTGTCGGCTTCAAATTAGCACAGGAGAGAGATTGAACCCTTCTGATTAAAAGTTGATGAAAGAGTTTTAATTACTGCTCCAGTTTGGATTTTATGAGCCCTCAAAGTCGGTCCTGTCCATCGCTGCTTGCAGCTTTAATTATGCTAGTTCATGGTTTCATGTTGTTCTATGCCATAGTTCATGTTAAATGTTTCATGCCACAGTTTCATAGTTGTTCCATGCCATAGTTATGTTGTTTGTTTCTTGCTATGCTATTGTTTATGCTAGTTGTTTGCTTCACGCTATTGTCCCGCAACCCTCTACGTAAGTCTTGTTTATTTCATGCCGCAGTTAAGAGAGTTTTTGTCTGTTATTTTGTAGTAAGATTAATAAATATGTTCCTATCTGCTACCCGTGTCCGGAAAAGTCAGTTTGCATCCCGAGAGAACAAACTTCGCAGCAAGCTGCGACCCCCTCGTTATGACAGAATGACGCCCGGCCAACTGACTGGCAAAGGCGGTATAAATAGTCTCTTGATTAGAGCCAGGTGAGCGTCCGAACACCAGCGGCAGGTGAAAATCATATGCCACCATGGCAACCAAAACAAACAAGAGTGCACAAAAAACAGGAACTAATGGCGTTAAACTAATAGAACATAACGAAAACATGATCCGGACCACGGATCATGACATTGTTCTATTTTTAAACAAAGAAAACAAACTGATGTTGTCTTTATTTTTAAGTTATCGTGCCGGGATTTTACCAGTCCGGCCCACTCGGGAGTAGATTTTTTTCTCCATGTGGCCCTACGATTTAAAACGAGTTTTACACCCCTGGGCTAAATGGTGAAAAGTCTCCTTGTTTCCGTGCTGAATGGTCGCAGCCACGTTCCACCGTTCAGCTGCTGGGGAGGCTGGAAGGCGGGTGGGCGGGGTTACTGGCGGCGTTCGAGGTTGTGTTTCTGTCGGTGTCATTCCCCAGCTTCTGGTTACATGACATGATTCATATTGCATTGCCTTTTGGTTCAAAGTCACACACACACACACACACAAAACACACACACACGAGCAAAGACACACACTTAGCTTTTTCACTTCAAAAATGAAGGAGTTGGCATTGGATGCGACGCTTGGCTTAAGACCAGTGTGTTGAAGTTGTGCGTTAGGATATTAGATGTGTGTAGGTGTGGGTGTGTGTTTGCACGTATGTGCCAGACAACATGTCCGTACGTAAGGGTGTGTGTGTGTGTGTGTGTGTTTTTCTATGTGTGCGTGAACTTGGCGTAGTTGCAGCACTATGGTGGAGATCACGTGGTCTTTTGTTTGTTTGTGTGTGTGTGTGTGTGTGTGTGTGTGTGTGTGTGTGTGTGTGTGTGTGTGTGTGTGTGTGTGTTCTTGTATTTCTACCCTTCTTGAGACATCAACAAGGAAAAGTACCTTCCATATGAGGACCGGTGAACAAGTTCGGGCCGAAATCATGGTCCCAATACGGAAAACCATTGCATCTAATAGAGAGCCAAGTACTAGAGTCCGTGAACATTGCTCCAAAGTCAGGATTGTTTTGTTGATTTAATGTGCATACAAAATTGACAAGGTGCAAAGGCAGCAATATATGATAAAACAAATGAAGGACTTCCCTATTCATCCCCTAAAAACCCGCCAGGTGAACAGCTGATTTTACGACTTCCGACGTAAGACAACCCGCGTCCCATATGTGACCATAGGATGAACAAATACACTATGGTACTAAGACTATAGTGGCCATTAACAGTTAGCTTCTACAGCTGTGTTGCCCAAAGTGCGGCACAGGGGCCATCTGTGGTCCGTGACTCGTTTTTCATTACAAAAAACAAAACATAAGAGATCTCATTTGCACCCCTGGTGGTGAAATCTATCAAAAAGTAGGGTGGTCCCAAAAAGGAGGGGTTTTTCAAATTGACTGTGTGTCGGTTTTAAAAGTGCTCCCTCTCTGGCCAACATATGAAATAACAAGTGTGTGTAAAAATTTGAAGTGCTCCCCCTCTGGCCAACATATGTAAAAACAAGTGAGTGTAAAAATTTGAAGTGCTCCCCCTCTGGCCAACATATGTAAAGACAAGTAAGTGTAAAAAATTGAAGTGTTCCCCCTCTGGCCAACATATGTAATAACAAGTGTGTGTAAGAAATTGAAAATGTGCCCCCTTTGGCCAACATTAATTAAAAAAATAAAATAAATATGTTTATAGAGACATACTGTAATAACTTGAAGGAAATAATGAAGATTAAGAATCAAACAAAACAAAAAAAAAACAACTAAAAGCAGTCTTGACTTTTTTCTTATAAAATTGGGAACAATTTTTCATGTTCTGTCTGTTTCTGTAATATTGCAATATTTTCTCGTAAAATTATTACTTTTTTTATGTAAAATTATTACTTTTTTTTAATGCAAAATGGTGACATTTGTCATATAAAATTCTGACTTTTATCACAATATTGGCCATTTTTTTGTTGTTCTGGTAAAATAGTGACTTTTTTGGAGCAAAATGATCAAAGTAACATTCTGATCATTGTTGTATCGACAACATTTTTAAATTGTGATTTTTGTTGAGTAAAATTACGACTCTTTTCGTAAAATTGCCAAAATTTTAAGCTTTTCTTTTAAGATTGCGACTGTTAATGAGTAAAATTCCAACTTTTGTCATAATATTGTACAAATGTTCAAATGTACATATTCTGTCTATTTCTGTAATATTGCAATATTTTCTCGTAAAATTATTCCTTTTTAATGTAAAATTATTACTTTTTTTTAATGCAAAATGGTGACATTTGTCATATACAATTCTGACTTGTATCGCAATATTGCCAATTTTTTTGTTGTTCTGGTAAAATAGTGACTTTTTGTAGCAAAATTATCAAAGAAACATAAAATTTGCCAAAATGTTAAGCTTTTCTTGTAAAATTGTGACTGTTCATGAGTAAAATTCCAACTTTTGTCATAATATTGTACAAATGTTCAAATGTGCAGGGTTTCTGTAATATTGCAATATTTTCTCGTAAAATTATTACTTTTTTATGTAAAAATAATACTTTTTTTAATGTAAAATGGTGACATTAGTCATATAAAATTCTGACTTTTATCACAATATTGCTAATTTTTTTGTTGTTCTGGTAAAATAGTGACTTTTTTGTAGCAAAATTATCAAAGAAACATTCCGATCATTGCTATATTGGTAAAATTTTAAAATTGTGATTTTTGTCGCGTAAAATTACGACTCTTTTCATAAAATTGCCAAAATGTTAAGCTTTTCTTGTAAAATTGCGACTGTTATTGAGTAAAATTCCAACTTTTATCACGATATTGCACACATGTTAAGTTTTTCTTGTAAAATGTTGACTTGCGTTGAGTGAAATTATGACTTTTATTACAATACTGACAAAATTCTAAGTTTTTCTTGTGAAATTGTGACCTTTTTCTTGTGAAATTCCAACTCATTTTTCACAACAAGCTTTTTTATGTTTGCATAGTATGTATATATTATTAATGTTGTAAATACAAATCTTTATACATCTAGAAAGGGTGGTCCTAAATAGGTAGGCATTTTTCGGACGTCTCAAGAAGGTAAGAAAAACAATTGTGTGTGTGTGTGTGTGTGTGTGTGTGTGTGTGTACGTGTGTGTGTGTGCAGTTGGCATTATGATACTGCCAGAGTGCTCCCGCTGTCAGCCATTATGCCGTGATCCTGTCCCATGGTGCACTGCAGCCATTCAGGGTTCACAGCTTGGCGCTCCGCACGCAGCTGGGGCAATATTCAAATAGGCTAACGGGCCGGCTTGATTGGTTGCTTGAAAGCGGCCAATGACTGGCAAAGCAGGGACCTCCGGAGTTTGTTAATGGGGAGAAATGTTGAGAGATGAGCGTGAACAACGTCAATCTAATTTCTATTAACGCAATTCATCGCTGACACCCGCTATACCGCTCACAGCCACTAGGTGGCACATTTTTATGGTACGTGAGTCTTGCTATGATATGCTGTGATACCGCTTTCTCCTGTTTTCACACTAGTTTGCACATTAATTGTTTTTCGTGATCAATACAAATAGTGTTTATAGAATATATATATTTATATATATATATATTTATTTGTGATCTGAGCCGAGGATGTCGTTGTGGCTTGTGCAGCCCTTTGAGACATTGTGATTTAGGGCTATATATGTAAACATTGATTGATTGATTGATATTTTTTTATTATTTTTACTATTATGAAAATGAATCCCTTTTGAAGTACATAACAGGATTTTCACTGATTTTCATCAAATTTTTTTACTTTTTTTATTTTGCAAAGAGCGACAGAGCATACGCTGAACTTTGATTCAGTGCATTATTTTGAGCCTTTCCATTTCCTTATTTTCTTTATTCAGTACAATCATCATAAACTGGAATGCCTTAAACATATATAGCACATCTACTGTAGGCTGTGCATGCATGAGCAGTCTTTCTATGTATTTCTGTTATTTGCAAGGTGGAGGATATCATTGATAACTGGTGGAAGTAAGGATCACTTTGATCATAAGACATGTGGACAGGGTGCTTCAAGGCCTACTGAAATGCGATTTTCTTATTTAAACGGGGATAGCAGGTCCATTCTATGTGTCATACTTGATCATTTCGCGATATTGCCATATTTTTGCTGAAAGGATTTAGTAGAGAACATCGACGATAAAGTTCGCAACTTTTGGTCGCTGATAAAAAAAAGCCTTGCCTGTACCGGAAGTAGCAGACGAGTAGCGTGACGTCACAGGTTGTGGAGCTCCTCACATCTGCACATTGTTTACAATCATGGCCACCAGCAGCGAGAGCGATTTTGGAAGCCGCAGCTGCATGCGTACTCACGGTACCGTGTATGCGTATCCAACTCAAAGTCCTCCTGGTAAGAGTCTCTGTTGTCCCAGTTCTCCACAGGCCAATGGTAAAGCTTGACTGTCATCTTCCGGGAATGTAAACAATGAAACACCGGCTGTGTTATCCGGCACAACAGTCAGGGGGTGCATTCTACGGCAGGGGTGCATTATCCGGCACAACACCTGCCGCAATACACCGCTTCCCACCTACAGCTTTCTTCTTTGCTGTCTCCATTGTTTATTGAACAAATTGCAAAAGATTCACCAACACAGATGTCCAAAATACTGTGGAATTTTGCGATGAAAACAGACGACTTAATAGCTGGCCACCATGCTGTCCCAAAATGTCCTCTACAATCCGTGACGTCACGCGCAGGCGTCATCATACAGAGACGTTTTCAGCAGGATATTTCGCGCGAAATTTAAAATTGCACTTTAGTAAGCTAACCCAGACCGTATTGGCATGTGTTGCAATGTTAAGATTTCATCATTGATATATAAACTATCAGACTGCGTGGTCGGTAGTAGTGGGTTTCAGTAGGCCTTTGCTTGTGCATGAGCGAGCATACTTTGGACTTTGAATTTGTGGATTATTTTGAGTTTTTCTATTTTCATTTTAATAAGGCGGCGGTTATCATCGCCATCTGACGGGAGGCCGGATTCCATAAAACGGCGTCAGTGCGTGCCTTTGCTTGTGTATGAGCGAGCATACTTTGGACTTTGAATTTGTGGATTATTTTGAGTTTTTCCATTTTCATTTAATAAAGCGGCGGTTATCATCGCCATCTGACGGGAGGCCGGATTCCATGACACAGCGTCAGTGCGTGCCTTTGCTTGTGCATGAGCGAGCATACTTTGGACTTTGAATTTGTGGATTATTTTGAGTGTTTTCATTTTCATTTTAATAAGGCGGCGGTTATCTTCGCCATCTGACGGGAGGCCGGATTCCATGACACGGCGTCAGTGCGTGCCTTTGCTTGTGCATGAGCAAGCATACTTTGGACTTTATATTTGTGGATTAATTTGAGTTTTTCCTTTTTAATTTAAAAAGGTGGCGGTTATCATCGCCATCTGACGGGAGGCCGGATTCCATGACCCAGCGTCAGTGCGTGCCTTTGCTTGTGCATGAGCGAGCACACTTTGGACTTTGAATTTGTGGATTATTTTGAGTTTTTCCATTTTCATTTAATAAGGCGGTGGTTATCATCGCCATCTGACGGGAGGCCGGATGCCATGTCACAGCATCAGTGCGTGCCTTTGCTTGTGCATGAGCGCGCATACTTTGGACTTTGAATCTGTGGATTATTTTGAGTTTTTCGATTTTCATTTTAATAAGGTGGCGGTTATCATCGCCATCTGACGGGAGGCCAGATTCCATGACTCAGCATCAGTGCGTGCCTTTGCTTGTGTATGAGCGAGCATACTTTGGACTTTAAATTTGTGGATTATTTTGAGTTTTTCCATTTCATTTTAATAAGGCGGCGGTTGTCATCGCCAACTGACGGGAGGCCGGATTCCATGACACAGCGTCAGTGCGTGCCTTTGCTTGTGCATGAGCGAGCATATTTTGGACTTTGAATTTGTGGATTATTTTGAGTTTTTCCATTTTCATTTAATAAGGCGGCGGTTATCATCGCCATCTGACGGGAGGCTGGATTCCATGACACAGCGCCAGTGCGTGCCTTTGCTTGTGCATGAGCGAGAATACTTTGGACTTTGAATTTGTGGATTATTTTGAGTTTTTCCATTTTCATTTAATAAAGTGGCGGTTATCATCGCCATCTGTCGGGAGGCCGGATTCCATGACTCAGCGTCAGTGCGTGCCTTTGCTTGTGCATGAGCGAGCATCCTTTGGACTTTGATTTTGTGGATTATTTTAAGTCTTTCTGTATATATCTCCCAGGCAAATTGGTGGACGTCGTAAATAACCGTCAGGGGGAGCAATCACATTGCTTATCAATTTACAAACGTACAAATAAGTACCGCAATTATTTATCAACCTGCTCAGTGGCCTTGTGGTTAGAGTGTCCGCCCTGAGATCGGTAGGTTGTGAGTTCAAACCCCGGCCGAGTCATACCAACGACTATAAAAATGGGACCCATTACCTCCCTGCTTGGCACTCAGCATCAAGGGTTAGAATTGGGGGTTAAATCACCAACAATTATCTATGCTTGTTCACAGCCACCAGAGTGGCCTCTCGCATCCTAGGCCGTCTGACAAAAGTCCCGGTCCCGAATACACACCTGTCTTTGGGGAGCCCGGGTCCGGCGACAGCGACTTTTTAAACACTCGCATTTTTAATTCTCCATTTTTATTTTTGACTTTACCGTCTCTGCATGAGGGCGAGAGGAGGGGGGAAGGAGGGATGAATGCATGACGAAAGTGGGGGAGATCTCTCTGGGTGGTTTGTACCGGCTTTGATCACTCCACTTGGACTCGACAAGCTGACTGACGCACACACACACACACACGCACACACACACACACACACACACACACACACAGCAAGTGACTGCTACATCCAACAATGCTGCATTTTGTCTGTGAACGACCATGCTTGTGTGTGTGTGTGTGTGTGTGTGTGTGTGTGTGTGTGTGTGTGTGTGTGTGTGTGTGTGTGTGTGTGTGTGTGTGTGTGTGTGTTCTGGCAATGCTTACTTAATGGGGACGTCGCTCTGTTTACACCAGACCTGGGCAAATTTAGGCCCGTTGACCTTTTCAATCTGGCCCGCCGGACATTCCCAAATAATTGTTTTAGATGTTTAAGATGTAAAGTTATGATGTGCAGTGATGTTTTCTCATGACCGGAAGTCTTCAACTATACTAAGTCTTTCAATGCTTGGAATCTGCATCATATACTAGTTACTATGGTCTTGGGATGATGTTCGAAACCGGTTTTCCCGGTTGTTCGATAAGAAAAGAACCGTTCGATAAGAAAAGAACCGATTCCATGGACTCGAATCCCTTTTTGAGAACCGGTTCCCGTTATCGAGGCCACTATAGTAAAGAAAAAGAGTTGTTTTTTTAATTCGAATCCCTGGGAACGAATCCCGTCCCACAAGAAATGCCCTGTGGGACATCACAGGAAATGACGTAGCTCAGTCTAATGACTGAGCTACGTCAGAGGTCCCCTAAAGGCCTGGGCAATTATTTTACTCGGGGGGCCAGATTTAGATAAAAAAGTGTGTCTGGGAGCCGGTATATTTTCAGGAACATTAATACAAAACCTCACAATAATGATTGAAAGCTAAAAACGTTATGACAGACCGCCTTAACAAACGGAATGGAATTTGAATTTTTTTTACTGAATGAGACACCCAGAATGTACATGAAAATAAAGAATGTGGGATGTACAATATTAACTATGAATGATAAAACACTGAATATTGACAACATATTTTATAATCAACCGAAACGCAACCAAAATGCAAGAAACATAGTGAAAAAAACTCCACCTACAATCTGAGATATCTCATGGTGACCATAGTAAGTAATTAGATGACCATAGTAACTAATTAAATGACCATAGTAACTAATTAGATGACCATAGTAACTAATTAGATGACCATAGTAGGGATGATGTTTGATAATAAATTATCGAGTTCGAGCCCATTATCGAATCCTCTTATCGAACCGATTCCTTGTCAATTCTCTTATCGAATCCAGATAGGTTGCTGTAAATGGAAAAAAAAACACTATTTGGTTTAACAAAAGCTCACTTTTATTTTATAAGAATAAAATAAAATAAATAAATAAATATTGACTGTTACCCCCCTAAAAAAATAAAATAAATAAATATTGACTGTTGTTACCCAAAGTATATTAAGTGGATTTTTCAGAAGAACAAATATATACAGTAACACAAAAACAACCTGTCTCTGTGATCACTATAGGTGAATAGCCATGCCTTGAGTCGTTTTTTTCCGGTCCATTATTTTTGCTGCTTGTGTGACATCACAGGAAATGACGTAGCTCAGTCATTAGATTATATTTGTTCTTCTGAAAAATCCACTTAATATACTTTGGGTAACAACAGTCAATATTTTTTTTTTTTTTTTTTTTAGGGGGGTAACAGTCAATATTTATTCATTTATTTTATTTTTTTTTTTTCTTATAAAATAAAAGTGAGCTTTTGTTAAACCAAATAGTGTTTTTTTTTCCATTTACAGCAACCTATCTGGATTCGATAAGAGAATTGACAAGGAATCGGTTTGATAAGAGAATTCGATAATGGGCTCGAACTCGATAATTTATTATCAAACATCATCCCTACTATGGTCATCTAATTAGTTACTATGGTCATCTAATTACTTACTATGGTCACCGTTAGATATCTCAGATTGTAGGTGTGTTTTTTTTCACTATGTTTCTTGCATTTTGGTTGCGTTTCGGTTGATTGTAAAATATGTTGTCAATATTCAGTGTTTTATCATTCATAGTTAATATTGTACATCCCACATTCTTTATTTTCATGTACATTCTGGGTGTCTCATTCAGTAAAAAAAAAATCAAATTCCATTCCGTTTGTTCAGGTTTTTAGCTTTCAATCATTATTGTGAGGTTTTGTATTAATGTTCCTGAAAATATACCGGCTCCCAGACACACTTTTTTTAATCTAAATCTGGCCCCCCGAGTAAAATAATTGCCCAGGCCTTTAGGGGACCTCTGACGGTATGGTGACAAAAAAACAAGTCCCATAAAGGGAAACCTTTTTAAAAGATTATGAGGATCATGTCATATTTAATTTTTTTTTTTTTTTTTAATGGTCCTCAGTAGTCACGTACAAATTTGTGTGAATTATGCAAAATTATTTCAATTTGGTCCCCCATGAACTATATTAACTCTTTTTCCCCAGGGTCCCCAGTAAGAATGATCAGCACATTACTTCATCAATTTAAAGATTTAAAGACGTGTATGAGCTAAATTTTACCAAACATTTTTTATGCCGCCACAACCTGTAGAAAGGGTGGTCCCCACAAGTCATGATCAAAAACGTGGTCCCCATACCAAATGATAACCAGCATGTGTGTGTGTGTGTGTGCATGAAAGGAAGTCTTTGACTGCGTCTGGCCTGCTTTTGTATAAACGAGCCTCCCGCTGCCTGTGATGGCACAGTTGCCTCACCTCGTCTTCTTCTTTAAGGTCCGGGTCCTTTTTTTTTTTTTTTTTTTTTTTCTTCCTCCGCCAACCTCCGTCTCCTCTTTCCACTTACCGAAGAGCCTTTTTTTTCCCCCTGACCTTTCTCGCCACCCTTCCCCTCTCGTCCTCGCCCGCGGCCTTGTGTTTCTCTCTCTCGTTCACTCATTACATTTTATGATGGTGCATTTCGTGCTATTTATTTATTTATTTTCTTTTTCGCTTCTTTTGACTTGTACACACATCACATTACAGCTCCAGTTGCTTCAGGAACCTTCAAGCTGTTTTTTTTTTTTTATGAGTTATGTTTTTGGCAGGATGCCCTTCCAGTAGTTACGCCGCCCACAGCGGATGCACATTCTGTGGACACAACATTAGGTACACAGAATAAAGCACATTTTGATGAGCACCAAGTCATCACCTTTTAGTTGGATTTGAGTTTTGTTGGTAAGAATAATGCATTTTCAGCAAGATTTTGAGTGAAAAATGCATTCTTGTCCTCCTTTTTTTAAATAAATACACTGCAAAAACTGAAATCTAAGTAAGATTAAATATCTCAAACAAAAACTAACACATAGGCAGAAACTATGGACATGAAACAAAACTCGTTAACTGCACTGCAAAAACTGAAATCTAAGTAAGATTAAATATCTCAAATAAGGGTGATATTTGCTTATTTTCCATCTGACAAGATAATTCTTCTCACTAACCAGATTTCATGTTAGAGTGTTTTACTTGTTTTAAGGGTTTTGCTCCTAAATGATCTCAGTAAGATATTACAGCTTGTTGCTGAGATTTGATGACCTATATTGAGTAAAACATGCTTGAAACTAGAATATCAACTGTTGCAAAGCTGTGTCATCAACACTCACAAGTATAAAACTACTTTTTTAAAGTAATAATTTCTTATTTCAAGCATGAAATAAAAAAACATGACTTTGACACAATTGTGTCTCATAATTAAACTGACGGTTAATCTTTAATCATTTAACATGTGACATTTCAAAACAATTTTGAACAGAACTAGTTCATGCACATTCAGATAAATTCTTCAAAATTACAATTAAAAAAAATTGGCAGGGGGCCGGGCTGTAAATATATATATATATATATATATATATATACTATATTCCTTGCTCACTAATTGACTGAAAGAGCACGCATTTGGCGCGATGATGTCATGTTATCGATGGGAAAATGCATTTTTAGACCTTATGATTTGCCTGAGCGTTGCCTTTTTGCTTTTCCTTTAAGAAAAATAAACTAGTTTTTAGTGTAAGTTTGCTGGTTTCAAGAAATGTAACGCCGAGCGCATATCATTATGTCAAGATAATGGCACTAGCAATTACTTAATTTAGGAATATTTTTCAACATATTGAGAAAAAAGGTCGCATTTTTGTTTTTGCTATCAAGAAAAGTGCACTTGTTATATATATATATATATATATATATATATATATATATATATATATATATAAATATATATATATATATATATATATATATATATATATATATATATATACACATACTTATTTTAAGGTATTTTGGGGTTCATTGAAGTTAGCTAATTTTACTTGTTTTGGAAAGTCTTGACAAGCCAAATTTTCTTGTTCTATTGGCAGATAATTTTGCTTAGTTCAAATAAAATACACCTAATTTTTGTATTTTTTTCCTTGTTTTTGAACACTGACTTTTAGCAGTGTAGGACGACCCATTGCCTCCCTGCTTGGCACTCAGCATCAAGGGTTGGAATTGGGGGTTAAATCACCAAAAATGATTCCCGAGCGCGGCCGCCGCTGCTGCTCACTGCTCTCTTCGCCTCCCAGGGGCTGGAACAAGGGGATGGGTCAAATGCAGAGGGTCATTTCACAACACCAAGTGTGTGTGTGTGTGTGACTATCAGTGGTACTTTAACTTTAACTTTAAATCAATTCAACTGAAACGTACGATTTGATTATTATTCTATTATGTATTTTTTTTAACTAATTTGTTTAAAAGACGAAACAAATCCCTTAATCTGCCTTTAACTTTATTAAAATGATGTCCAACATGATTTAGATTCAAATTCACTTTTGCATTTTTTCCAATACAGCAAAGTGGAAGTACATGTATGATTTGCATTATTATTTTATTGTTTTGTTTATTTTATTTTATAAAATGTGTATGTAAATGTGCTTTATTTTTTACTAACCTAACAGTGAAATATATGTTATGGGGAAACAAATTCATTCTTGAAAATGTGCTGGCAATTATACAACAAACTGGACCTTTGTTTGAATATTATGTTTTTTATTTGATTTAATTTTATATTTATTGTAATACCTTTTTCAGAAATTATCAGTTTTTATTTGTTTGATCATATTTAATTTTTACATTATTTTATTTTATTTTTCCCTACTTTACTTATTAGTTTTTTTTTTGTTTTTTTTAGGAGTTCCCTGAAAAATATATATTTAGCATGTTAAAAGATATGATAATATAATCTTACATTTATAAAAAAAATAATTATATTTAGTAGAACCTTTGTTTTAAGGTTGGGGTTAGGGTTGGGGTTAGGGTTAGGGTTAGGGTTAAGGTTAGGGTTAAGGTTAGGGTTGGGGTTAGGGTTAGGGTTAACCTGAACCCTAACTCATCATCACCTTTCTTCACTGATTGGCTGTTAAACGTCACATGGTCCTGCTGCATTACAGTGAGGCCATCAAAAGTCAATTTGGACTCAATTTAAAGTAGCAACTCTGTTTATTTGCTACTTTTTCTTCACATTTGTAACTCAAACTCATGAAAACATGTTGAAGGCAAGCACAACAATTATAATCAATAAAGAACAACATTCTAAAAGGCACTCCAGGATACCAACACACCCTGCAGGCGAACGCCAGCCGAGACAGTTTGGAAAGGAACGAGACATAGAAGAGATGCTAAATGTTCTCCTTTCCTGACCGGCTCTTCTCTACAAGATATCGGGTCCTAAATCCTTCTAGAGTTTCATGTTCGGATCTAGAATGATGAATTTTTCATGGCCCGTGAAACCCGAGGCCTCATTTGGTGCTCTCATTTCCAGACTTTTTGTTTTTACTTAGAATGTGTATGTGTGTGTGTGTGTGTGTGTGTGTGTGTTCATGTATTTCTACCCTTCTTGAGACATCAACAAGGTAAAGTACCTTCCATATGAGGACCGGTGAACAAGTTAAGACTGAAATCATGGTCCCAATACAGAAAACCATTGCATCTAATAGAGAGCCAAATACTAGAGTCCGTGAACATTGCTCCAAAGTCAAGATTTGTTGTTGATTTAATGTGCATTGACAGGTGCAAAGTCAGCAATATATGATAAAACAAGGCGGAAGCTAAAGAAGGACTTCCCTATTCATCCCCGAAAAAACCCGCCAGGTGAACAGCTGATTAGTGACCATAGGATGAAGAAATACACTATGTTACTAAGACTATCGTGGCCATTAACAGTTAGCTTCTACAGCTGGGTTGCCCTAAGTGCGGCACAGGGGGCCATCTGTGGTCCGTGACTCGTTTGTCATCGACCTTAAGCACAATACAAAAAACAAAAAATAGAGATCTCATTTGGTGAAATCTATCAAAATGAGGGTGGTCCCAAAAAGGAGGGATTTTTCAAATTGACTGTGTGTTGGTTTTAAAAGTGTTCCCTTTCTGGTCAACATATGAAACAACAAGTGTGTGTAAGAATTCAAAATGCGTCCCCTTTGGCCAAAATTAATAAAAACATAAAAAAATACGTATATAGAGACAAACTGTAATAACTTGAAGTAAATAATGAAGATTAAAAAACAATTACAAACAATTTTTTTTCAAAAATACATAAATTAACTTAAAGCAGTCTTTTTCTCACAATGTGTCGACTTTTTTCTGACAAAATTGGGAAACATTTCTCATATCTTTCTGTATCTGTAATATTGCAATATTTTCTCGTATAATTATTTCTTTTTCATGTTAAATTATTACTTTTTCATGCAAAATGGTGACATTTGTCATATAAAATTCTCCCTTTTATCACAGTATTGCCAATTTTTTGTTGTTCTTGTAAAATAGTGACATTTTTTGAGAAAAAATATTACTTTTGTCATAACTGTAAATTCCAATTATTATTACAATATTGCCAAAATCTTAAAGTTTTTTTTATAAAATTGTGACTTTTGTCCAGTAAAATTACGACTCTTTTCATAAAATTGCCAAAATTGTAAGCTTTTCTTGTAAAACTGCGACTGTTATTGAGTAAAATTCCAACTTTTGTCATAATATTGCACACATGTTCAGTTTTTCTTGTAAAATTCTGATTTGCGTCGAGTAAAATGACAACTTTTATTATAATACTGCCAAAATTCAAAGTTTTTCTTGTAAAATTCCAACTCATTTTTCACAACAAGCTTTTTTATATTTGCAAAGTATGTATGTATTATTATAAAAATTAGTTTGACACCTCTGCTCTAAAGTGTATTTTGTCCGATTTCTCGAACAAAATAAGCTGCTGCCCGACACATGGCCAGAATTAATAAAAACATTTAAAAAATATGTATATAGAGACAAACTGTAATAACTTGAAGTAAATAATGAAGATTAAAAAACAATTACAAATTAAAAAAAATTACAATTACATAAATTAACTAAAAGCAGTCTTTTTCTCACAATGTGTCGACTTTTTTCTAATAAAATTGGGAACAAGTTCTCATATTCTTTCTGTTTCTGTAATTTTGCAATATTTTCACGTATAATTATTTCTTTTTCATGTTAAATTATTACTTTTTCATGCAAAATGGTGATATTTGTCATACTTTATCACAGTATTGCCAATTTTTTTTTTGTTCTTGTAAAACAGTGACATTTTTTTGAGTAAAATGATGACTTATGTCATCATTTTGCCAAGTAAAATTCCAATTATTATTACAATATTGCCAAAATGTTAAAGTTTTTTTAATAAAATTGTGACTTTTGTCGAGTAGAATTACGACTCTTTTCATAAAACTGCCAAAATTGTAAGCTTTTCTTGTAAAACTGCGACTGCTATTGAGTAAAATTCCAACTTTTGTCATAATATTGCACACATGTTCAGTTTTTCTTGTAAAATTTTGACTTGCGTCGAGTAAAATGACAACTTTTATTATAATACTGCCAAAATTCAAAGTTTTTCTTGTGAAATTCCAACTCATTTTTCACAACAAGCTTTTTTATATTTGCATTGTATGTACTGTATGTATTATTATAAAAATGAGTTCGACACCTCTGCTCTAAAGTGTATTTTGTCCGATTACTCGAACAAAATAATCGACAGATTACTCGATTACTATAATAATCGACAGCTGCTGCCCGACATGTGACAAAAGTGTTTTCAAAACAAAAAGTATTGGCCATTCTTTCCATTAATAGTCTGTCTTTACAAAGTGACATCGCCATCTACTGGTATGGAATTGGCGTGACAGCGTTTGTGCAGGTCAAACATTTGTTGTACGTGTGTGAAACTTAAATAACTAATTATATCCTGTTGTAGAATGTTCTGAACTCCTGTTTCCCTGTCCTGTTAAATGCCTGCGGAACTTATATTGCGTGATAAAGTGGAGGTGAGGAGTGTTACAAGCGTATATAATGAGTGAAGTGTGACGGTAACGAGTGCCCTGTAACTCATTTCTAGTTTTTGTCCTCCTCGTCTTTGCTCTTGGACTTTCCTTCTATTCTTTTTTTTCCACCCACCGTCCCCTTGCAACTGTTTCCTCCTCCCACTCTGTCTTTTTCTCCATGGATTTTCTCTCTTTAATTAGCGTGGAGCCCAAACAGTGGACATATTGTGCCACTGACGGGAGTCCCATGAGCAGAAGGACATTGTCGTGTGTGTGTGTGTGTGTGTGTGTGTGTGTGTGTGTGTGTGTGTGTGTGTGTGTGTGTGTGTGTGTTCTTTTATGTAAGTTAGGACCAAAATCCTGGTCCCAATACGGAAAACCATTGCATCTAATAGGGAGCCAATTACTAGAGTCCGTGAACATTGCTCCAAAGTCAGGATTTTTTTGTTGATTTAATGTGCGTACAAAAGTAAACATTGACAGGTGCAAAGGCAGCAATATATGATAAAACAAGACGGCAGCTAAAGAAGGACTTCCCTATTCATCCCCAAGAAAAACCCGCCAGTTGAACAGCTGATTGTAGGACTTCCGGTGCTGACGTAAGACAACCCGCATCCCATATGTGACCATAGGATGAACAAATACTCAATGGTACTAAGACTATAGTGGCCATCAACAGTTAGCCTCTACAGCTGGGTTGCCCAAAGTGCGGCACAGGGGCCATCTGTGGTCCGTGACTCGTTTGTCATCGACCTTAAGCACATTACAAAAAACAAAAAAATAGGGATCTCATTTGCACCCCTGGTGGTGAAATATGTCCAAATTAGGGTGGTCCCAAAAAGGAGGGATTTTTCAAATTGACTTTGTGTCGGTTTTATAAGTGCTCCCCCTCTGGTCACCATATGAAATAACAAGTGTGTGTAAGAATTTGAAATGCGGCCCCTTTGGCCAAAATTAATAAAAACATTAAAAAATATGTATTTAGAGACAAACTGTAATAACTTGAAGTAAATAATGAAGATTAAAAAACAATTACAAACAAAAAAAATTAATAAATACATAAATTAACTAAAATCAGTGTTTTTCTTACAATTTGTCCACTTTTTTCTTATAAAATTGGGAACAATTTCTCATATTCTTTCTGATTCTGTAATATTGCAATATTTTCTCATAAAATTATTACTTTTTCATGTAAAATTATTCCATTTTAATGCAAAATGGTGACATTTGTCATATAAAATTCAGACTTTTATCACAGCATTGCCAATTGTTTTGTTGTAACTGTAAAACAGTGACATTTTTTGAGTAAAATTATGACTTCTGTCATCATTTTGCCAAGTAAAATTCCAATCATTATTATTATATTGCCAAAATGTTAAAGTTTTATTCTAAAATTGTGAATTTTGTCGAGTAGAATTATGACTCTTTTCATAAAATTGCCAAAATTGTAAGCTTTTCTTGTAAAACTGCGACCGTCATTGAGTAAAATTCCAACTTTTGTCATAATATTGCACACATGTTGAGTTTTTCTTGTAAAATCTTGACTTGCGTCGAGTAAAATGATGACTTTTATTAAATTGCTGCCAAAATTCTAAGTTTTTCTTGTGAAATTCCAACTCATTTTTCACAACAAGCTTTTTTATATTTGCATAGTATGTATGTATTATTCTAAAAATGAGTTTGACACCCCTGCTCTAAAGTGTATTTTTTCTGATTACTCAAACAAAATAATCGATAATGGATAGATTACTCGATTACTATAATAATCGATAGCTGCTGCCCGACACATGGCCAACATTAATAAAAACATTAAAAAATGTGTATATAGAGACAAATTGCAATAGCTTGAAGTAAATAATGAAGATTAAAAAACAATTTCAAACAAAAACATTTTATAAATACATAAATGAACTAAAAGCAGTCTTTTTCTCACAATGTGTCGACTTTTTTCTTATAAATTTGGGAACAATTTCTCATATTCTTTCTGTTTCTGTAATATTGCAATATTTTCTCGTATAATTATTTATTTTTCATGTTAAGTTATTACTTTTTAATGCAAAATGGTGACATGTGACATGTAAAATTCTGACTTTTATCACAGTATTGCCAATTTTTTTGTTGTTCTTGTAAAATAGTGACATTTTTTGAGTAAAATTATGACTTTTGTCATCATTTTGCCAAGTAAAATTCCAATTATTATTATTATATTGCCAAAATGTTAAAGTTTTCTTATAAAACTGTGACTTTTGTCGAGTAAAATTACGACTCTTATCATAAAATTGCCAAAATTCTAAGCTTTTCTTGTAAAACAGCGAACGTTATTGAGTGCAATTCCAACTTTTGTCATAATATTGCACACATGTTCAGTTTTTCTTGTAAATTTTGGACTTGCGTCGAGTAAAATGACGACTTTTATTATAATACTGCCAAAATTCTAAGTTTTTCTTGTGAAAGTCCTTCTCAATTTTTATATTTGCATAGTATGTATATATTATTAATGTTGTAGATACAAATCTTTATATATCTAGAAACGGTGGTCCAAAAGAGGCAGGCCTTTTTTTCGGAGGTCTCAAGAAGGTAAGAAATACAAGAACGTGTGTTTTTGTGTGTGTGTGTGTGTGTGTGTGTGTGTGTGTGTGTGTGTGTGCGTGTGTGTGTGTAAACTCATCAGTCAATGTTGCAGAGAGGGGCTGTGTGTGTTACTCATATATGCATGCATGCAAACACACACAGTGATGAGTCCAAATAGACAGGTAGAGTGCCAGCTGCTGTCCATTGACGCCTCACCCCGTGATAATCTATTTGTTTGTTGCGGATATCCTCCTGAGAACCAGCATCCTCTGCAGTGGACATCTGTGGACATGCATCACATGTGCACCCAAACGTGTAGAGAAAAAGAAAACAAAGCACAAACAAATGCTGCCCACTGCAGTGAACACTGGTTCTCAGGATGCTTATTTACTTGATGTCGTAAAACCACTAATAAATAGGCAAGGCGGTTTTTTTATTTGCCTAAAAAATGAGCGGCGTCTTCCTGCCGGCTGTAGGGTCCCAGAAGAAAAACAAAAACAACCTCCTCAACTTTAATCCCTTCTTCTGGTCCATGTCGTCCTCCGAGACCAGGTCTGGAATGATGCCAAAGTACCAATCTGCTCCCGCTCATATTTACATAAAGATGCAGGTTTTGAACTCAAAATGTAGCTGCTGCCCGGCTTAAAGAAAGGAAAATGACACCAGGAGGTTACCTACAGCCACGGCTGGAATGTTTCATGACCCGCCGGTTATTTTTTATTTTGCAGCTTTTGTGACTGACTTGCAATTTATTGTAGCGTTAATATGGAGCATTTAGAGTCACGGAAAGTCGCGCAAAACACAAAATAGAGCATGGGTGTCCAAACCTTTTCACTTGAAGGCCATGCACTTAAAACTTCATGCATGATACTTTTTATTTTCAAAACCAATACATCATATTTATTTGAATTTTTTTTACCTTTGGGGCTCTCCTCAAGTTTGGTTCCGGGGACCTGGAAGGATAATAAAAATGTAAAAAATTGGTTAAATATTATTTAAAATATTTGTAACCGCTTAAACCTCTGCATAAACTTCCATTGTCTGTTGATATAAAGTCAAATATATATATATATATATATATATATATATATATATATATATATATATATATATACATATTTTTTTATAACTTTATATCAATAGACAATATAAGTTGATTATATATATATATATATATATATATATATATATATATATATATATATATATATACATATATATATATATATACATATATATATATATATATATATATATATATATATATATATATATATATATATATATATATATATATATATATATATATATATTTTATAACTTTATATCAGTAGACAATAAAAGTTTATGTATATATCAACTTTATATATGTATATATATATATATCAACTTCTATTGTCTATTGATATAAAGTTATGAAAACATATATACTGTATATATATATATATATATATATATTTACATATATATATATATATATATATATATATTAAGGCTGCAGCTAACGATTATTTTTCTATCGATTAATCTATAGATTATTTTTTTCGATTAATCGGTTAATCTATATATTATTTTTTCGATTAATCTATAGATTTTTTTTTTCTTTTTACCGATTCTTTTTTTTAATTTAAAATGAAGATGAAAAAATAAATGTAGGTCAGTTTTTTCAAAAGGCTTTTATTTACAAAAAAAAAGTATGGCCACTCACATTGACAACAACATGACAAAATATTCTGTAACAATGTAAACATTTAAAACTTTTTACATTTAACAAAATTAAAAGTAGCTTATTTGCTTTTTAATGTGCATATATAAAATAAACATACAGTGCAAATCTTAATATTCTGCAATAGTATAAGTATTTCAAAAGTAAAAGTATTGCTTATTTTGCTTTAAAATGTTCAAAAATAAAGATAAACATCCAATACAAAAAAGTGCGTATTTCCTTGAATTAGTATTCGCATGCCTCGAATTATTTCGCAAAATAATTAGTG
Source organism: Nerophis lumbriciformis (assembly GCF_033978685.3). Lineage (NCBI taxonomy): Eukaryota > Metazoa > Chordata > Actinopteri > Syngnathiformes > Syngnathidae > Nerophis > Nerophis lumbriciformis. The sequence continues at coordinate 10,695,327 of NC_084550.2, forward strand.
CATGCTTAGCATTACCGCCGGCTCAGGATTAACGCCGGGTCAAACTCGTTTCGCAAAATATTAATTTTATTAGCACATGTCTGGAATTTTCCCTGGGTCAAACTCGTTTCGCAAAATAATTAGCATATGCCTAGAACTTCCGCCGGGTCAAACTCGTCACGTCATGAGTGACACTTCACCTGTCATCATTTTCAAAATGGAGGAGGCTGATTTCAATCATTTGAAATCGCATAAAGGGAAGAAGATTAAGAGCTATTTAGTAGGATTTAAGGTCCAAGCTATTGAATATGCTGAAAAGAACAGTAAGCAGCTATGTTTTATTAATATACCGTAGCTGCGTGTGTCAAATATGAGTCGTTAAATGACTCCCGCCTCCTGGTGGTAGAGGGCGCTAGTGATCCTTCTTGCGACTACCGGTACTGCAGAAGACCGGTGCTGCAGAAGAAGACAAAAAGCCACATGAGTGAGCAGTGATCGTTTGCTTGCACTTTTAACATGGAGGATTACATATCTAAAATAAAACACTTTTCTAAACTTGACTGTCAATCGAAGCAGGAGGTAATACTTAAAGGAATATCTCCATCGAGACAGAGAGACTTTTAAAACTGAAGAAAGATAAGGAAGACTTCTATAAACAAGTTACCGATGCTTTTGATCAGAAGCAGCTGCGCATGGACTCATAAGTAAAGGTAAGACCATTGGCGTTGTTAGGCCTATTTTAGGGGGGCTCAAGCCCCCCTAAAATATTCTTAAGGCCCCCTAAATAATTTAGTGTTTTTTGTTTTGTTTTTTTTTACAAATAAATGCCGACATATTCATTATAAAGTGGCCCAAATATGAGTTTAAATAAATAATCATATAACCTATTATTATTCACTCAGTTTCCCCTCACTTCGTAGCGTAAGGTAGCGAGCCCCTTTCGTGCGTCGGTATCCAATCCATTCCACTTGTTCATATAGAAAATGCCCACATCACTCAAATTCCAGCCCGCATTTTCTCTGCGACCTTGCTTGCGGTCCTGCAGGTGTACGAAGCACATTATCTTCCTTTACAATGAGTGAAGCTGCACAAAACCTTGTGTGTGCAATTGTAAATCATTTATTTTTTAAGTTTTGTGTTTCTTGTAGAATCTATATAAAGTAATATACATAAGCCTATTGTTAAAATAATGAAAAAAACATCATTAAATATATTTGTTTTATTGTATTGTTACATTAAAAGCTGTTTTATTATTATAGGATGGCTTGTTAAACATTTAATAGGATTTTCAGAGGGAGGAAAAACCAAGACATTTAATATAAAATGTAAAATGAATAAATACATAAAAAGAAAAAGAAAATATATGGTTAAAAGCCATCGTCCCGGGGAGCATTTCATTTTGTCCCGTGCATTTAAAAAAAATAATAATAATAACAATGAATAATTTCTAAGTCTTTGTTAGCCGTTTGTGAAGTTTTGTGCTTGTGCGTAACATTCGCTCGCATCCTGTGCATCTACTGGGGGCAAAGCCCCCCCTGTCCTTAAAAGCTAGTGACGCCCCTGGGTAAGACCATAATAACGTTTTTTTAAAATTAAATGTGCTTTACATGATGGTATCCTTATATCACTCAAATTTATAAGCGCAGGCCTAAATTTACCCCACGCCTTTTGGTAAGCCAGGAGTGAGAAGAGGTTTTAAATTAATTAGCGCCCCAGCGGCTATTCAAGGAAATACGGTAGGCGACGCGTCGACGCACAGAAACGGCGTCGACGTATTTACGTAATCGATGACAGTCGACGTGTCGTTTCAGCCTTAATATATATATATATATATCTCAACTTCAATTGTCTATTGACATAAAGTGTAGTATTTGGAACCTTAAATAGGTCAATAATTTATAAAAACATTGATTTTAATTAATTTTAATTTTTTGAGAATGATGGTTTGAAAAATAAAAATCAACTAAAATTCTTGGGGATCCAAAAGGCCCCACTCATAAAAGTGTTACATTTTTTTTTATTTTCAACACTTAAGTCTCTAGATCAGGGGTGCTCACACTTTTTCTGCAGACTAGCTACTTTTCAATTAATCAAGTCGTGGGGATCTACCTCATTCATATATATATAATTTATATTTACTTATTTATGAAATATATGTTTTTGTTAACAAGTTAAAGGTGTTTAATGATAATGCAAGCATGTTTAACACATATAGTTAATATTGTTAAATTAAAGGTGTTTAATGATAATACAAGCATGTTTAACACATATAGTTAATATTGTTAACAAGTAAAAGGTGTTTAAAGATAATGAAAGCATGTTTAACACATATAGTTAATATTGTTAAAAAATTAAAGGTGTTTAATGATAATACAAGCATGTTTAATACATATAGTTAATATTATTAACAAGTTAAAGGTGTTTAATGATAATACAAGCATGTTTATTAACACATAGTTAATATTGTTAAAAAATTAAAGGTGTTTAATGATAATACAAGAATGTTTAATACATATAGTTAATATTGTTAACAACTTAAAGGTGTTTAAAGATAATACAAGAATGTTTAACACATATAGTTATTATTGTTAACAAGTTAAAGGTGTTTAAAGATAATACAAGCATGTTTAACACATATAGTTAATATTGTTAATAAGTTAAAGGTGTTTAAAGATAATACAAGCATGTTTAACACATATAGTTAATATTGTTAATAAGTTAAAGGTGTTTAAAGATAATACAAGCATGTTTAACACATATAGATTCCTTTCTTTCATGAAGACAAGAATATAAGTTGGTGTATTACCTGATTCTGATGACTTGCATTGATAGGAATCAGACAGTGGTGATGATAATGTCCGCATTTTCGAATGGAGGAGAAAAAAAGCCCTCCTTTCTGTCCAATACCACATGAAAGTGGTTGGTTTTTGGCATCTTATTTGTCCAGCTTCCGTACTCCTTTGTATACACTTTACAAGAAATACATTGTCGGCAAACTCCGTAGCTTGCTAGCTTGTGCACGCCAGCTTTCTGAGACTCTTATTTTGTTAGGGCAACTGTGCAACTGTGCAGTCGGTCTTTGGAGTTTTGACGACAGGTACGGCGCCAGAGTCTGTTGAAATAAAGTGTTTCTCGCCTTCCAGTCGGTCATTTTAATGAGCTGGCAGCAGCCAGCGTCATCTCAGAAGACCCTCGGGTGCCGTGAATGTTAATCAAGTGATGTCATAGTGAAGATTTATGATCGCTCATTTTTAGGACTATTTTTTTAATGCCTGGCTGGTGATCGACTGACACACCCTCCGCGATCGACCGGTAGCTCGCGATCGACGTAATGAGCACCCCTGCTCTAGATCAACCTTTTTTCAGTGATGTACCCCCTGTGAAATTTTTTTTAATTCAAGTACCCCCTAATCAGAGCAAAGCATTTTTGGTTGAAAAAAAGAGATACAGAAGTAAAATACAGCACTATGTCATCAGTTTCTGATTTATTAAATTGTATAAAAAAAATATTGCTCATTTGTAGTGGTCTTTCTTGAACTATTTGGAAAAAAATATATACAAATAATTAAAAAGTTGTTGAAAAATAAAGAAGTGATTCAATTATAAATAAAGATTTCTACACATAGAAGTAATCATCAACTTAAAGTGCCCTCTTTGGGGGTTGTAAAAGAGATCCATCTGGATTTATGAACTTAATTCTAAACATTTCTTCACAAAAAAAGAAATCTTTAACATCAATATTTATGGAACATGTCCACAAAAAAGCTAGCTGTAAACACTGAATATTGCATTGTTGCATTTCTTTTCAAAGTTCTTTTTGACAGACGTTTTAGTGAGGTTCAAACCATCATGGCATGGGGGAAACTCTGGGTTTATGGTAATGAATGGAATAGCCTACTTGATTTGATGTTCAGTTTATGAACTTACATTCACATTTTGTTGAAGTATTATTCAATAAATATATTTATAAAGGATTTTTGAATTGTTGCTATTTTTAGAATATTTAAAAAAAAACTCACGTACCCCTTGGCATACCTTCAAGTACCCCCAGTGGTACGCGTACCCCCATTTGAGAACCACTGCTCTAGATCAACTTCAAATCTATCCGTCTATTATGTATAAAAGTACTACTATTATAAAAAAAATTCTCCCTCTTTTAAAAATTTGTACAAGACTTTTTTTGATGAAGAAGACTTAGTTTTGTTTGTATGGCAACACAAAAAAATGCAATATTTAACACAAAAAATATTTCAAAATGAAATATTTGATGTGAAGTAAATTGAGTCTTGGACAGTTTTATAATTTCTAAAAGCATTGATTTTGATTCTTTTTTTTTTTTGAGCAATGCCAGCTTTGAAGAAAAAAATAGACTGCATGTCAGCTTTGTGTTATTAGAGTAAACATTGCAACTTTTTCTTGTTAAATTTCACCTTTACGCTCTTTTATCCCAATTTTTTATTTTTTATTTATCTATTTTTTTTTAGAATGTGCCTTTGATTGTACTTTTTAAAAACATGAAAAAATACATATTGATGAACACACACATGTAAACAAGCAAGATTATAGCCAGTGGCTAATTTTCATATTTCTTCCCTGTGGCACTTAATGCCAAACACAGAAGAACCTGGACAACAAAGCCATATACAACAATAAAACAAGAATAATAGAAAGTACAGTAGGTCTAAAAAAAAAATA
>NC_084550.2:10702500-10752500 GCF_033978685.3 Nerophis lumbriciformis
TAGAATTAGGATTAGGATTAGGGTTAGTGTTAGGCATAAAGAAAAAGAGTTGGTTAGGGTTAGGGCTAGGGTTGGGGTTAGGATTAGGGTTAGGCATAAATAAATAGTTTGTTAGGGTTAGGGTAAGGGTTAAGGTTAGGGTAAGGGTTTGGGTCAGGGTTAGGGTTGGGGTTGGGGTTAGGGTTAGGGTTAGGATTAGGGTTCGGGTTAGGGTTAGGCATAAAGAAAAGAGTTGGTTAGGGCTAGGGCTAGGGCTAGGGTTGGGGTTGGGGTTGGGGTTAGGGTTATGGTTAGGGTTAGGCATAAAGAAAGAGAGTTGGTTAGGGTTAGGGCTAGGGTAAGGGTTAGGTTTGGGGTAAGGGTTTGGGTCAGGGTCAGCGTTAGGGTTAGGGTTGGGGTTAGGGGTAATGTTAGGGTTGGGGTTGAGGTTAGGGTTAGGGTTAGGGAACACTCTTAGTTAATGGCTTACTGGTTGTATAATAAGGCCATGCAGAATAAGGAATTAACAAGTACTTAATAATGACTAATTAAGAGCCAATATGTTACTTATTTGCATGTTAATAAGCGACTAATTAATGGTGAATATGTTCCCCATACTAAAGTGTTACCAAAATCCATCCATCCATTTCCTACCGCTTATTCCCTTTGGGGTCGCGGGGGGCGCTGGAATAAAAAAAATAAAAAATAAAGAACTAAATGTAGACGGGTAGTTTTTGGTGGAAACCCAGGGGGACATTTATTTACGGAAAGTTCCTGCGTTGGAAAAGGGCCTGCATAGTTACTGCATACGTCAGCAGATAATCCAGTTGTTTACTAACTACTAAAACATAAGTTGTCGAGTATGTTCACTATCTTATTGAATGCCAACATTGTCCTTTGTTTTTTTTTTTGTTCAAATTAAGCCTATAGTGCCATTTTTGTGGTACCCTTTATTTAGAAAAGTATGCAAAAGTATCTCAAAACAATTTGGTACCGGTACCAAAATATCGGTATCGGGACAATCCCCAGTTACGCCCAATGCTTGGTCGTTTTATAAGCGAGACGGGATGTGCAAAAACCGAACCAGGATTTTGTCAGTCAGTCCTGGTCCTGACTGGAGAGGAAGTCAGAGTCTTCACATACCAGCCATCCCCTCAACCGGTAATCCTGTGAGTACTGCGAAAAAGCCAACCTGAAACCATAATTGCTATAATCACCACTGTAACGTTGTACCTCGGAGGCGCTTACGTCTGCACTTTGCACAAACACAGAGAAGTGTGTGTCCGTCTTGAGTAAAAAAACAACTTTGTTCGCTCTAAAAAAAAAAAAAAAAATGATGGAGATGACCAGTTCTTTACGTCTGCAGATATGATGTCATCTCCTTTTAAGGACCACTTTGCTCTTTTCAAGGATCTATTAAGCCTGAAGGGATCTGTTTTTAAGAACCTAGTACAAAAAAAAAAGCTCAGCCTTCCAAGTTTTGAACTGAACTCGCAAGCTGGTCTGAGTTGAAGAGCGCTGGTCTGTTGTGTCCCCACGGAACAGAAATGGTGCCTTTTTATTGACCTTTAATGAAGTTACGCCATCATCTGATCAATTTAGTTATGGGGCTGTTTTCAATCAATCAATCAATCAATCAATCAATCAAAATGTTTATTTGTATAGCCCTAAAACACAAGTGTCTCAAAGGGATGTACAAGCCACAACAACATCCTCAGCTCAGATCCCACATAAGGGCAAGGAAAAACTCACAACCCAGTGGGATGTCAATGTGTATGATTATGAGAAACCTTGGAGAGGACCGCAGATGTGGGTGACCCCCCTCCCCCCTCCCTCTAGGGGAGACCGGATGCAATGGATGTCGAGTGGGTCTAGCATAATATTGTGAAAGTTCAGTCCATAGTAGATCTAACATAATAGTGAGAGTCCAGTCCATAGTGGGTCTAACATAATAGTGAGAGTCCAGTCCATAGTGGATCTAACATAATAGTGTGAGTTCAGTCCATAGTGGATCTAACATAATAGTGAGAGTCCAGTCCATAGTGGATCTAACATAATAGTGAGAGTCCAGTCCATAGTGGATCTAACATAATAGTGAGAGTCCAGTCCATAGTGGATCTAACGTAATAGTGAGAGTCCAGTCCATAGTGGATCTAACATAATAGTGAGAGTCCAGTCCATAGTGGATCTAACATAATAGTGAGAGTCCAGTCCATAGTGGATCTAACATAATATTGTGAAAGTCCAGTCCATAGTGGATCTAAAATAATAGTGAGAGTCCAGTCCATAGTGGATCTAACATTATAGTGAGAGTCCAGTCCATAGTGGATCTAACATAATAGTGAGAGTCCAGTCCATAGTGGATCTAACATAATAGTGAGAGCCCAGTCCATAGTGGATCTAACATAATATTGTGAAAGTCCTGTCCATAGTGGATCTAACATAATAGTGTGAGAGTCCAGTCCATAGTGGATCTAACATAATAGTGTGAGAGTCCAGTCCATAGTGGATCTAACATAATATTGTGAAAGTCCAGTCCATAGTGGATCTAACATAATAGTGTGAGAGTCCAGTCCATAGTGGATCTAACATAATAGTGTGAGAGTCCAGTCCATAGTGGATCTAACATAATAGTGTGAGAGTCCAGTCCATAGTGGATCTAACATAATAGTGAGAGTCCAGTCCATAGTGGATCTAACATAATAGTTAGAGTCCAGTCCATAGTGGGGCCAGCAGGAGACCATCCCGAGAAGGAGACGGGCCAGCAGCGCAGAGATGTCCCCAACCGATGCACAGGCGAGCGGTCCACCCCGGGTCCCGACTCTGGACAGCCAGCACTTCATCCATGGCCACCGGATTTGCTCACCCTAACCCACTTACAGCACAGTACGGGTAATCTCACCCCATTGGAGCATTTTTGCTTTATCAGTCATCAAGAGTTAACGATGTCACAACTTAATTTCTCATATCAGCCCGATATATTTTAGCACACTCCTAGAATATATCTAAAATAGTTGTATTTGTAAATTGAGACAACGTTGGTGTCTAACGTTGGATCCACGTTGTCGGTTGGGAAATGACCACATTTCTATGGTCAAATCAACATCAAAACCTGACATTGAATAAACGCATACTTTGAGGCAGGGGGTGTATATTGTAGCGTCCCGGAAGAGTTAGTGCTGCAAGGGGTTCTGGGTATTTGTTCTGTTGTGTTTATGTTGTGTTACGGTGCGGCTCTTCTCCCGAAATGTGTTTGTCATTCTTGCTTGGTGTGGGTTCACAATGTGGCGCATATTTGTAACAGTGTTAAAGTTGTTTATACGGCCACCCTCAGTGTGACCTGTATGGCTGTTGACCAAGTATGCATTTGCATTCACTTGCGCGTGTGAAAAGCCGTAGATATTATGTGACTGGGCCGGCGCGCGAAGGCAGTGCCTTTAAGGTTTATTGGCGCTCTGTACTTCTCCCTACGTCCGTGTACACAGCGGCGTTTTAAAAGGTAATACATTTTACTTTATGAAACCGATACCGATAATTTTGAAACCGATACCGATAATTTCCGATATTATATTCTAACGCATTCATCGGCCGATAATATATATATATATATATACATATATATATATATATATATATATATATACATATATATATATATATATATATATATATATATATATATATATATATATATATATATATATATATATATATATATATATATATATATATATATATATATATATATATATATATATATATGTATGTAAAATTCTTTTCCACCACCACGAAAAGAATACCTACCGGAATCAATAAAAGGCTATCGATGCTGTCATCTAGCAAAGCTGAATTTGACCAAGCAACCCCCCCGTACCAAAAAGCCCTTGATGAAAGCGGATACAATTTCACCCTCACCTATGAACCCACGCCAGGAAACCAGCCAAAAAAGAACAGAAAACGAAACGGCATCATCTGGTACAACCCCCCATACAGCAAAAACGTCTCAACGAACATTGGACACAAATTCCTCAACCTGATTGACAAACACTTTCCCAAAGACAACAACCTAAGAAAAGTATTCAACAAGAACAACATCAAATTGAGCTACAGCTGCATGAACAATATACGACAAATCATCTCAAACCACAACAAAACAATTGCAAATGAGCCGTCGACCCCCAGTCAGAACGACTCCAAAACCAACAAAGCATGTAACTGTCGAAAGAAACCTGATTGCCCCCTCAACGGGGGATGCTTACAAACATCAGTTGTCTACCAATCTAAGGTAATACGCAAGGACATTAACACATCCGACACATATGTAGGATTAACCGAGGGTGAATTCAAAACCAGATGGAACAACCACAAGGCTTCTTTCAGGAACAAAAACCTGCGAAATACCACAGAACTCAGCAAACACATTTGGGACCTCAAAGACAATAATGTTGAATATTCAATAACATGGCAAATTCTTGCATCCAGCACACCTTACAATAGTGGTAATAAAAGATGCAACCTATGCTTGAAAGAGAAACTGTTTATTATTTACCGTCCAGACCTGTCATCCCTCAACAAGCGCAGCGAAATTATAACAACATGCCGCCATAGACGGAAACACCTCCTAGGTAACACATGAACCAATCACCACGCCCCTAGGCCAGCCTGTACCCACCCACTCTGTGCCCTATATAAACCATGGTATGCGAATGCTCCCATTAAAATCTCCTGACGATTGAGGGTACCCCCCCTCATGAAACAGGCCTGTAGAGATGAAATAGTCTTGTGATTTTTTTTCCCCACACATACATATATTGCGCTCTACTACGGTATCGAGCACTATTTTTTGGATAACCTTATTAAGACATATATATATATATATATATATACTGCATATATCACCTATAACCCACCAATTAATAAAGCCAAAGTCTATGGAGACCTTTTTTGCAAATGGAAGAGGTCAGGAGATCTTATTAATTCAAGGTTATGATGAGGTTTTTTTTCATGTATTAATTTTTTCATGCACTTATTTGCTATATTTATCTGCCACACTTGACAAATAATGCCTACATTAAACCGGTCCCTGGTGCAAAAAAAAGGTTGGGGACCCCTGCTGTACAATATTAGCTCCAAACACACACACACACACACACACACACACACACACACACACACACACACACACACACACACACACACACACACACACTTGTACAGTATTGGCTCCAAAAACAGACTTGTAATGTTAGTTCCAAGCAGCCGCTACAAGAAAGTGGTGTATTTTACTCAGCGGGTGACACCAGCACATGTAAGCACTTTGCTTTGATTCATTTCAGCAGCATTCTAAAGTGCCTAATGAATATGGGCCGCGCATTGCTGAGGAGGCACATTTTGTGCGTGTATGGCATTGTTATTTGCCAGAATTATCCATGCACACATTTCTCTCCTGCTTCCTCCTTCCTCCCCCTTGAGGATCACCGTGAGCGCAGAGAGGTGAGCAGGGGGGGGGGAGGGGAGAAGACCATCAGTGTAAAACTAAACAACAACAAGGAGGAGGGAGGTGATCATGTAGTGGAGGCGAGTCGGAAGAGAAGCAGTCACTCGGGACAAGAAGTGGGATATCGGGTCAGGATACTGAGAAGGATGGGTGGATATTCCAAAAAATGTACCCGCACTCTTTTACTATTGGCATCGTCTTGCCGAAATAAGCAGGGGCGTCCATGATAACGTTGCTTGGATGGCAACATATGTTGCTCCAAAACCTGTATGTACCTTTTCGCATGAATGGCGCCTTCACAGATGTGTAAGTTACCCATGTCTTGGCCACTAATACACCCCCATACCATCACAGATACTGGCTTTTACACTTTGCGCCTATAACAGTCCGGATGGTTCTTTTCCTCTTTGTTTCCAAAAACAATTTGAAATGTGGACTCGTCAGACCACGGAACACTCGTCCACTTTGCATCAGTCCATCTTAAAAGAGCTCGGGCTCAGCGAAGCCGGCGGGCGTTTCTGGGTGTTGTTGATAAATGGCTTTCGCTTTGGCATAGTAGAGTTTTAACTTGCACTTACAGATGTAGCGACCGACTGTCGTTACTGACAGTGGTTTTCTGAAGTGTTCCCGAGCCCATGTGGTGATATCCTTTACACACTGATGTCGCTTTTTGACGCAGTACCGCCTGAGGGATCGAATGCTCGTAATGTCATCGCTTATGTGCAATGATTTCTCTGAATCTTTTTGATGATATTCCGGACCGTAGATGGTGAAATTCCTTGCAATAGCTCGTTGAGAAATGATGCTCTTAAACTCTCGCATTTGCTCACAAAGCGGTGACCCTCGCCCCATCCTTGTTTGTGAATGGCTGAGCATTTCATAAAAGCTGATTTTTATACCCAATCATGGCACCCACCTGTTCCCAATTAGCCTGTTCACCTGTGGGATGTTCCAAACAAGTGTTTGACGAGCATTCCTCAACTTGCTCGGTCTTTTTTTGCCACTTGTGCCAGCTTTTTTTAAACCAAATTCTAAATGAGCTCATATTTTTAATGAAAAATAACAAAGTTCGGTCTTTTTTGCCACTTGTGCCAGCTTTTTTTAAAACCAAATTCTAAATGAGCTCATATTTTTATTGAAAATAACAAAGTTCTCCAGTTTGAGCGTTAAGTATCTTGTCTTTGCAGTCTATTCAATTGGATATAGGTTGAAAAGGATTAGCAAATCATTGTATTCTCTTTTTGTTTACCATTTACACAATGTGCCAACTTCACTGGTTTTGGGGTTTTGTAATGTATTATTATGTTTCATATGCCTTTCTGCGCAGATATTTGTTTAAAAATGATCAGCGCCATGTCAGTACAGTTAGTGAGTGGGCCACACGCTCACTGGGGCGTCATTTACCTACCACTGCACAATGCAATATTATGTATGCAATGCAATATTATGTATGCAGTGGAACCTCTAAACAATTTGTTCCTATGGGTTCATATATTTCGTAAAATGTAAAACTATGACCATTACTAATAAATATTTATAACATCCTTCATTGGTCTAAAAAAAAACATTGTGAAGAAAGTTATCTCCATGTCACAAAAATGCGTTTATTTTCATTTCCAAACCAGCCCAGAAGATATACATCACAACCTAACGATGCAGTCCGTCTGTGTGTGTGATTGAAAAGTGTGTGCGTGCAACGTGAACTTCATCATGAAGGTTCCTCCACTGGGAGGTCACTCTCATATGGAGGGAAATGAGAAAAGTGCACTTTTGAATAATAACAGCAAGAAATAAGAAATGCAAAGTTTGCCTTCCAAACTTGGTTATTGCACTTTTAATACAGAAACACACAAGGGAGGGACGGCATTGAAAAAGTAGGAGAACAATATTTATTCTTTTTTTATTCCATATTTCATTACAATTGCTCTGTCGTGAAATTGTTTCTCAACATTCCTATTTCCTCACTTTGATATTAGAACCCCTATCTAAAGTGTCCGCTCCCCATATTAATAATAATATTAAAATAATAATTTCTACATACTCAAATCAGTACATTTTTAAACAATATGTATATGTATTTATGATCAACTAAAATCACTATTAAGACGTATAGACGAGTTTAATTTCATACTACTTTGTATTTCTGAAATATTTGTATTTATTGCGATTTAATAATGCAATTTTAATAGTCACACAAGAAATGTTGAAATAAAAAATAATATTAAGGGAATTTGATTATATCTTTAAATGGTTTACTTTAGTTTATGTGTATATGTCAATGAAAATATAATAATTGTAGTCAAACTTAACTGTTACCATACCATACCATACCAACTTTATTTATAAAACCCTTTAAAAACAACCACAGTTGAAGAACAAAAGGCTGTACACCACAAATAAATAGAGGCAAAGGACAAACTAAAAAATAACATTTAAAACAGAAGTAAAATACACATTGAAAAAGCAAATACAAATTACCCTAAGAACAATTTGTTAGATAAAAAGCAGTTAACAAGTTAAAAACAGCTAAAAAAATGAAAAACAGTTTAAAGTCTCATGCTGGGTTAAAAGCCAGTGAATAAAAATGGGTTTTCTAGAAGGGTCTTAAAAATAGCCAAAGAAGGGACCTGTCTCACATGTTAAAATATATATAAATAAATAAATAAGATATAATATAGAATAATAATATAGAATAATAATATATATATATAAATAATATATATAAATAATATATTAATAATAAATAAATATATAAAATATATACTGATTTTCACATTTTAGATGTGGTCCGTTTATTCTATTAAAAGCCAGTGAATAAAAATGGGTTTTCTAGAAGGGTCTTAAAAATAGCCAAAGAAGGGGCCTGTCTCACATGTTAAAATATATATAAATAAATATAAATAAATAAATAAGATATAATATAGAATAATAATATAGAATAATACTATATATATAAATAATATATTAATAATAAATAAATACATGAAATATATACAGATTTTCACATTTTAGATGTGGTCCGTTTATTCTATTAAAAGCCAGTGAATAAAAATGGGTTTTCTAGAAGGGTCTTAAAAATAGCCAAAGAAGGGGCCTGTCTCACATGTTAAAATATATATAAATACATATAAATAAATACATAAGATATAATAATATAGAATAATATATATATATATATATATATATATATATATATATATATATATATATATATATATATATATATAATATATATAAATAATATATTAATAATAAATAAATATATAAAATATATACTGATTTTCACATTGTAGATGTGGTCCGTTTATTCTATTAAAAGCCAGTGAATAAAAATGGATTTTCTATAAGGGTCTTAAAAATAGCCAAAGAAGGGGCCTTTCTCACATGTTAAAATATAAATAAATAAATATAAATAAATAAATAAGATATAATATAGAATAATAATATATATATAAATGATATATATAAATAATAAATAAATATATAAAATATATTCTGATTTTCACATTTTAGTTGTGGTCCGTTTATTATATTTCCAATTCTTAAATACAAATCAAAAAACTAATTTCGGGCCATTTTTTTCTATTTTTATTTCTGAAACAAAAGTTGGACAGCTATTTAATTACACTTTTTTTTCAAACGACATGAAAAAAAAGTGTTACCGTTACGCTAAAAAAACATGCAAAACGCAAAGGAAAAGCTAAAATACTGCTTCCCGTTCAATTTATCATCACACATTTTTTGCATTTTGGATGAACATATGTTCGATTTTTGTGTTTATCTGCTAAAATAAAAAACCTTAAAAGGAAAACAGCACAAAATCAAATTTTTTGAGAATATTTTAATGATAATCAACCCTTTTTTTTTTTCTTTTTTTTTTTTTTAAATCTGCCATATATAATAAAAATCGAAAAACGGCGCTAATTTTGTTTTTTGATTTGCGTTCAAGAATCGGAAATAGAATTAACGGAATGTACACGGACCAGATGTAATATAATAACACCGTTTTCGATTAATTTTTTTTGAATGGTAGAATTGGAAATCTTTTTTTCTCCCCCTACAGCTGTGGAGTTTAAATTGCTTTACATTAGGGCTGTCAAAGTTAACATTTTAATTAATCAAAAACAACATCAACTATTCATGTATAAATTACACATTTTGAGCAAATCAATTATGAATATTCAAGCAAAACATGCTCCTGTATGACATTCTGACAATAAAATTGCATTTGTGTCAACATATTTATAGTTAGTCAGTTAAATTATGCAGGTAATTAAGTTATTTTAGTACGTAACTCGGGGTGATGTTTTTAAAAAATACATCATTTTATGCAGCACTTCTTCAAAGCCAAAGTGTGACTCAGTAGTGCGTCTATAAAAGTACACTTTTTTTTGTTGTTGACTTTTTCTAAACTCTTTGCTTTGTTTTTATTGATCTTACACCCACATTGACTTGTGTGTATGTGTACGTGTGTGTGTGTGTGTGTGTGTGTGTGTGTGTGTGTTCTTGTATTTCTACCGTTCTTGAGACATCAACAAGGAAAAGTACCTTCCATATGAGGACCGGTGAACAAGTTAGGACCGAAATCATGGTCCCAATACGGAAAACCATTGCATCTAATAAAGAGCCAAATACTAGAGTCCGTGAACATTGCTCCAAAGTCAGGATTCTTTGTTGATTTAATGTGCATACAAAAGTAAACATTGACAGGTGGAAAGGCAGCAATATATGATAAAACAAAACGGCAGCTAAAGAAAGACTTCCTTATTCATCCACCATTACATCTAATAGAGAATGTCTCATTTGCACCCCTGGTGGTGAAATATATCGAAATTAGGGTTGGTCCCAAAAAGGAGAGATTTTTCAAATTGACTGTGTGTCGCTTTTAAAAGTGCTAACCCCTCTGGTCAACATATGAAATAACAAGTGTGTGTAAAAATTTGAAGTGCTCCCCCTCTGGTTAACATATGAAATAACAAGTGTGTGTAAGAAATTGAAATGCGCCCCCTTTGACCAAAATTGATAAACTAATTAAAATAAATGTGTATATATAGACATACTGTAATAACTTGAAGTAAATAATGGAGATTAAAAACCAATTACAAACAAAAAAGTTAACTAAAAGCAGTCTTTTTCTCACAATGTGTCGACTTTTTTCTTATAAAATTGGGAACAATTTCTCATATTCTTTCTGCTTCTGTAATGTTGCAATATTTTCTACTAAAATGTTTACTTTTTTATATTAAATTATTACTTTTTAATTCAAAATGGTGACATTTGTCACATAAAATTCTGACTTTTATCGCAATATTGCCAACTTTTTTGTCGTTCTTGTAAAATAGTGACATTTTTTTAGTAAAATTATGACTTTTGTCATCATTTTGCCGAGCGAAATTCCAAATATTATAACATTGCCAAAATGTTAAAGTTTTCTTGTAAAATTGTGACTTTTGTCGAGTAAAATTACGACTCTTTTCATACAATTGCCAACATTTTAAGCTTTTCTTGTAAAATTGCGACTGTTATTGAGTAAAATTCCAACTTTTATCATAATATTGTGCAAATGTTCAGATTTATTGTAAAATGTTGACTTGCGTCGAGTAAAATTACGACTTTTATTATAATACTGCCGAAACTCTTAAGTTGTTCTTGTGAAATTGTGACCTTTTGCTTGTGAAATTCCAACTAAATTTTCACAACAAGCTTTTTTATATTTGTATAGTTTGTATATATTATTAATGTTGTAAATACACTTCTTTATATATCTAGAAAGGGCGGTCCTAAAGAGGTAGGCATTTTTCTCAGGTCTCAAGAAGGTAACAAATACAAGAATGTGCATGTGTGTGTGTGTGTGTGTGTGTGTGCGCGTGTGTGTGTGTGTCCTGTGTTCCAGAACCATTTCGCTCTCCCAATTCGCCACATGTATTGATATTTACAAGGGAACGAAAATAGAAAGAAATGTTTGAGTGGAGCTGAGACACACGTTTCAGTCTTTCAGTCCCCCAGCTTGTGGTTGTTTGTCGCTTTTCTATCCCTTTTGTGGACTGTGGCAAGCATGCGGTTCAGCGGGGTTCTTTCAATACTCCTATTTTTGTGCAAAGTTCCCTCTTTTACATTTTTCCGCATCACACGTGAACATTTTAACAGCAACATTAGTGGAAAGGTGGCATTAAAAAAGTATTTTATTTTTTGCAAATACTCTCTGTAATTCATGGCTGTAGTTGTAAGAAATATATTCACAAGAATCCCTCATTTACCAAAAACAATCCCAGAAGATTTTTGGACACGCAATGGTTTATTACAGATATATCTTCCCCAATTGTATTCTCCATTTGCCCATCATCATCCTCATCATCATAATCATCATCTTCTTGAGGCACAGCTGGTGTACTTCATGGTGCAATAACGCTTTCCTTGTCCAATGACATGTGGCTCAATGTGCTTGCCAATCACACACACACACACACATTAACCCCCCCCCCCCACCCCCCCGCAACCCCCCACCATCATTCCTCCATCAACACTGCATTGAATTATATGAAGCTGGTGTGTCATCTTAATTGCAAATGTTGCCAGTGTTCCCAAATCCGAGTTACAGTTGGTCGGCGTGGACACGCTCCGACTCCTCAAATTGAACTTTTCAACATTCTCGAGATCTGACACGACCGTTGCGCACTACCAGAGTTATTGGATGGATTTCCACTTTTTGGCCCAAAGTATGTGAATGAATAATGATGCCAACATTAGGTGAATATATATATATATATATACAGTATATTCACCTAATTTTGGTACCATATATATACCATTTTTCATTCACATACTTTGGGCCAAAAACTATGTGAATGGTGCCAAAATTGCGTGAATATATATATATATATATATATATATATATATGTATGTATGTATGTATGTATGTATGTATGTATGTATATATATATATATATATATATATATATATATATATATATATATATATATATATATATATATATATATATATATTCACCTAATTTTGGCACCATTCAAATACTTATATATATATATATATATATATATATATATATATATATATATATATATATATATATATATATATTGTATATATATATATATATATATATATATATAGATATATATTGTATATATATATATATATATATATATATATATATATATATATATATATATATATATATATATATATATATATATATTCACCTAATTTTGGCTTAATTTTTCATTCACATACTATATATATATATATATATATATATATATATATATATATATATATATATATATATATATATACACATATTCACCTAATTTTCGCACCATTCACATACATATATATATATATATATATATATATATATATATGTATATATATATGTATATATATATATATATATATATATATATATATATATATATATATATATATATATATATATAAATGTATTTGTTTAAGTAAATAGTTAAAAAGTGAATTAAATCATATTTTTAAATTATTGATTAAATAATTGCATTGTTTCATCTACATGTGGAATAATTATATTTGATATATATTTTTTTCTTTCGTAAAAAATATGGCTGATCTATTAATGAATTCATTCATGACTGATTTTTATTTATTTACAGCCATTTTATTATTGTTTTATTTCATAGCAGATTTATTGATAACATGACTGATTTATTTGTTTCCAAACCGATATTTCTGAATCTGTTTCCGTATTTTCAGGACTATAAGGCGCACTTAAGATCCTTTTTTTTTGTCCTTTAAAACTCGACAGTGCGCCTTATAAACCGGTGCGCCTAATGTAAGGAATACGTTTGGTTGAGCTTACCCACTTCGAAGCAATTTTATTTGGTTCATGGTGTAATGAAAAGTGTGACCAGGAGATGGCAGTCAAACATAAGAGATACGTGTAGGCTGCACCGTTTGATGTGCTTCAACACTTCAACACTTCAACATTTTGGTCCTGGTACCGGGACCAAAATATTGGTATGGGGACAACACTAGTGTGATGTAATAAATCTATACATTATAAATACAATCAACAACAATAGATACAATGGTGGACAAATACTGCATTCTGTTGGCTTTTTTCTTTGGTTATGATTGGTTCAAATGTGTTACTATAGCAACCAAACCAACAACCAGCCATCAAAACACCCATGTGACCTTTTTCCCACATTCCTTCATGGCTAATCAAGTTAGCATCTCCATCCTTTTGTGTGTTGTCCCTTGGACCGCACCACACGTTGTCCACACGGCGAGCAGCTGCACACAATTGTCGTGTTGAAGTGTTCCTGCCCTGGCTGGCATGCGACCATCTGTGAGTTATATCTTTAAAGCTTTTTTTGCTCTGCGATGACTTCATGCACGCTGCATGGCGTGCTTTATTTGCCCGTTTCCTCTCTCTCTGCCGGTGTCAGCAGCCATGAGGTTAGTGTCATGGCGTCACTGCAGGGTGATTTCACCACATCAAAAGCCTGCGAAAATACGTCCTGTTGCTCTGTTTTCCAGGCGCTGTCCATCTCTATTTGTGTCGCCTATGGACTCCCTACTTTTTGCCCCCCCATTATTTTCCCTTCCCTTCCTAAGGGGACCACAGAGCAGTCGAAACAGTGAAGTGAAGTGAATTATATTTATATAGCGCTTTTCTCTAGTGACTCAAAGCATTTTTACATAGTGAAACCCAATATCTAAGTTGCTTTTAAACCAGAGTGAGGAAAAAATTGCATAAGCAATCTATCGGGTTCAGGTCAGGACTCTGTGCAGGCCAGTCAAGTTCATCCACACCAGACTCTGTCATCCATGTCTTTATGGACCTGGCTTTGTGCACTGGTGCACAGTCATGTTGGAAGAGGAAGGGGCCCGCTCCAAACTATTCCCACAAGGTTGGGAGCATGGAATTGTCCAAAATGTTTTGGTATCCTGGAACATTCAAAGTTCCTTTTCACTGGAACTAAGGGGCCAAGCCTAACTTCTGAAAAACAACCCCAGACCATAATTCCTCCTCCACCAAATTTCACACTCGGCACCAAACCCAGACTCGTCCATCAGATTCCCAGATGGAAAAGCGTGATTCAGAGTCTCAAGAGTCCAGTGGGAGCAGGTGGGTAAAGTGTCTTGCCCAAGGACACAGCGGCAGGGACTAGGATGGCGGGAGCTGGGATCGAACCTGGAACCCTCAAGTTGCTGGCACGGCCACTCTGCCAACCGAGCTACGCCGCTCCAGAAACAAAACACAGAGTGAGGAAAAAAATTGCATAAACAAAAAAGACTTTTGAGAAGTTGTTCTCACAAATGTCATTCAGAGCTAAAAGGGTGGAGAACGTAGCCGGGTTGAGTGGAGGCAGGCAAATGCCCAGGACGCCCTTCCTCCTGCTCGTCCAAATCCTTCCTTTTTTTTGTTCTTTGAAATATTCAAATGTCGGAAAAAGCGGGAGGCAGTGTGCAAGTAAAAAAAAGGTGTCGAATGCTAAAACCAAAAATAAACAAAAGGTGAGTGCCCCTAAGAAAAGGCTATGCAGAACGAAAGTAAAACTAAATTGGCTTCAAAGTAAACAAAAACAGAATGCTGGACGACAGCAAAGACTTACTGTGGAGCAAAAACGGCGTCCGCAACGTACATCCGCACATGACATGTCAGTCAATATATATATATATATATATATATATATATATATAAGTTAATACATATATATATATTAGTTAATATGATAAAATTATAATAAAAAAATAATGGAAAAAAAATATATATATATCTTTTTTATTTATTTTTATTTATTTTAATATTATTATTATTATTGTTATTATTATTATTATTATTATTATTATTTTTTTATTATTATTTTTTTTTGTGTGTCCTGTCCAGCTTCTCAGGCAACTCATATAGTTGATGTAGATGCCCATGTCGGCTGTTCAGATTTACTTTACAAAAGAGAAGTGTGGGATACTTCTCTTGTTGCCTTATTTGTATTTGACTTTATTAAATGTATTTATATTATCATTTAGTGCAGCCGGGCCGGAGCAGGAGGGGATAGAAAGAGAAAAAAAAAGAAGACAGAGGGGGAAATTGTGGGGACAAGAGGGGGATTAGACAGAGAGACAAAAACAACAACAGCAAACAACAACAACAACAACAATAGAGCAACATCAGCAAATACGACATGTACAAATATGATGGTAAAAGTAATAGCAAATAAGCAGTTAGCGAAAAATAAAAAATAATACAGAAATGACAATATTTATTTTATTGTTATTATTTTATTTATTTATTTTTTTCATTATTATTATTATTATTTTAATTTATTTTTACGGCATCACCATTTTACCTATTTGATTGCCAATTTATTTTGTTTTCACCTTAACTGATTTGTTGATTGCATGACCATTTTATTTTTTTTCATTATATACATTGATGATTTAATTTTCATACTAACTCATATATTATCGTATTTAGCGCATGGCCAATTTACTTATTTCATGAACAATTCACCCTATTTTGATTTTAACTGATGCATTAATTTATTTACCGCAATGACCATCTTACTTTTTTCATGACCTACTTATTTTATTTTCATACTAATTAATACATTAATTTATTTACTGTACGACCACATTAAATATATCGTGAACAATGTATTTATTTATTTATTTATTTACTAACCCATCTTTTTTAACGTGTTGGGACCTATTGGATTTCGGTGCAAATATGAATGAGCAGATGATGAAACTATATTAGTTGATATTATCAGATAATAACTCATGCATATAAATGACTGAGCTTGGTAACTAAAGGTGTGCCATTTTGTGCTAATTGGAGCAGATTGTTCTTGTCCTCATCTTCAATGTCCTTTGTGTTCTTTGTTGTTTGATTTTTCCCCTCTTACACACATGCTTATGTGTGCTATGGCTATGAGTTTTTTTTCACCCTTGGCCTCAGTCTGGAACCCCCTCTCCGGAAATTGGCAGACCCCGTCAGCGATCCTGTTCTGTCTCCCTGTAATGTTTGTCCGCTCTTGAAAGGGATTGTGCTGAAAATCTTAATTTTAACTGTTTTTGATTAATCAAGTATTTCTGATTCTGATTCTGATTAGATTGTGCAACTGTACCTAATATTGTGGCTGTCGTGTGGTCACAAGCAGCTGATCGGTAGAAAATCCATCCGTGTTAAGACTGATATTGGTTAAGACATGCCTCAAAGCTTTGCTTAAGTGGACATTTAATCATCATGGACCTTTTTTTTTTTTTTCCGCCCTTTTGGGTTGCTCTATTATGTGAAACAGACACACACACACAAACACACACACACACACACACACATATAGGGAATGTATTGATTCAGTGTGTTTGTCGTGGCGTTGTTGTTGTTTAAACAAGGCCGCTATAATGGAGTCACGTTGTCGAGTCTGCTCATTGAACTGTGACTGGCTGACATTGATTGTTGTCTCCTGCGTTGGGAATACGTCATTGTGTGTGTGTGTGTGTGTGTGTGTGTGTGTGTGTGTGTGTGTGTTAAAGAATGTGTATGTGATGACATTCAGTTGTACTAGATTTGTGCTGTTGGGTCTGCAGATGTGTTTGGGTGTGTTGGAAAAAATCCTTAACTGGTGTCATCCATCCATCCATACATTTTCTTCCGCTTATCCGAGGTCAGGTCGCGGGGGCAGCAGCCTAAGCAGAGAAGCCCAGACTTCTTTCTCCCCCAGCCACTTCGTCCAGCTCCTCTCGGGGGATCCCGAGGCGTTCCCAGGCCAGCCGGGAGACATAGTCTTCCCAACGTGTCTTGGGTCTTCCCCGTGGCCTCTTACCGGTCGGACGTGCCCGAAACACCTCCCTAGAGAGGCGTTCGGGTGGCGGATGCCCAAACCACCTCATCTGGCTCCTCTCGATGTGGAGGAGCAGCGGCTTTAGTTTGAGCTCCTCCCGGATGACAGAGCAGTGACCGCGCCCGGGAATCATTTTTGGTGATTTAACCCCCAATTCCAAGCCTTGATGCTGAGTGCCAAGCAGGGAGGTAATGGGTCCCATTTTTATAGTCTTTGGTATGACTCGGCCGGGGTTTGAACTCACAACCTACCGATCTCAGGGCGGACACTCTAACCACTAGGCCGCTGAGTAGGGTATCTCTAAGGGAGAGTCCCGTCACCCGGGGGAGGAAACTCATTTTGGCCGTTTGTACTCGTGATCTTGTCCTTTCGGTCATAACCCAAAGCTCATGACCATAGATGAGGATGGGAACGTAGATCGACCGGTAAATTAAGAGCTTTGCCTTCCGGCTCAGCTCCTTCTTCACCACAACAGATCGATACAGCGTCCGCATTACTGAAGACGCCGCACCGATCCGCCTGTCGATCTCACGATCCACTCTTCCCTCACTCGTGAACAAGACTAAGAGGTACTTGAACTCCTCCACTTCATGCAAGATCTCCTCCCCAACCTGGAAATGGCACTCCACCCTTTTCCGGGCGAGAACCATGGACTCGGACTTGGAGGTGCCGATTCTCGACCAAGTCGCTTCACACATCCAGTGAGAGCTGAAGATCCTGGCAAGTTGAAGCCATCAGGACCACATCATCTGCGAAAACCAGAGACCTAATCCTGTGTCATATGAATTTAAAAGAGGTTTTAACTATACGTTGGTTTTCAGGAAGATATATTCTAGGAGTGTGCTAAAAAATATCGGGCTGATATGAGAAATTAAGGTGTGACATCGATAACTCTTGATGACTGATAAAGCCAAAATGCTCCAATGGGGTGAGATTACCCGTACTGTGCTGTTAGTGGGTTAGGGTGAGCAAATCCGGTGGCCATGGATGAAGTGCTGGCTGTCCAGAGTCGGGACCCGGGGTGGACCGCTCGCCTGTGCATCGGTTGGGGACATCTCTGCGCTGCTGGCCCGTCTCCTTCTCGGGATGTTCTCTTGCTGGCCCCACTATGGACTGGACTCTCACTATTATGTTGGATCCACTATGGACTGGACTCTCACTATTATGTTAGATCCACTATGGACTGGACTCTCACTATTATGTTAGATCCACTATGGACTGGACTCTCACTATTATGTTGGATCCACTATGGACTGGACTCTCACTATTATGTTAGATCCACTATGGACTGGACTCTCACTATTATGTTAGATCCACTATGGACTGGACTCTCACTATTATGTTGGATCCACTATGGACTGGACTCTCACTATTATGTTAAATCCACTATGGATTGTACTCTCACTATTATGTTAGATCCACTATGGACTGGACTCTCACTATTATGTTAGATCCACTATGGACTGGACTCTCACTGTTATGTTGGATCCACTATGGACTGGACTCTCACTACTATGTTGGATCCACTATGGACTGGACTCTCACTATTATGTTAGATCCACTATGGACTGGACTCTCACTATTATGTTAGATCCACTATGGACTGGACTCTCACTATTATGTTAGATCCACTATGGACTGGACTCTCACTATTATGTTGGATCCACTATGGACTGGACTCTCACTATTATGTTGGATCCACTATGGACTGGACTCTCACTATTATGTTAGACCCACTATGGACTGGACTCTCACTATTATGTTAGATCCACTATGGACTGGACTCTCACTATTATTTTGGATCCACTATGGACTGGACTCTCACTATTATGTTAGATCCACTATGGACTGGACTCTCACTATTATGTTAGATCCACTATGGACTGGACTCTCACTATTATGTTAGATCTACTATGGATTGGACTCACTATTATGTTAGATCCACTATGGACTGGACTCTCACTATTATGTTAGATCCACTATGGACTGGACTCTCACTATTATGTTAGATCCACTATGGACTGGACTCTCTCACTATTATGTTAGATCCACTATGGACTGGACTCTCACTATTATGTTAGATCCACTATGGACTGGACTCTCACTATTATGTTGGATCCACTATGGACTGGACTCTCACTATTATGTTGGATCCACTATGGACTGGACTCTCACTATTATGTTAGACCCACTATGGACTGGACTCTCACTATTATGTTAGATCCACTATGGACTGGACTCTCACTATTATTTTGGATCCACTATGGACTGGACTCTCACTATTATGTTAGATCCACTATGGACTGGACTCTCACTATTATGTTAGATCCACTATGGACTGGACTCTCACTATTATGTTAGATCTACTATGGATTGGACTCACTATTATGTTAGATCCACTATGGACTGGACTCTCACTATTATGTTAGATCCACTATGGACTGGACTCTCACTATTATGTTAGATCCACTATGGACTGGACTCTCTCACTATTATGTTAGATCCACTATGGACTGGACTCTCACTATTATGTTAGATCCACTATGGACTGGACTCTCACTATTATGTTAGATCCACTATGGACTGGACTCTCACTATTATGTTAGATCCACTATGGACTGGACTCTCACTATTTTGTTAGTTCTTTATTAGCCAATGTATTAATTTCATGACCATTTGTCTTCTTTCATTACCGATGTATTTTATTTTTCTATTTATTGATATATTTATTCATTTAATGCATGACCATGTTTATGTATTTCATGATCGATTTATCTTATTGTCATACAAACAGATATATTAATGTATTTACTGTGTTACTATGTTCATTTATTTCAGTGTCAATGTATTACATTATCATGTTAACTCATATAATAATGCATTTACTACGTGCACATTTTACTTATTTCATTGACAATTTATTCGATTTTCATATTAACTGATTTATTAATTCATTTACCTCATGACCACTGTACCTTTTTCATGACCATTTTTTTTATTTTCATATTAATTCATATATTTTTTTTTTTCCTAGATGTGTTATGGTTGTAGGAGGGAGATGACGGCAACAGACACCAGGGTGTGGTATAGCTCTAAGATTATGTATTATATATAGATAATATATATAATAATAATAATAATAATAATAATAATAATAATAATACAAAACAATACAAACTAAACTAAGGAAATGGAGTGTGTGACAAAACCCAAGAGTGAGTGGTGTTAGACTATGTGTGTAGTTAGTTGTTGTGTATTACCGTGATGTTGGATGAGGAAGCAGACAAGTCCAAACAGGGCAAGGCAAAAGGGGTCCAAGATCCGCGAGATGTCCGTGGGGCAGAGAGAGACGTCAGAGTCCGGGGCGAGCGAGGAGTCGAGAAACGAGGGAGGCAGTCAAGATCCAAGGCAACGGAAGGAAAACACTGCGGGCACACGGGAGAAGACAGGGGACAAGTCAAGCCACGGAGAGGAAACAAGGAGAGAGAATAAAGCTTGTTGTTTACGGTTCACCATCGAGAAACTATATTCCGGCGAGGGATGGCAGGTTGTGCAGGCTTAAAAAGACCAGGAAGATCATCGCCGACAGGTGCGCTGATTTCAGATTGATTACAGCCGGGAGAGGAGCGGCCATGGGGGTGTCCTGAGGAATGCGCATTGGCATGTGCCAGGGCCGTGACAAGATGACCATTTTAGTGATTTCTAGATTTTTTTGGGGTGGTTGAAACCCTTTTAAAAATATACATATACACCAGCTCAGTTTTTTTCAAAGCACCGCCTCAGAAAAAAAAAACTTAGCTCTCCAAGTACCACTACAATGACCAACATTAAAACACAGTAGCGTAGTAGGCCTAAGTATTCATTAAAAACGAGGCAGAGGTTATAGACAAATACTTTCGGTCCGAGGGACAAAACAGGATGTACATTTTCAACCGGCAGATGGGGCCATAACACAAAAAATACTATACCTTTTCAGTGTCTCTGTCGGTGTTGAAAACTATTTGTAGAATACAAAGCTTTATGGTTGTTAGCGAAGAAAAATCCATGAATTAGATGCACCGTTTTATAAGCCCGCAGGGTTCAAAGCGTGGGGAAAAAAAAGTGGCTTATACGGTAACCAATACTTGACATGCATTGTGTCTTTTTAGGTTCCAGTTTTTAGCGGAAACATACACAGGACAGCAGACACACACAAACACACCCTTTTGCAGGCTCCAATGAAGTCAAAGAGTCAGTTTTCCCATCTTGTGATGAAAGTGTGGGACCGCGTTGTCGCAAAGCAGCTTCATCTCCCAACTGTTTGGAATCCTGCTTTCTTTTCTTTGTTTTCTCTCTCCAGTCCACATGCTTGGCATCCCTGTGGGGAGTGTTTGAACGAGTGTGTGTTAGTGCGTGAATATGCACAAGTGTCTGAAGCAGACAGATAGTGGGACCCAGAGATGCAATGAGGAAAGGATGTGTGTGCGTGTGTGCGTGTGTGTGTGTGTGTGTGTGTGTGTGTGTGTGCGGTTGCTCTCTAATTGGGACACGGGTTGCGTCTGGGCCACACTTTTTTTTTTTTTTTTTGTGGATGCGAGTCCCACATGAGCATCGCTGTAAATCTTGATAATGGTACTAAGCTTGTCGAGACAGTTTGCCAGTCCTGCACACTGTAACACACACACACACACACACATTCTTGTATTTTCCACCTTCTTGAGACCTCAGAAAAATGCCTACCTCTAGTATAATAATAAAAGTCGGAATTTTGCTCAACGCACGTCAAAATTTTACAAGAGAAACCGAACATCTGGGCGATACTATGACAAAAGTTGGAATTTTACTCAATAACAGTCGCACAATTACAAGAAAAGCTTAACGTTTTGGCAATTTAATGAAAAGAGTCAACATTTGACTTGACAAAAGTCACAATTGTATAAGAAAACTTTAAAATGTCGGCAATATTATAATAATAATAGTAAGAATTTTACTTGGCAAAATGATGACAAAAGTCATAGATTTGCTCAAAGAAATGTCACTATATTACAAAAACAAAAACAAAAATTGGCAATATTGTGATAAAAGTCAGAATTTGATATATAGTTTTACATAAAAAAAGTAATAATTTTTACAAAAAAATATTGCAATATTACAGAAACAGAAAGAATATTAGAAATTGTTCCCAATTTTATAAGAAAAAAGTCGACACATTGTGAGAAAAAGGCTGCTTTTAGTTATTTTTTTATTTATTTTTTGTTTGTATTTGATTTTTAATCTTCATTATTTACTTGAAGTTATTGCAGTATGTGTCTAAATACATACTTATTTATTTATTTTAAGTAATTTTGGTCAAAAGGGGCACATTTCAATTTCTTACACACACTTGTTATTACATATGTTGGCCAGAGGGGGAGCACTTCAACTTTTTTACACACACTTGTTATTTCATATGTTGACCAGAGGGGAAGCACTTTTAAAAGCGACACACAGTCAATTTGAAAAATCCCTCCTTTTTTGGGACCACCCTAATTTTGATACATTTATTTTCTACCTTCTTGAGACCTCGGAAAAATGCAGAGTGTTATAATAAAAGTCGGAATTTTGCTCAACGCACGTCAACATTTTACAAGAAAAACTGAACATTTGTGCGATATTATGATGAAATTGGGAATTTTACTCAATAACAGTCACAATTTTACAAGAAAAGCTTCATATTTTGGCAATCTAATGAAAAGAGTCAACATTTTGCTCGACAAATGTCACAATTTTATAAGAAAACTTTAAAATGTTGGCAATATTATAATAATAATCTGAATTTTACTTTGCAAAATGATGACAAAAGTCATAATTTTACTCCAAAAATGTCACTATTTTACAAGAACAACAAAAAAATTGGCAATATTGTGATAAAAGTCAGAATTTGATATATAGTTTTACCTAAAAAAGTAATAATTTTACGAAAAAATATTGCAATATTACAGAAACAGAAAGAATATGAGAAATTGTTCCCAATTTTATAAGACAAAAGTCGACACATTGTGAGAAAAAAAATGCTTTTAGTTATTTTTTATTTATTTTTTGTTTGTATTTGGTTTTTAATCTTCATTATTTACTTGAAGTTATTACAGTATGTCTCTAAATACATATTTATTTATTTATTTAGATTATTTTTGGTCAAAGGAGGCACATTTCAATTTCTTACACACACTTTTTATGACATATGTTGGCCAGAGGGGGAGCACTTCAAATTTTTACACACACTTGTTATTTCATATTTTGACCAGAGGGGGAGAACTTTTAAAACTGACATACAGTCCATCCAGCCATCCATTTTATACCGAAAAATCCCTACTTTTTTGGGACCACCCTCATTTTGATACATTAATTTTCTACCTTCTTGAGACCTCGGAAAAATGCCTAGAATTATAATAAAAGTCGGACTTTTACTCAACGCACGTCAACAATTTACAAGAAAAACTGAACATATGTGCGATATTATGACAAAAGTTGGAATTTACTCAATAACAGTCACAATTTTACAAGAAAAGCTTCATATTTTGGCAATTTAATGAAAAGAGTCAACATGTTACTTGACAAAAGTCACAATTGTATAAGAAATCTTTAAAATGTTGGCAATATTATAATAATAATCGGAATTTTACTTGGCAAAATGATGACAAAAGTCATAATTTTACTAAAAAAAAAAATCACTATTTTACAAGAACAACAAAAAAATGGCAATATTTTGATAAGAGTCAGAATTTTATATGACAAATGTCACCATTTTGCATAAAAAAAATATATACATTAAAAAGTAATAATTTTACGAGAAAATATTGAAATATTACAGAAACAGAAAGAATATGAGAAATTGTTCCCAATTTATTAGAAAAAAGTCGACACATTGTGAGAAAAAGGCTGCTTTTTATTTGTATTTTTTTTGTTTGTTTGTTTTTTGTATTTGGTTTTTAATCTTCATTATTTACTTGAAGTTATTACAGTATGTCTCTAAATACATATTTATTTATTTTAATTAATTTTGGTCAAAGAGGGCACATTTCAATTTATTACACACACTTGTTATGACATATGTTGACCAGAGGGGGAGCACTTCAACTTTTATAAACACACTTGTTATTACATATGTTGGCCAGAGGGGGATCACTTCAACTTTTTTACACGCACTTGTTATTTCATATGTTGGCCAGAGGGGGAGCACTTTTAAAAGCGACACACAGTCAATTTGAAAAATCCCTCCTTTTTTGGGACCACCCTAATTTTGAAACATTTATTTTCTACCTTTTTGAGACCTCGGAAAAATGCAGAGTGTTATAATAAAAGTCGGAATTTTGCTCAACGCACGTCAACATTTTACAAGAAAAACTGAACATTTGTGCGATATTATGATGAAATTGGGAATTTTACTCAATAACAGTCACAATTTTACAAGAAAAGCTTCATATTTTGGCAATCTAATGAAAAGAGTCAACATTTTGCTCGACAAATGTCACAATTTTATAAGAAAACTTTAAAATGTTGGCAATATTATAATAATAATCAGAATTTTACTTGGCAAAATGATGACAAAAGGCATAATTTTACTCCAAAAATGTCACTATTTTACAAGAACAACAAAAAAATTGGCAATATTGTGATAAAAGTCAGAATTTGATATATAGTTTTACCTAAAAAAGTAATAATTTTTACGAAAAAATATTGTAATATTACAGAAACAGAAAGAATATGAGAAATGGTTCCCAATTTTATAAAAAAAAACAAGTCGACACATTGTGAGAAAAAGTCTGCTTTTAGGTAATTTTTTTAATTTTTTGTTTGTATTTGGTTTTTAATCTTCATTATTTACTTGAAGTTATTACAGTATGTCTCTAAATACATATTTATTTATTTATTTTGATTAGTTTTGGTCAAAGGGGGCGCATTTCAATTTCTTACACACACTTGTTATTACATATTTTGACCAGAGGGGGAGCACTTTTAAAACCGACACACAGTCCATCCATCCATCCATTTCCTACCAAAAAATCCCTCCTTTTTTGGGACCACACTCATTTTGATACATTTATTTTCTACCTTCTTGAGACCTCGGAAAAATGCCTCTAGTTTTATAATAAAAGTCGGAATTTTGCTCAACGCACGTCAAAATTTTTGTGCGATATTATGACAAAAGTTCGAATTTTACTCAATAACAGTTGCACATTTACAAAAAAAGCTTCATATTTTGGCAATTTAATGAAAAGAGTCAACATTTTACTTGACAAAAGTCACAATTGTATAAGAAAACTTTAAAATGTTGGCAATATTATAATAATAATAATAATAATAGGAATTTTACTTGGCAAAATGATGACAAAAGTCATAATTTTACTCCAAAAATGTCACTATTTTACAAGAACAACACAAAAATTGGCAATATCGTGATAAAAGTCAGAATTTGAATAAATAACAATTTTACCTAAAAAAAGTAATACTTTTACGAAAAAATATTGCAATATTACAGAAAGAGAAAGAATATAAGAAATTGTTCCCAATTTTATAAGAAACAAGTCGACACATTGTGAGAAAAAGGCTGCTTTTATTTTATTTTTTTTATTTTAAATGTTTTGTTTGTATTTGGTTTTTAATCTTCATTATTTACTTCGTATTACAGTATGTCTCTAAATACATATTTATTTATTTTAATTAATTTTGGTCAAAGGGGGCACATTTCAATTTATTACACACACTTATTATTACATATGTTGACCAGAGGGGGATCACTTCAACTTTTTTGCACGCACTTGTTATTTCATATGTTGGCCAGAGGGGGATCACTTCAACTTTTTTACACGCACTCGTTATTTCATATGTTGACCAGAGGGGGAGCACTTTTAAAACCGACACACAATTTGAAAAATCCCTCCTTTTTTGGGACCAACCCTAATTTTGATATATTTCACCACCAGGGATGCAAATGAGACATTCTCTATTAGAAGTTCCGTATTGGGACCATGATTTATGTCCTAACTTGTTCCTCATATGGAAGGTACCTTTCCTTGTTGATGTCTCAAGAAGGGTAGAAATACAAGAACACACACACACACACACACACACACACACACACACACACACACACACACACACACACACACACACACACACACACACACACACACGCGTGCAGGAAGAGGCATAGAGGCAGGAAGTCCACATGTGCACGTATAGCGTCGTCCTAACTGCCTATTACTGCTGCATAGCGAGACCTCGGCGGCACTCAGCTCAGCTTTACTGGCTATTCTATGAATATATTGGAGATAAATATTGCATGTCGGCATGCGGGCGCGGACCCACAATGCACTGTCCCGCATGTTCAATTCAAACACACGCCAGCGCTTTAAGGGGAATATCAGCCGGGCACGCATCAGCACTCTGCAGCCACTCAAGGCTCTAAGTTGGGTTGAGGAACCTCCAAGATTAATAATACTTGTTTACCAATTTGCGTCAATATTTACACTGCATGTACATTTCCGAGTAGTGTTGTTGCACACTAACATTGCAATATGTATCTGCTTCCTCTTTATTAGGGTTGTACGGTATACCCGTATTAGTACAGTACCGGGATACTAATGAATCGTATTCGGTCTTCTTGTCTCTCTTAATGATTGTGAACAATAAGCAAAATTCCCCCCGCAAAAATGCAGTTCCCCTTTAAGAAAGTTAGCGCCCCCGTAGGTTGCAAACAGCCCCTCCGACGTGCGTTAGTTGGAGTTTCCACAGTAAAGTTGACGCTCCGTGCGTGCCACAGCGTGCCTGACGCTGTATATTTTCCGGGTGGGCGGCGGCACAGCGGCAGCGCGGTGTCACCGGCCCATCACGGCGGGCCATGCTGGGAAATTACAGCCGCTCTTGATTGGCTGCAGCAGCTGAAATGGTCGGATTGAGCCTGGCAGGAAAGCGCTCAGCGTGATGGTTTTTTTTTTTCTTTGTGCTGAGGCGCTCATTTCCGTCCTTTTTTGAAGATGTTTTGGTAATTGCGGGGATGAGCGCTGAACGACCGCGGCGAAACAGGCAAACCGGCGGATTCCGTCGCCGTCAAGCTTGCTGGGTGGGTGTCAAAGTCGTCATTAGGCACGTGTTGGATCCACTATGGACTGGACTCTCACTTCTATGTTGGATCCACTATGGACTGGACTCTCACTATTTTGTTAGTTCATTATTAGCCAATGTATTAATTTCATGACCATTTGTCTTCTTTCATTATCAATGTATTTTATTTTTCTATTAATTGATATATTTATTCATTTAATGCATGACCATTTTTATGTATTTCATGACCGATTTATCTTATTGTCATACAAACACATATATTAATGTATTTACTGTGTTACTACATTTATTTCAGTGTCAATGTATTCCATTATCATGTTAACTCATATAATAATGCATTTACTACGTGCACATTTTACTTATTTCATTGACAATTTATTCGATTTTCATATTAACTGATTTATTAATTCATTTACTGCATGACCACTGTACCTTTTTCATGACCATTTTTTAAATTTTCATATTAATTCATTTTTTTTTTTTTTCCCTAGATGTGTTATGGTTGTACGAGGGAGATGACGGCAACAGACACCAGGGTGCGGTATAGCTCTAAGATTATTTATTATATATATAGATAATAATAATAATAATAATAATACCAAACAATACAAACTAAACTAAGGAAATGGAGTGTGTGACAAAACCCAAGAGTGAGTGGTGTTAGACTATGTGTGTAGTTAGTTGTTGTGTATTACCGTGATGTTGGATGAGGAAGCAGACAAGTCCAAACAGGGCAAGGCAAAAGGGGTCCAAGATCCGCGAGAGGTCCGTGGGGCTGAGAGAGACGTCAGAGTCCGGGGCGAGCGAGGAGTCGAGAAACGAGGGGGGCAGTCAAGATCCAAGGCAACGGAAGGAAAACACTGCAGGCACATGGGAGAAGACAGGTGACAAGTCAAGCCACGGAGAGGAAACAAGGAGAGAGCATAAAGCTTGTTGTTTACGGTTCACCATCGAGAAACTATATTCCGGCGAGGGATGGCAGGTTGTGCAGGCTTAAGAAGACCAGGAAGATCATCACCGACAGGTGCGCTGATTTCAGATTGATTACAGCCGGGAGAGGAGCGGCCGTGGGCGTGTCCTGCGGTGCGCTCATTGAGGAATGCGCATAGGCATGTGCCAAGGCCGTGACAAGATGACCATTTTAGTGATTTCTATAATTTTTTTGGGGTGGTTGAAACCCTTTTAAAAAAAATATATACACCAGCTCGGTTTTTTTCAAATTTAAAGCACCGCCTCAGAAAAAAAAACTTAGCTCTCCAAGTACCACTACAATGACCAACATTAAAACACAGTAGCGTAGTAGGCCTAAGTATTCATTAAAAAACGAGGCAGAGTTTATAGACAAATACACACCTAAACGACCCGGCAGCACATCGCCTGCTATGTTTGTTCCCGGTAATTATCGCTTTTTTTCCCCCGAACTGCGGGGGAATTGATCTTCCTTACATGCGCACGCAATTGGCTTTCAAAGTGTGAAACGCAAGTCGTAGAAAACCAACAAACCGACTGAGACGCCATCGGCAGCACTTGACTCGACTCTTGGCTTCTCTGCAGATGTTTCAGCAGCCAAGTGCTGTAAAAGCTAATGAGAGTAATGAGGGGGTGCTCATGGACGCACCGGCGGCCTCAAAGGCACGGGTGTGTGTGTGTTTTGTGAAATATGGGAATAGTTTCCTGCAGCTGT
This sequence comes from Nerophis lumbriciformis, assembly GCF_033978685.3. Lineage (NCBI taxonomy): Eukaryota > Metazoa > Chordata > Actinopteri > Syngnathiformes > Syngnathidae > Nerophis > Nerophis lumbriciformis. The sequence continues at coordinate 10,731,588 of NC_084550.2, forward strand.
TGGTGCTGGCTCGGCTTGGGTTCAAATCGTGATCACGAGGACGGTGTCAGAAAACTACGAGATAATTGTCAGGTTCAAACACTGATGACATCTAATAAACAAGACAAGAGGCAAAGAATTAAACAAAGACATAATTCAATTTGGACTCACTGAACTCTGCGTTCCTTCCTCTTGTCCTCGGTTTTCCGTCAGTCGTCAGATTCCAGCCGAAATGAAGGAAAAGCAGTTCCTCAATCAGGAGTTGGTCACTCACTCTGGCTGGAATCGTCTAGACGTGTTGGAATCCGGCTCGAAGGACCAAGAAGACGTCAGGTTCTTGGCACCTGTGTTGTCTGCACAGTTAATAACTGCTCCCACTGGAAGATGCGGAACTTAGCCCCGGAGGTGCCACCACGTCCTCTTTCCTCTAGCGTCGCAATGTCGAAGAGAGGACGTGGTGGCTCCTCCGGGGCCAAGTTCCGCATCTCGTTGGGTCTTCCACTGGGAGCAGTTATTAACTGTGCAGACAACACAGGTGCCAAGAACCTGACAATAATGAATCGCTGACAGTTAATATGCCGTGATTGTGCATACTCTTGTATTCTGTCAGGGCAACACTGAGTCTTTTAATCCAGTAAGTTAAAACACTAAAAGGTTTCTCATAGTCATTCACATCGACGTCCCACTGGGGTGAGTTTTTCCTTGCCCTTATGTGGGCTTTGTACCGAGGATGTCGTTGTGGCTTTTGCAGCCCTTTGAGACACTTGTGATTTAGGGCTATATAAATAAACATTGATTGATTGATTGATTGAAAACAGCACGCACAAAGGCACAATCGCAGCCTCTTAGCACAGTATGAAAAGACCGAGGTAGGAGAGTACCACTAACGTAACCGTCGCCGACGGCAAACTAGCTAAGAGAAAACAGTCCACTTGAAATGCAAACTGTCGCCTGGAGCGAACATTGGACCCGCGTCGAGTGGATGGTGAGACCGGGTATATAAGGGGCATGATTAGTGTTGACAGCAGGTGGGGACCCCAATCAGGAAACAGAAGTCTGGTGAGTAGAGATGTCCGATAATGGCTTTTTTGCCGATATCCGATATTCCGATATTGTCCAACTCTTAATTACCGATTCCGATATCAACTGATACCGATATATACAGTCGTGGAATCAACACATTATTATGCCTAATTTTGTTGTGATGCCCCGCTGGATGCATTGAACAATGTAACAAGGTTTTCCAAAATAAATCAATTTAAGTTATGGGAAAAAAAATGCCAACATGGCACTGCCATATTTATTATTGAAGTCACAAAGTGCAACCTCCTCATGCTCTCTCAGGGAGAGCATGCCCCAAATTCCAAGCTGCTGTTTTGAGGCATGTTAAAGGAGAACATTATCACCAGACCTATGTAAGCGTCAATATATACCTTGATGTTGCAGAAAAAAGACCATATATTTTTTTAACCGATTTCCGAACTCTAAATGGGTGAATTTTGGCGAATTAAACACCTTTCTATTATTCGCTCTCGGAGCGATGACGTCACAACGTGACGTCACATCGGGAAGCAATCCGCCATTTTCTCAAACACCGAATCAAATCAGCTCTGTTATTTTCCGTTTTTTCAACTGTTTTCCGTACCTTGGAGACATCATGCCTCGTCGGTGTGTTGTCGTAGGGTGTAACAACACGAACAGGGACGGATTCAAGTTGCACCAGTGGCCCAAAGTGGCGAAAGTGGCAAGAAATTGGACGTTTGTTCCGCACACTTTACGGACGAAAGCTATGCTACGACAGAGATGGCAAGAATGTGTGGATATCCTGCGACACTCAAAGCAGATGCATTTCCAACGATAAAGTCAAAGAAATCTGCCGCCAGACCCCCATTGAATCTGCCGGAGTGTGTGAGCAATTCAGGGACAAAGGACCTTGGTAGCACGGCAAGCAATGGCGGCAGTTTGTTCCCGCAGACGAGCGAGCTAAACCCCCTGGATGTCTTGGCTCACACCGTCCCTTATGCCACCGAAGATGATCAAGAGAAGAATATCGACCCTAGCTTCCCTGGCCTGCTGACATCAACTCCAGAACTGGACAGATCAGCTTTCAGGAAAAGAGAGCGGATGAGGGTATGTCTACAGAATATATTAATTGATGAAAATTGGGCTGTCTGCACTCTCAAAGTGCATGTTGTTGCCAAATGTATTTCATACGCTGTAAACCTAGTTCATAGTTGTTAGTTTCCTTTAATGCCAAACAAACACATACCAATCGTTGGTTAGAAGGCGATCGCCGAATTCGTCCTCGCTTTCTCCCGTGTCGCTGGCTGTCGTGTCGTTTTCGTCGGTTTCGCTTGCATACGGTTCAAACCGATATGGCTCAATAGCTTCAGTTTCTTCTTCAATTTCGTTTTCGCTACCTGCCTCCACACTACAACCATCCGTTTCAATACATGCGTAATCTGTTGAATCGCTTAAGCCGCTGACATCCGAGTCTGAATCCGAGCTAATGTCGCTATAGCTTGCTGTTCTACGCGCCATGTTTGTTTGTATTGGCATCACTATGTGACGTCACAGGAAAATGGACGGGTGTATATAACGATGGTTAAAATCAGGCACTTTGACGCTTTTTTTAGGGATATTGCATGATGGGTAGAATTGTGAAAAAAACTTCGAAAAATAAAATAAGCCACTGGGAACTGATTTTTAATGGTTTTAACCCTTCTGAAATTGTGATAATGTTCCCCTTTAAAAAAAATAGTGCACTTTGTGACTTCAATAATAAATATGGCAGTGCCGTGTTGGCATTTTTTTCCATAACTTGAGTTGATTTATTTTGGAAAACCTTGTTACATTGTTTAATGCATCCAGCGGGGCATCACAACAAAATTAGGCATAATAATGTGTTAATTCCACGACTGTATATATCGGTATCGGTTGATATCGAAATCGGGAATTAAGGGTTGGACAATATCGGAATATCGGATATCGGCAAAAAAGCCATTATCGGACATCTCTACCGATAATGAACATCTATTCTGCGGGATCTCTGTTTAAATGATGCCACAGGTTTTCTGGTACATTTTCTTCACACAATGTCCACATTTGTTGTCTGAGCAAGGACTCCATTGCTCACAAACACAATGTGCCATTTTTGCAAATTATCTCCTTGACAAATCGACTCAGAGTCTAAAGTTTGTTACCAGGAAATAAAGAGGCGGTGAGTGAGAGCGGGGGGGGGGGGGATTTAATCTGCATCATACCAGCAGGGGAATCTAATAATGGCGACACAATTGGGGGGGGGGGCGCGTTTATTGATATTTTTTTTTTCCATGTGGCCTTTTTTTTTTTTCAATTAGGCTAACTCCGTCTGTCCTTTTATTTTGAAACTCTCAGCTCGACATCAGACTAAATTGTGAAGTCGTAACACGCCCTTTGCAACTTCCAATGTCTGAAATTGCCTGCAGACTCGTCGACTAATCCTTTCAGACTAATTCATTCCTGGTCGGGCACCTGAATGCTGTTTGATTATATGCTTCTTCCTGTCACATTTAATAACACGACGCTACTGTAGGTCATGAAGCACGAAGGCGGGGTGGGGGGGGGCACAGAAAACTCACTAAGTGTTGATTAAAACCATCCTTGGGATTTGTTATATATTGTATATATTATATACAAATATAATACAATAAAATACATACAAAACAACATATCAGTATATATTGTATACTGTACACTGCAAAAACTGAAATGTAAGTACAAACCCCGTTTCCATATGAGTTGGGAAATTGTGTTAGATGTAAATATAAACGGAATACAATGTTTTGCAAATCCTTTTCAACCCATATTCAATTGAATGCACTACAAAGACAACATATTTGATGTTCAAACTCATAAACTTTATTTTTTTTTTGCAAATAATAACTAACTTTGAATTTCATGGCTGCAACACGTGCCAAAGTTGTTGGGAAAAGGGGATGTTCACCACTGTGTTATATGGCCTTTCCTTTTAACAACACTCAATAAACGATTGGGAACTGAGGAAACTAATTGTTGAAGCTTTGAAAGTGGAATTCTTTCCCATTCTTGTTTTATGTAGAGCTTCAGTCGTTCAACAGTCCGGGGGTCTCCGCTGTCGTATTTTACGCTTCATAATGTGCCACATATTTTGGATGGGAGACAGGTCTGGACTGCAGGCGGGCTAAGAAAGTACCCGCACACTTTTTTTTTACAAAGCCACGCTGTTGTAACATGTGCATTGGCATTGTCTTGCTGAAATAAGCAGGGGCGTCCATGAAAAAGACGGCGCTTAGACGGCAGCATATGTTGTTCCAAAACCTTTATGTACCTTTCAGCATTAATGGTGCCTTCACAGATGTGTAAGTTACCCATGTCTTGGGCACTAATGCACCTACATACAATCACAGATGCTGGCTTTTCAACTTTGCGTCGATAATAGTCTGGATGGTTCGCTTCCCCTTTGGTCCGGATGACACGATGTCGAATATTTCCAAAAACAATTTGAAATGTGGACTCGTCAGACCACAGAGCACTTTTCCGCTTTGCATGAGTCCATCTTAGATGATCTCGGGCCCAGAGAAGCCGGCGGCGTTTCTGGATGTTGTTGATAAATGTCTTTCGCTTTGCATAGTAGAGCTTTAACTTGCACTTACAGATGTAGCGACCAACCGTATTTAGTGACAGTGGTTTTCTGAAGTGTTCCTGAGCCCATGTGGTGATATCCTTTAGAGATTGATGTCGGTTTTGGATACAGTGCCGTCTGAGGGATCGAAGGTCACGGTCATGCCGCTTACGTGGAGTAATTTCTCCAGATTCTCTGAACCTTTTGTTGATATTATGGACCGTAGATGTTGAAATCCCTAAATTTCTTGCAATTGCACTTTCAGAAACGTTGTTCTTAAACTGTTTGACTATGGACAAAGTGGTGTACCTCGCCCCATCCTTTCTTGTGAAAGCATTTTTTGGGAAGCTGTTTTTATACCCAATCATGGCACCCACCTGTTCCCAATTCACCTGCACACCTGTGGGATGTTCCAAATAAGTGTTTGATGAGCATTCCTCAACTTTATCAGTATTTATTGCCACCTTTCCCAACTTCTTTGTCACGTGTTGCTGGCATCAAATTCTAAAGTTAATGATTATTTGCAAAAAAAAAAATAAAAAAAAGTATCAGTTTGAACATCAAATATGTTGTCTTTGTAGCATATTCAACTGAATATGGGTTGAAAATGATTTGCAAATCATTGTATTCCGTTTATATTTACATATAACACAATTTCCCAACTCATATGGAAACGGGAGCCTGCAAAAGGGTGTGTTTGTGTGTGTCTGCTGTCCTGTGTATGTCTCCGCTAAAAACTGGAACCTAAAAAGACACAAGGCATGTAAAGTATTGGTTACCGTATAAGCCACTTTTTTCCCCACGCTTTGAACCCTGCGTGCTTATAAAACGGTGTATTCATTGATTTTTCTTCGCTAACAACCATAAAGCTTTGTATTCAACAAATAGTTTTCAACACCGACAGAGACACTGAAAAGGTATAGTATTTTTCGGACTATGGCGCCATCTGCGGGTTGAAAATGTACATCCTGTTTTGTCCCTCGGACCGAAAGTATTTGTCTAGAACCTCTGCCTTCACTGCAAAAACTGTAATCTAAGTAAGATAAAATATCTCAAATAAGGGTGATATTTGCTTAATTTCTGTCTGATAAGATAATTCTTCTCACTAAGCAGATTTTATGTTAGAGTCTTTTACTTGTTTTAAGTGTTTTGGTCCTAAATGATCTCAGTAAGACATTACAGCTTGTTGCTGAGATTTGATGACCTATATTGAGTAAAACATGCTTGAAACTAGAATATCAACTGTTGCAAAGCTGTGTCATCAACACTCACAAGTATAAAACTACTTTTTTAAAGTAATACTTTCTTATTTCAAGCATGAAAAAAAAAAAATCATGACTTTGACACAATTGTGTCTCATAATTAAAACAGATGACAGCCAAATGGACTTTGCTGTTTTATTTTCAATGAAACAATGGAAAATACGTACTCATATAGTAGTACAGTTGTTATTAGTGAGAATATACTTATTTTAAGGTATTTTTGGGTTCATTGAGGTTAGCTAATTTGACTTGTTTTGGAAAGTCTTGACAAGCCAAATGTTCTTGTTCTATTGGCAGATAATTTTTAAATAAAATATCAATCAATCAATCAATCAATCAATCAATGTTTATTTATATAGCCCTAAATCACAAGTGTCTCAAAGGGCTGCACAAGCCACAACGACATCCTCGGTACAGAGCCCACATAAGGGCAAGGAAAAACTCACCCCAGTGGGACGTCGATGTGAATGACTATGAGAAACCTTGGAGAGGACCGCATATGTGGGTAACCCCCCCCTCTAGGGAGACCGAATACAATGGATGTCGAGTGGGTCTAACATAATATTGTGAGAGTCCAGTCCATAGTGGATCCAGCATAACAGTAAGAGTCCAGTCCACAGTGGGGTCAGCAGGAAACCATCCCGAGCGGAGACGGGTCATACCCCTAATTTTATTTTTATTTTTTCTTGTTTTTGAACACTGACTTTTTGCAGTGCATACATATCTTCTTTTTTATCTTTTTTTTTTTTATCTTTGTTTACTATTTATATTACTAAATTATTGTGTATGCACCTTAGGGGATCTGCTCCAATTTCGTTATTCTTTGAACCTGTTCACTGTAATAATGACAATAAAACTCTATCCTACTCTATTCTATTCTATTATCCTTCCCATCCTTACCCTTTCCATCCTTTGTAACTGAGCTACTGTGTGGAACAATTTCCCTTGTGGATCAATACAGTTTGTCTAAGTCTGAGTCTAAGATAACGGGTTGCACAATGTAAAGCGCTTTGAGTCTCTAGAAAAAAGCGCTATATAAATATACTTTTTTTTTTTTTTTTTTTTTTTTTTTACATGTTTATGTCCAAGATCATACTTGATTGGAGCTTTAAAGGTTAAAAAAAATCTATATACTGTATTTTGAAAATAAAAAATATTTATTTAATTTTGCTTTAATTTTTCAGTGTAAGGCCCTCAGTGGAAAAAGTTCTAGAACTTTCCCAGAGACGCCGGAAGGGTTTTTTTGTTTTTTTGTTTTTTTTAGTGGAGGAGTGTGACTAACCGAGCTTCTCCGCCCTTCTGACAGTCAGTAGGTCACATTACTTCTGACCCATTAGGTGACTGGTACTGGGGGTCTTCTCTGCCCTAGCAACATGCCCCCTCCTGTCACTTCCTGTCTGCGTCTCGTGGCCCCACCACACTCCATATGTGCCACATGTCCCCGAGACGTGTCATACTTCCACGTCTGGACCGTTTATGTCTTCCTTCTGTTACCTGCGGCGACAAGGAGCCAAGCGCCGGTCCCCCCGATAGACTTCCCCGCGTCAGGAAATGACTCAAAACGGCGCCGAAAATGCTAAAAATGAAAAGTTTGGACGGGAGTGTAAAAACTTGAATGAAATAAGACGTCTGTGCGTGTTGGTGTGTCAGCCGGGGAAGGGCTCGCTGGAGGAGACAAAGCGCCTAGAAGGGCAGCGGAGGGTGAAGCGTTACTGTCTACTGCCCTAAATCTCCAAGCATTTCCCTAATTTATTCTCCTCACCTAATGTTTGCTTGCAGGGCGAGAAAGCGGTCAGCGAGAACCGAGACAACCTCGCCGTGACGTCCATTCCACGTACAGCCAGTGTCCCCCATAAATAGAGGACAACGTTTTTACACCTTCGCAATGGAAAAAGTCAGTGTTAAAAAAAAAAAGTTTTTAGAAATGAAAAATTAGGGGTATTTTATTTGTACTGAGCAAAATTATCTGCCAATAGAACAAGACAATTTGGCTTGTCAAGACTTTCCAAAACAAGTCAAATTAGCTAAAAACACAGAGGCTATTATAAAATCCCCTGAAAAGCAGGGAAACCTGCGAAACAGGCTTGTAGGGATGAAATAGCTTCTGTGTTTTTTACTGACCTAACGTATATTCCGCTCAACCCCGGTATTGAGCACTGTATAACGGATAAACCACAGAAACCTTGACTATATATATATATATATATATATATATATATATATATATATATATACAAACCCTGTTTCCATATGAGTTGGGAAATTGTGTTAGATGCAGGGCCGGCCCGTGGCATAGGCCGTATAGGCAAATGCTAAGGGCGCCGTCCATCAGGGGGCGCCACGCCAGTGCCACAAATGTTGGAGAAAAAAAAAAAAAAAAAAAGTTGGTACTATTATTTCTAAATACAAAAAATAATCCCACGTTAATTAAAATGCAAATTAAAGCCTATTTAATAGAAATATTATTTGTTACAACATTACGCCCCCCCCTTCCCCCCGCACGGTGTTGTGAAAAAACTACTCAAGTACTGAGTAACATACACACACACACATATATATATATATATATATATATATATATATATATACATACATATACATTGATATATACAGTATATAATTTATATGTATTTATTTTGCTGTTTTTGTTTACATGTTAAAGATGTTTTAATGAATATACATGCATGTTTAACATATAGATTCCTTCCTTTCATGCAGACTAGAATATAAGTTGGTGTATTACCTGATTCTGATGACTTGCGTTGATTGTAATCAGACAGTAGTGATGATAACGTCCACGTTTTCAAATGGAGGAGAACAAAAGTTCCTCCTTTCTGTCTAATACCACATGAAAGTGGTTGGTTTTTGGCACCTTATTTGTCCAGCTTCCATATTCGTTTTTATACACTTTACAAGAAATATATTGGCGTCAAACTCCGTAGCTTGCTAGCTTGTTTGCGCTGGCTTTCGGAGACTCTTGTTTTGAAAGCGCAAGCGCGATGGAGCGGCACTTTTATTGTGAAGACAGGAACGTCCTCATGTGCGGTCAGTCTTGAGGCTTTTGACGGGATGTACGGTTGAAATAAAAAAAGTATATTTTTTCCTTCACACTTTTGATTGATTGATTGGAACTTTTATTAGTAGATTGCACAGTACAGTACATATTCCGTACAATTGACCACTAAATGGTAACACCCCAATAAGTTTTTCAACTTGTTTAAGTCAGGTCATGTGACCACCTGGCTCTGTTTGATTGGTCCAACGTCACCAGTGACTGCATCTGATTGGTGGAACGAAGTGAAACGTCACCAGTAACGCAGGCACTTTGAAGGTCTGTCTGACAGACCAAAACAAACAAAGCGTGCATTAACAGATCGATAAAAATTAGTAGCGAGTAGCGAGCTGAATGTAGATAAAAGTAGCGGAGTAAAAGTAGCGTTCCTTCTCTATAAATATACTTAAGTAAAAGTAAAAGTATGTTGCATTAAAACTACTCTTAGAAGTACAATTTATCCCAAAAGTTACTCAAGTAGATGTAACGGAGAAAATGTAGCGCGTTACTACCCACCTCTGGTTGTAAGTAAAAAAAAAGGTCAAAGACAAAGCTATTCGGTTTCTTGTGAGTATATACACTTCACTGCCGATGTGGGGGGGCGCCACCTAAAATCTTGCCTAGGGCGCCAGATTGGTTAGGGCCGGGCCTGGTTAGATGTAAATATAAACGGAATACAATGATTTGCAAATCATTTTCAACCCATATTCAATTGAATGCACTACAAAGACAACTTATTTGATGTTCAAACTGATAAACTTTTTTTTTTTTACTTTAGAATTTGATGCCAGCAACACGTGACAAAGAAGTTGGGAAAGGTGGCAATAAATACTGATAAAGTTGAGGAATGCTCATCAAACACTTATTTGGAACATCCCACAGGTGTGCAGGCTAATTGGGAACAGGTGGGTGCCATGATTGGGTATAAAAGTAGATTCCATGAAATGCTCAGTCATTCACAAACAAGGATGGGGCGAGGGTCGCCACTTTGTCAACAAATGCGTGAGCAAATTGTTGAACAGTTTAAGAACAACCTTTCTCAACCAGCTATTGCAAGGAATTTAGGGATTTCACCATCTACGGTCCGTAATATCATCAAAGGGTTCAGAGAATCTGGAGAAATCACTGCACGTAAGCAGCTAAGCCCGTGACCTTCGATCCCTCAGGCTGTACTGCATCAACAAGCGACATCAGTCTGTAAAGGATATCACCACATGGGCTCAGGAACACTTCAGAAACCCTCTGTCAGTAACTACAGTTGGCACATTAAAACTCTCCTATGCAAGTCGAAAACCGTTTATCAACAACACCCAGAAACGCCGTCGGCTTCGCTGGGCCTGAGCTCATCTAAGATGGACTGATACAAAGTGTTAAAAGTGTTCTGTAGTCTGACGAGTCCACATTTCAAATTGTTTTTGGAAACTGTGGACGTCGTGTCCTCCGGACCAAAGAGGAAAAGAACCATCCGGATTGTTATAGGCACAAAGTTAAAACGCCAGCATCTGTGATGGTATGGGGGTGTATTAGTGCCCAAGGCATGGGTAACTTACGCATCTGTGAAGGCGCCATTAATGCTGAAAGGTACATACAGGTTTTGGAGCAACATATGTTGCCATCCAAGCAACGTTACCATGGACGCCCCTGCTTATTTCAGCAAAACAATGCCAAGCCACGTGTTACATCAACGTGGCTTCATAGTAAAAGAGTGCGGGTACTAGACTGGCCTGCCTGTAGTCCAGACCTGTCTCCCATTGAAAATGTGTGGCGCATTATGAAGCCTAAAATACCACAACGGAGACCCCCGGACTGTTGAACAACTTAAGCTGTACATCAAGCAAGAATGGTAAAGAATTCCACCTGAGAAGCTTAAAAAATGTGTCTCCTCAGTTCCCAATCGTTTATTGAGTGTTGTTGAAAGGAAAGGCCATGTAACACAGTGGTGAACATGCCCTTTCCCAACAACTTTGGCACGTGTTGCAGCCATGAAATTCTAAGTTAATTATTATTTGCAAAAAAAAATAAAGTTTATGAGTTTGAACATCAAATATCTTGTCTTTGTAGTGCATTCAATTGAATATGGGTTGAAAAGGATTTGCAAATCAATATTCCGTTTATATTTACATCTAACACAATTTCCCAACTCATATGGAAACGGGGTTTGTATATATATATATATATATATATATATATATATGTATTTTTATTTTTGTATTTTTTTTTTGTTGTATTTTGTACATATATATATTTTTTTTTGAGTGCGATGAGTGACGTTATAGATGGGAAAATGCATTTTTAGACAATATGATTTGCCTAGGAGACACCGAGAGTAACACGTGGTAATAAATGGATTAGAAAGGACAGATTTTAACTTGGGCTTTCCTGCGGGCCGGATTTTGGACGCTGGTGGGCCGGATCCGTAGTTTGGGGACCTCTGGTCTACTTATTCCACCATAAGACCCACTCGGCATTGAACCGTATTGCCATGTTTCTGTTACCCCGTCGTACGTCCAAAGCAGCAGGGGTCTAAAACCCACCTCAAGACAGACGGGGGATTTCCTCTCTACTGATATGCCAATAAAGATTATTACAGCGTATACTGCGGAACAAAAGTTCTATTCATCCGCCGGCCCAAAGTGGATTCTTTGGGAAAACGACACCGGGCGAGAGAGGCTCGTATTAATTTGCCGATATGAATCAAGCTGACATCTCTCCCACTCTTGTTTGCTTTGTCCCTCTCTTGGACCGCCTACCAATCTGACAGACTTGGATACGTGACCCCCTCACCACCTCCACCGTGCTAAAGCAACAGTTTAGGAGCGGTGAGTCCGCAGAGGGAGTGCAGGACGGCGAGCACCGCTGCCGGATAATGGCCCTGATTTAGCGCCCGTCGTCAGAAAAAGGTTACACTTGCACAACGAATGGACGTAATAAGCCAGACCCCCTCGGACCAGGTGTGCGGTCTCATGCCGGAGCTGCGACGTCTGCTTGCGACTTAATCATTTTCACCATTTTTCTTTTCTGCGTGCACCGAGGGGACCCCGGTCGGAGGTTTGGCCCCGTTGTCCGACTTGGGACAAGCGAGGAGGAGGTCCGGAAGCGAGGCAGTTCTTTTTTGCACAGCTGTTGTTACAGTCCCACACAGGAAGTAGCAAAGCATTTACTGTCGCCACCCGTGTCTCCAGTGGCCTCCCATAAAATGAGCAAAGGTGGGACAAGTTCACGTTATCCCGTCCTAACATATTTCACTTTCTTCCCTGCAAAGACGGTGGCTACACAGTGGGACTTTTGCAAAAAACAACAAAAATGCTATAGTTGTAGTTTTATAATAATCCTGCTGAGAAGCAGTGTTGGGACTAACGCGTCACGCTGTTACTTTCGGCGGTAAATAGTAATCTAACTCGTTATTTTTTATATTCAGTAACTCAGTTACCGTTACTACATGATGCGTTACTGCGTTATTTTACGTTATTTTTTTATGTTTACTAACAAGACATGGCGAAGCCCGAAGCCGAGTTTCTTAACATGGAGATATTTTCACTACTTTTCTTTTATCGACCACAAAGAAAAGAACATTTTAGTTAAATGTAAGTTGTGTCACGGATCAAAGATCCTATCCTGGCAATTCAAATCTGCTGAAACAGCTACAAAAGCAACATGCTTCGACAAAGCTAGTAAAGAGAGACACACTTCACCTCCTAAGCAACAGCGGCTGGATTTTAAAGGGGAACATTATCACCAGACCTATGTAAGCGTCAATATATACCTTGATGTTGCAGAAAAAAGACCATATATTTTTTTAACCGATTTCCGAATTCTAAATGGGTGAATTTTGGCGAATTAAACGCCTTTCTATTATTCGCCCTCGGTGTGACGTCACATCGGGAAGCAATCCACAATTTTCTCGAACACATTACAAACACCGAATCAAATCAGCTCTGTTATTTTCCGTTTTTTCGACTGTTTTCCGTACCTTAGAGACATCATGCCTCGTCGGTGTGTTGTCGGAGGGTGTAACAACACGAACAGGGACGGATTCAAGTTGCACCAGTGGCCCAAAGATGCGAAAGTGGCAGGAAATTGTACGAAATTTGTTCAAAATACGAGGGTGTGGGGAAAGCCGACGAAAATGGTCAGTCGTTTGTTCCGCACACTTTACCGACGAAAGCTATGGTACGACAGAGATGGCAAGAATGTGTGGATATCGTGCGACACTCAAAGCAGATGCATTTCCAACGATAAAGTCAAAGAAATCTGCCGCTAGACCCCCATTGAATCTGCCGGAGTGTGTGAGCTATTCAGGGACAAAGGACCTTGGTAGCACGGCAAGCAATGGCGGCAGTTTGTTCCCGCAGACGAGCGAGCTAAACCCCCTGGATGTCTTGGCTCACACCGCTTCTACCGTCCCTTATGCCACCGAAGATGATCAAGAGAAGAATATCGACCCTAGCTTCCCTGGCCTGCTGACATCAACTCCAAAACTGGACAGATCAGCTTTCAGGAAAAGAGAGCGGATGAGGGTATGTCTACAGAATATATTAATTGATGAAAACTTTATTCATTACTCGCGGTTTTACGTAAATTAATATACATAAACTGTGTTTACCAATAATTTAGCTTAAAAACATTACAACACTTAAAAACTAACACATACCAATCGTTGGTTAGAAGGCGATCGCCAAATTCGTCCTCGCTTTCTCCCGTGTCGCTGGCTGTCACGTCGTTTTCGTCGGTTTCGCTTGCATACGGTTCAAACCGATATGGCTCAATAGCTTCAGTTTCTTCTTCAATTTCGCTTAAGCCGCTGAAATCCGAGTCTGAATCCGAGCTAATGTCGCTATACCTTGCTGTTCTATCCGCCATGTTTGTTTGTATTGGCATCACTATGTGACGTCACAGGAAAATGGACGGGTGTATATAGCGATGGTTAAAATCAGGCACTTTGAAGCTTTTTTTAGGGATATTGCGTGATGGGTAAAATTTTGAAAAAAACTTCGAAAAATAAAATAAGCCACTGGGAACTGATTTTTAATGGTTTTAACCCTTCTGAAATTGTGATAATGTTCCCCTTTAACGAGGCACTGAAGGTACACACACTCTGTCAATTCTCTTGTATACTCTTTCATTCTAGACTTCTAGAGTGTTTGATTATCACATCACTCTAAATGTATAGACTATAAAGTTCACTAACATAAAGAGGGATGCTAGTGGGCCAGGCCAATCTTTCCTTATCTCTAAACTAAAACTGGGGAAATATGTAGAGTGTTCTGGGCTTCAGACATGATTTTATTTCACAATTCCTTGAGGGAGAAAAACGCCTGGTTAGGCTTTGTTTATGTAGTGTGTGCCTTCCTTGGTTTACATCTATGCTGTTATTATGCTGTTTGTTACTTATGTATGTTATGTTGCAGCTATTTAAAATAGTGTTGTCAATTTTTCCTGGCCTGAAACGAATTGGCCCTTTGAAACATATCTTTGTCTTTGTGTGTTGTATGTAGAACACATTGCTTAGCAGAGTTCAGTGATGCAAATGCATGTCAAGTTGATCAACAGATTGTATTATTCTCCAGTGCAATAACAGTACTGAAATGAAGGCTAACAGGGCATTAAAGGGGGCCTTTAAAAAAAAAATATATATATATATATATATATAACTAAATAGTTACTTTTCACAGTAACGCATTACTTTTTGGTGTAAGTAACTGAGTTAGTAACTGAGTTACTTTTGAAATAAAGTAACTAGTAACTGTAACTAGGTACTGGTTTTCAGTAATTAACCCAACACTGGTTGTTGGTCTATTTGTTTTGTTGTGAAGTGAATTATATTTATATAGCACTTTTCTCTAGTGACTCAAAGCGCTTTACATTGTGACACCCAATATCTGAAGTTACATTTTTAAACCAGTGTGGGTGGCACCGGGAGCAGGTGGGTAAAGTGTCTTGCCCAAGGACACAGCAGCAGTGACTAGGTTGGCAGAAGCGGGGATCGAACCTGGAACCCTCAAGTTGCTGGCACGGCCACTCTACCAACCGAGCTATACCTGCCCCGGTTACAGTTACAATTCCATCAATCTTATCGAACAAACAAATGCTCGTTCAAGGTCTCCCCTAGATTGCTAGGATTTATGTGGTGGTGGGGGCGTGGTCAGTATGACATCATCGTATATGACGTCATGATCAGTTTGTGTTTAATTCAGGACACATGTAGACAAACAATCCTTCACACTAGTGTTTTCCCGATACCAATATTTTGCGATTGTGAGTGCACCACAGGGCTAGTGACTGTGTGTGTGGGTGTGTGTGTGTGTGTGTGTGTGTGTGTGAGGACAGTACAGTTAATTAAAAAAAAAAGACACTAAACCCACCACCCTTTTGTTAAATGGCTTACCTATTTATATACCTGTTTGACAGGTAATCATGGTCAAATTTAACTAAAACATAGCCTGTAAAGATTTTGTGATTTGCATTATTTTTCATAAAAATCTGAGCAAATCCGATTAAATATTTGTGTATATATATATGTATATATATATATATATATATATATATATATATATATATATATATATATATATATATATATATACATATAGTCGAGGTTTCTGTTGTTTATCTGTCATACAGTGCTCAATACCAGGGGTAGAACGGAATATACGTTAGGTCAGGAAAAAACACATGAATTATTTCATCCCTACAAGCCAGTTTCACAGGTTTCCCTGCTCTTCAGGGGATTTTTATCAGGCGAAACACAGGCAACCTTTAGCTTGTGAGTGTTGTCTACATGCAAACTTCATTAGTTATCTTTGTTTAGTGTTCATGCTTGCCAGATGAGTGTGCGAGGATGTACAGTCACAGGTTCTACATTTTGCATATGGGTGTGTGCGTGTGTGTGTGTGTGTGTGTGTGTGTGTGTGTGTGTGTGTGTGTGTGTGTGTGTGTGTGTGTGTGTGTGTGTGTGTGTGTGTGTGTGTGTGTGTGTTTGCATAGCTGCCGACATGCGGTAGTGATTACATGTATATTTGCAGTGGGCTAGCAATTTGAAACATATGTTTTATTTGTTTTTCTGCTGGCTACTGTTGAAGACAAACACACACATACACACACACACACATACACACATTTGCACACACACGTACACACTAAAGCTAACACAGGGTGGCATCTCGCCATTGAGGCAATGCTAATGAATACCATACTGTATGTTTTCCAGCTAACCTTTTACACTCTTGTTTCCCCCCTACACTGTTTTTAACACTGTTTTGCTGAATCTAGTTAAAAAAAAACAAAGAAAAACTCAGATATAAATATTTAATTGGGTGTCGTATTTTTTTCCACACCATCATTAATGACAGTTGCGGTGCTCTCTATAGGTTGTGGTCAAACATGCTCGCATTTACCATTCGTAAAATGACTTACGGACAATAAAATGTGTGCCTCTGCGAATACTTTTTGCTTCATGGTAGCCCTGTTTTTCAACCAATCTTGTTCAAATTTTGCACACATGTGCTTGATAGTCCTTTAAGTGGGTGTACCAAATTTAGCGGTGACTCGGCAAAACACTCTAAAGTTACAGTAGTTGTTTTGTAAAGCTGGTGTGATAAAAGCCAAGTCAATCACACTTGGGGGTGAGTAACAGCACCACCATGTGGTGTATTTGTCCCAAAAATAATGGCGCCGGCCACATGGTACAGTATTATTACACCGTTTTGCTGAATCTATTAAGAAAGAAAAACTCAGATGTAAATATTTAATTGGGTGTCGTATTTTTTTCCACACAGTCATAAATGACAGTTGCTTTGCTCTCTATAGGTTGTGGTCAAACATGCTCGCATTTACCATTCGTAAAATGACCTACGGACAATAAAATGTGTGCCTCTGCGAATACTTTTTGCTTCATGGTAGCCCTGTTTTTCAACCAATCTTGTTCAAATTTTGCACACATGTGCTTGATAGTCCTTTAAGTGGGTGTACCAAATTTAGCGGTGACTCGGCAAAACACTCTAAAGTTACAGTAGTTGTTTTGTAAAGCTGGTGTGATAAAAGCCAAGTCAATCACACTTGGGGTTGAATAACAGCACCACCATGTGGTGTATTTGTCCCAAAAATAATGGCGCCGGCCACATGGTACAGTTTTATCACACCGTTTTGCTGAATCTATTAAGAAAGAAAAACTCAGATGTAAATATTTAATTGGGTGTCGTATATTTTTCCACACAGTCATAAATGACAGGTGCTTTGCTCTCTATAGGTTGTGGTCAAACATGCTCGCATTTACCATTCGTAAAATGACTTACGGACAATAAAATGTGTGCCTCTGCGAATACTTTTTGCTTCACGGTAGCCCTGTTTTTCAACCAATCTTGTTGAAATTTTGCACACATGTGCTTGATAGTCCTTTAAGTGGGTGTACCAAATTTAGCGGTGACTCGGCAAAACACTCTGATATTATCGGCCGATAAATGCTTTAAAATGTAATATCGGAAATTATCGGTATCGGTTTCAAAAAGTAAAATGTATGACTTTTTAAAACACAGCTGTACGGATTGGTACTCGGACGTAGGGAGAAGTACAGAGCAGTTGCGTCTCCCAGTCGTACTTGCCAACCCTCCCGATTTTCCCGGGAGATTCCCAAATTTCAGCGCTCCTCCCGAAAATCTCCCGGGGCAACCATTCTCCCGAATTTCTCCCGATTTCCACCCAGACAACAACATTGGGGGCTCTGCCTTTGCGTGCCGGCCCAATCACATAATATCTACGTCTTTTCACACACACACAAGTGAATGCAAAGCATACTTGGTCAAAAGCCATACAGGTCACACTGAGGGTGGCCGTATAAACAACTTTAAAACTGTTACAAATATGCGCCAAACTGTGAACCCACATCAAACAAGAATGACAAACTCATTTCGGGAGAACATCCGCACCGTAACACAACATGAACACAACAGAACAAATACCCAGAACCCCTTGCAGCACTAACTCTTCCGGGACGCTACAATATACACTCCCCGCTACCCCCTACCCCACCCCCAACTCAACCCCGCCCACCTCAGCCTCCTCATACTCTCTCAGGGAGAGCATGTCCCAAATTCCAAGCTGCTGTTTTGAGGCATGTTAAAAAAAAAATAATGCACTTTGTGACTTCAATGATAAATATGGCAGTGAAATGTTGGCATTTTTTTTTCCATAACTTGAGTTGATTTATTTTGGAAAACCTTGTTACATTGTTTAATGCATCCAGCGGGGCATCACAACAAAATTAGGCAAAATAATGTGTTAATTCCACAACTGTATATATCGGTATCGGTTGATATCGGAATCGGTAATTAAGAGTTAGACAATATCGGAATATCGGATATCGGCAAAAAAGCCATTATCGGACATCTCTACTCACCAGACTTCTGTTTCTTGATTGGGGTCCCCACCTGCTGTCAACACTAATCATGCCCTTTATATACCCAGTCTTGCCATCCACTCGACGCGGGTCCAATGTTTGCATTTCGAGTGTATTGTTTTCTCTTACGTAAGCCGTACTCTCCTACCTTGGTCTTTCCATGCTGTGCTAAGAGGCTACGATTGTGCCTTTTTGCATGCTGTTTTAGTGTTTTACCTTACTGGATTAAAAGACTCAGTGTTGCCCTGACAGAATACAAGAGTATGCACAATCACGGTATATAAACTGTCATCAATTCATTATCTCGTAAAATAATGTGTTAATTCCACGACTGTATATATCGGTATCTGTTGATATCGGAATATGTAATTAAGAGTCGGACAATATCGGAATATCGGATATCGGCAAAAAAGCCATTATCGGACATCTCTACTCTAAAGTTACAGTAGTTGTTTTGTAAAGCCGGTGTGATAAAAGCCAAGTCAATCACACTTGGGGTTGAATAACAGCGCCGCCATGTGGTGTATTTGCTTAAAAAATAATGGCACCGGCCCCATGGGACAGTTGCATGTTTTGACCAAGTTTTACCCGATTGTGTGCCACGGCTCAGGCGTAGAAGAGAAAAGATGAGGACGCTCATGGCTTATCAATGACTGTAACTCCCACAGTCAGGGTGGAGAGATATTGGATCAATATAAAAGCCGGCTTTATAGTGGATAGTGTGGATTTTATTGTTAATTAAACTAGTGCTCTCCTTGGAGAGGCGCTCTTGATTCGGTCGTAACGAGTTTGCTGCCTGAGAAAGGACAACACTACACTGCAAAAAGTCAGTGTTCAAAAACAAGAACAAAAAAATACAAAAATGAGGGGTATTTTATTTGAACTAAGCAAAATTATCTGCCAATAGAACAAGAACATTCGGCTTGTCAAGACTTTCCAAAACAAGTCAAATTAGCTAACCTCAATGAACCCAAAAATACCTTAAAATAAGTATATTCTCACTAATAACAAGTGCACTTTTCTTGGTAGAAAAAATAAAAGAGACCTTTTTGCTCAATATGTTGAAAAATATTCTTAAATGAAGTAAATGCTAGTGCCATTATCTTGACATAATGATATGCGCTCAGCATTACATTTCTTGAAACCAGCAAACTTATACTAACAACTAATTTATTGTTCTTAATGGAAAAGCAACAAGGCAACCGCTTGTTACTCTCGGACATATCATGTCTAAAATGCATTTTTCCATCGATAACATGACATCATCGCGCCAAGTGCGTGCTCTTTCAGTCAATTAGTGTGCATATATACAGCCCGGACCCCGGTTTTTTATTGTAATTTTGAAGAATTTATCTGAATGTGCATGAACTATTTCTGTTCGAAATTGTTAGAAATGTTAAATGTTTAAATATTAACTGTCAGTTTACTGTACTGTGCCAACTGTACTACTATATGAGTACGTATTTTCTATTGTTTCATTGAAAATAAAACCGCAAAGTCCATTTGGCTGTCATCCGTTTTCATTATGAGACACAATTGTGTCAAATTCATGATTTTTTTTTTCATGCTTGAAGTAAGAAATTATGACTTTAAAAAAGTAGTTTTATACTTGTGAGTGTTGACGACACAGCTTTGCAACAGTTGATATTCTAGTTTCAAGCATGTTTTACTCAATATAGGTCGTAAAATGGGAGACCGGGCTTCATGCTCCGCCGCTCTCAGTCTGTGGAACGCTCTCCCTGACCACCTGAGGGCACCACAGACTGTGGATGCTTTTAAAAACGGCTTAAAAACCCTTCTTTTTTTTAAAAAAGCCTTTTTTTAGATATATGCATACTAGTTTTAGCTATTTGCCTGTTCTAGTTTTTATTTGTATTTATTTTTTATTATATTTTTATTTTTTTTAATATACAGTAGCACTTTGAGGTTGTTTACTCAAAGTAAATTGCTTTTTTTTTTTTTACAAATAAAATATTTTATTATTATTATTATTATTATTATAAAATCTCAACAACAAGCTGTAATATCTTACTGAGATCATTTAGGACCAAAACCCTTAAAACAAGTAAAACACTCTAACATAAAATCTGCTTAGTGAGAATAGTTATCTTGTCAGATAGAAAATAAGCAAATATCACCCTTATTTGAGATATTTAATCTTACTTAGATTTCATTTTTTGCAGTGTACTCTGCTCAGTGCAATGCTGGCTTTGAAACAGGAGTTTAGAACATGCACAGAACAATTATCTCATCCCGTTGAAAAAGTAATAAATGAACCACTTAGTAATTTGGACTGAATGTCCATCCGTGCAGTGTGGTCTCCACTTAAAGTGACAGGCATGTGTTTGTTTACGTAATGTGTGTGCGAGTAGGTTTTATAATGAGGCACCCTGCTGGCTCTGAGGTGAAGCATTTCACCATGTCTCCTTATTCCGATGATCCTTGTAACCCCCTCAGTCGGCCCTTCCTCCGTATGCAGATGACCATCGCGGCTGTCAGTCAGCGTCAACGCCGCTCGCTACACGCTGCTAAGTATGTGTGAGGCGAGCGACGCGGGGAGCTACTTAGTATTCAAACGGGCAGACCT